>NC_143052.1:354336637-354639655 GCF_052426305.1 Pelodiscus sinensis | reverse complement strand
GGTGGGTTCAAGTGTTCACCTCTGATTTTTTTAGGGATAAAAATCACTGGATGGTGGCAGCGATTCCCCAAAATCTGTGTGTTGTGATTGGGGGGGAAGTTTTTGTAACCAGTGCCTGGAGAGGCAAAGGTGGGATTTTTCTTTTCTTTTGGAGCTTTGCAGACCTTCGCCTTCTGCACTCGGAGTCCCAGAGCAGAATGATGGTCCCAGGAGTGATTTCTGGCTTTCGAATCTGTGACTCTGGGAGTCACCCTCTCTGATGTGACCAGATGTGGAGCGGTCGGTGTATTTGCTTGCTCCGCTGCCTACTGTTGTGTTCAGCATCGCTCAGTGGGGAAGTACAGAGAAGGAACAGAGCTGGGAGAAGATGGTTTCCAGAGGTCGCACAGCTGAACTCCGCCTGTCAGTGTGTTTCTGCGTCTAGTCCTAGAGAGTTATCCGCCCGGCCAGTCTTGCTTTGTAGCTTGTTCCCTTGGGTTTGCGGGTGTTCACGTCTGCGCTCCCTGACGGGTCACTGTCCCAGGGTACGGTTCTGATGGGTACAGCTATACATTCAGCTTTGAACTCAGTTTGCAGTACAGCAAAGAAAGCCCTGCAATGGACGCCCCTCTATGCTTTATGAAATCGAGGGATGGACATGAATTTATGTGACTCAAATGTGCTTTGAGCGAATTATTTCGTGCAAACCAATTTTCATGTCACAATCCGCTGGGTCTGTTTCCCTTCCTTCAATATGCGTGTCAATGGTGTGTGTAAAATTAGACACGCGGAGAGGGGAATACTCTGTGGGGATCAAACGTGTAGACCTGGCGGGTGTTATCTTCAAAGTCTTGATGAGTGACGGTTAAACAATCTCTTTTGCCCTTAAGTCCTAGCAGGGATTGGTAGGGAGTGGCCTAGATTACAAAAGAAGAGGAAAGCAGAGGCCTGGGTCTTTTGGCCGGGCTGCACCTGAAGGAAGGAGCCGAAGACCCCAGCGTGGGGAGACAGCCTGGTTTGGAGGGGCAGCTGGAAAAGAGGCTCTAGGGGGAGTTTGAGTAAGTTTCTCCTGAGGTTTCAGTGGAGAATTAGCCAAGAGATTTTGTTATTTTTGGTTTGTAACCTACTTTGCTCGGCCTGTTCTCACTTATCACTAATTAAATCCTACTGCTCGTGCTTAAGAAAATCATTTTTATTTTCTATTAAACCCAATGTAAATAATTGTTCCCTATGGGGGCAACCAGTGTGCCCATCCCCCCTTCCACTGCTAAAGGATTTAATTCTTTGGGGTCCGATCCCAGCTGGGGAGGGGTGTCCCAGGATGCTGGGCCCTACACTGCACTCTCCTTGCACCTGAAGAGGTTCAGTGTCTCTGCTGCTTCTCGGTGGGGGCAGGGACCTCGGTCTGGGGCGTTGGCTGGGGGAGACCAGGGAGCTGGCCCAGCAGGACAGGGCAATGAGGAGCCCCAGAGAGCGGGAAGGTGAGAGGCAGGGGCCGTGTCAGCCCCTCAGGAGGCCTCCCCCGAGGGCTTGTCAGTCACCGCCCCCAGTCACAAGCTCATTTCAAGGGCCCTGTCTCCATTAACCCCCCAAATGTGCCTGTTTCGGGATGGAATTCCCCCCGTGCGAAGCACAAGCCTGGAGAGCACTGCCCATCCCCCTTCCCCTTGAGCCCTTGTGGCCCTGCAGGGGTGTGTGGGGGGGGGGGGCGAGTTGGGGGGATTACGCTATAGACTGTTAATGGGGCTGTCGATGTGAAATAGCCGCGACCCCAGCAAGCACTGACCTTGTCTCTGCTTCCAGCCGGGCCCGGCGCCCAAACGGAGCCCTCAGCGCCCCATGGCCGCGCCCAACAGCACAACATTCAGTCACCTCACCTTCGTCCTGGTCGGCATCCCGGGCCTGGAGCCCTGGCACCCCTGGATCTCCATCCCCTTCGTGCTGATGTACACGGCGGCTGTTCTGGGGAACTGTGGTCTCCTCCTGCTCATCGCCACCCAGCGCAGGCTGCACGAGCCCATGTTCATTTTCCTCTCCATGCTGGCGGTGGCCGACGTACTGTTATCCACCTGCACCGTGCCCAACACGCTGGCCATCTTCTGGTTTGGACCCAAGGCCATTTCCTTCGGTGCCTGCCTCACCCAGATGTTTTTTGTGCACTTTGTGTTTGTTGCTGAGTCAGGCGTCCTGCTGGCCATGGGGTTCGATCGGTACGTCGCCGTCTGCGACCCCCTGAGGTACACGACTGTCCTCACCAACGAGAAGATCGGGAAAATAGCCACGGCCATTGTCGTCAGAAGCTTTTGTATGGTTTTCCCTTTTGTCTTTCTCCTCAAACGGCTGCCCTTCTGCGCCAGCAACGTCATCCCACACTCCTACTGTGAGCACATCGCGGTGGCCAAGCTGGCCTGTGCAGACATAACCCCAAATATCTGGTATGGCCTCGCAGTGCCTTTGTTAACCCTTGTACTAGACGTTGTGTATATCGCTGTATCTTATGTGCTGATCCTCAGGGCTGTCTTCAAGCTGCCCACCAAAGACGCCCAGCGCAAAACTTTCGGCACCTGCGGCTCCCACGTCTGTATCATCCTCTTATTTTACACCCCAGCCTTTTTCAGTGTCTTTAGCCACCGCTTTGGTCAGAACATCCCTAAACACTTTCACATCCTGCTGGCCGATCTCTATGTACTTGTCCCCCCCATGCTGAACCCCATTGTTTACGGGGTGAAAACCAAGCAGCTGCGGGAACAAGTGAGCTGTGTGTTGTCTCGGACGGGGAATTGGTGCTAAATGGTGCTGAGTCCTGAGCCATCTGACTTACTAACAGGCTTCTTCCACAATGCAAGAAGAGGGCCCCTCGGCACCGACACATGGACGTTACCACTCTAGCTCCCAGTTGCAAAACAGACTTTTTCAGCTCCTTGGATGTTTTGTTGTACGTCCAGGTGCACGGAACTACATGGGTCCTTCTTGAGAGAAGGCTGGGGGGCACTGGGAGAGTGCTGATAAAAGTCTCCACATGTTGTAAAGGTTCTTACCAAGAGGATGTTGATCTGTGGAACTCCTTGCTAGAGGATGTTGTGACAGCCAAGAATATAACAGAGTTTAAAAAAGAGCTAACTACATACATGGGGGTTAGGTCCATCAATGGCTATTAGGCAGGTTGGGCAGGAACGGTGTCCCCAGCCTCTGCCAGAAGATGCGAATGGGTGGCAGGGGATGGATCATTTGATGATTCCCTGTCCTGTTCATTCTCTCTGGGGTACCTGACACTGGCCACTGTGCGACTAGAGGACACCGGGCTAGGTGGCCCTTTGTTCTGTCCCCGTGTGGCCGTTCCTGTGCATGTTCCAATTGTTCTCCTGGCCCAGTGACTGCAGGGCACGAAGCAAGAGGTTAATGGGGGGCAGGGAGCTTGGGGGCAGCTCTTAGGAAAACCTTTCCATCGCTCAGAGTAGCTGACACTGACACGGGGCCCAGGGAGGCTGTGGAACCCCCGTCACTGGAGAGATGTGAGACCGGGCTGGGCTCAGGGCTGACGGGATCGGTTTCACTGGCCCTGCCTCAGCGCCGGGGCTGGAAGATACGACCCGGCTAGGCCCCCGGAGCCTGACGTCTCTCTGCAGCGCTGAGCACTGATCTGCTGAGGGGGCCGGGCCTGTTTCTTGCCCCTCGCCAGGGAAAGGAATCCCTTCTCCTTGCCCTGTTGCTAGGCGTCCTTCAGCCTCCCCGCCCAGCCCCTCTCCTGGGCTCGCCTCCCCTCACAGCTCAAAGGCCAGGCCTCCGCGTTGGATTTGCTTTTACATGGCCAGTGTAGCTTGGACGTACTCACATGCACCATTCAAAGCCTGTGCACGAGGAGCTGTACAGCTGTGTTGCTCTGGGTTATAGGACAGCAAATAAAAACCCTGTTTCCTCAAAGCCTCTAGAAACTATTTCAGTTGCACAAGGACCGAATTGTCCCAGCAGACCCAGGGAAGTGCGCCCAGCGCGGGGTGGGCCGGCGGGAGATCCTAGTCCTGCACTACAAGAGGTTGCTATTCTCGCCTGTGCCCGTGCGCACTGGTGCAGAGCGTCCGAGCCAAAGCCTGGCCAGAGGCATTGCCAAGCTGTGAAGTGGCACCTGCTTTATCAGTGGCTCCTTCCAACCCTGCAGGCCCCCAGCACCCGCAGACCAGCACAGTCGCACAATAAAACCAAGTTCACAACATGGCAGCCGGGCTCTCACACCCTGAGAATACCCCCAGGGGCCTGGCAGACACGGTTCCGGGAGGCTGCCGGAAAACGTAATTCTCAGAAAGTCTGGAAGGTTCCACGACATTCGACAAGGCCCAGAACACTCTGGGGGGTGAGCGAGAAATGGACCCACCTCCGGGGGGCCTGAAACATTTTCCCCCAGCGCTCCATGCTCCCTGTGGTTGTTAATAACACAGCCCAGTGCCCCTCACGCCTGGCACCCAGCCAGGCCCCTGGGTCTCCTGGTCCTACATTCATATTCCCCCCACCTGCTGCCCCTCAGCCGGATCGCAGGCGGAGATTCCTCATCCCCGGCTGGGCTGGGCCGGGTGCAGGAGGGGGGAGCAATTCGGGACTCTGGGCCTGACTCTCTGACTCCCCAGGTGGCCTCAGGCCAGTAGCTTCCAGTCCCTACTAGGGGCTGCCTTGATTTTGGGGGCCCAACCGTAGGCACCGAAGTTTCAAAATTGGTTCTAAAGGTTGGTCCCACCTGCCCCACCCCAGAGCAGCAAACCTTCCCCCAGCCCACACAGCTAAGGCGGGAGGCAAGGCCGCCTGGCGCACGGGGGCCCAGCACCGCTCCGGTTTGGCCCCGCTGTCCCTGGGCAGATGGAGACAGGGGAGCATCTGCCCCAAGCAGTGGGGGCAGGGCTGTGACCCCCCCCCACCGTGCTCCTTCCAAACAGCGTGTTCACACAGGAGAACACGTGTGTCTTCGTAGCTACCGCTGACCCCTAGCATGCTGCCCCCTCCGGGGACGGGCGGGGCGAGGGCAGGGTGCTGTGACCCGCACTCTGAGTAGGAGATCCTGGCTCTGCCGAGGTGACCGGCAAAGCTGCTGTGAATCCCCCTCATTCCCCCCTCCCCGGGGCTGGTTTTCCCTTTCAAAAACAACTTTCCCAGAACCACCAGAGCCCTGTGGCACCGCAGAGACCGACACCGATCCCCACGTTGTGTCACGCGCCGTGGTGAGAACCCCCTGCCGCCGCTGAGACCCTCCTGAGTGGCCCCCTCACCCGGCGAAGGCAGGGCCCTTTCCCTCTTCCTCACCGGACACTGAACAGACCAAAGGCCCCCGTGGCCGCTGCCCATCGCAGACTCCAGGACAACGTTCCCCCGGTCGGTGTCCCTGGCACGGAGGAGTCGCCCATCCGGCTCCCCACCCCCCTTTCCTCCAGGCGCATTATCCCACACATGGAATGGAATGTGGATCAATGCAACGTAATGCACATTGGAGTCACTGTGGAGCGTTCTCTGAAAGCCTCCACCCAGGCTGTGTCTAGACGACTGGGCTTTTCCTACTGCTTCTACTGACTAAAATCTCTTTTATTTTGTATCAAACCCAGTGTAAATAATAGTTACCGGGGGGGGGGGGGCAACCAGTGTGCACATTCCCCCTTCCATTGTTAACGGGGGCTCACCCGTATCCAGTTCTTCGGGGTCTGATCCTATTTGGGGAGGGGTGTCCCAGGGAGCTGGGCCCTACACTGCACTCGCCTTGGACCTGAAGAGGTTCAGTGTCTGTGCTGCTTCTCGGTGGGGGCAGGGACCTCAGCTCGGGGCCTAGGCTGGGGGAGACCAGGGAGCTGGCCCAGCAGGACCGGGTGGGGAGGAGCCCTCGAAATTGGGAAGGAGAATGGCAGTGGCCGTGTTGCAATTTGTATCCATCATTAAAATATCAAGGGAGCCAAGCAGAACACAAGGAGGGGTCCTCGGTGTCTGGTTAGCTGCAGCAAAAGCTTTAACATCCCCCCCCACCACCACACACACACACCCAGATGTTGGTCTACATCAGTGTTCCCTAAACTTTTTAAGACTGAAGAACATGAAACAATATTTTTTTTATGAGGATTAACAAGGATCTTTTGTCGATCAAAAAAAAATGGGGGGGAGGGGAAGGGTCAAGGGGACAATTATTGAGGAAAAAAAGTCGCCTGTCCCTTTAAGAGCGGCCATTTTTAATTCTGTAGTTCTCCGCGGCACACCTCCGACTGCCTTGCGGAACACGGTTTAAGAAGCACTGGCATAGATTAAAGTCACAGTTGGTGGGAGCCACGTACATTTCCCGGCATAACGACCACCCCTGGCTCCGCTTTGGCCTCCAAAGCAATTTACAAGGTCGTCCATTCAGATGACTTCTCTGGCAGAGCGAGGGGAACCAAGCACTGGGGAGATGGGGTGTCCTCTAAGAGAGGTGCACTGTCAGGGTGCACGCCCCCTCCGTGCCTCAGTGCCCCCTGACTGTCCTCATCTAGCCCCTCTCAGGGCAAGTTACAGTCTGTGCGGGTCGCTCATCATTGGCATTGGGGTTATCTCTACTGCCCCGCTTACCTGGGCTGCATTGTGATCCGCCTCCCAACCCGGGGCCTGGCCTCCGGCCCCTAGCCAGGGGGAGTCTTGGCTGGCCCTCTCCCAGCCCGGGCTCAGGGCCTCAAGCCTGGTCTTAAAGGGCCAGTGCAGGGCAGGCGCCCTGTCACACACACAAAGAGCTTGAGGGGTGAGCAGGAAGGATGCCCGGAGGCTTTGCTGTGTGAAAGGGGCTCCCTTTGCAGATGTGACAAAGTGTGTGGTCTCCCGGCATTTCCGACACAGCTATTGGTCATGTATTGAGATAGGGCTGTGTGACGTAGTGGGGGTACTTGGCTGGTTTCTATGCTGCTGGCTCTGGGGTAACCCCCACTGTTTGCCGTGGGACCCAGCAAAGCAGGATGAGTCACTATGCAAACCAGTGACCAGACACCCCCCATGGAGAGGAACAAAGGAAGGTGGAATACTGCCCTGACTGGGGGGCAGGGCTGGAAGAGGGTTAGTGAGTGGCTGGCTGGAAGCATGGAGGACACAGCCTAGGGAAAGGGACTGGACTTTAGGGGCCCAGTCTCCCCCATCTCAAGGGGGCCTGAGGCATCCTAGCCCAGCTCTGTGACCAGATTCCATCTGTGCTGTGCTGTATCCTGGAGAGGCAATAAACTTCCTCTATTCCTGTTTGTGCCATTTCGGTGTGCAGGAGACGAGGGACCCCCCAACGCGCCGTAACAGCCTGTATCCCCATTCTATTGGGCATTGAGCAAACAAGCCCCAAAAGGGTCCCCAGAGCAAAACGAGAATCAATTTACGGGTCACAGCCATGACGGGCCAGTCCCGGTTCACAGATACTGGAATCCACAGTCCCTGCTCAAAACTCCCATTGACTTTGATTTCCCATCATAGGAGACAAAAGGAAAGCTCTAAAAAGAGGAGATAAAGGAGTCGGTGGCAGGCCACTGGCCAGGCAGGGTTTTAATTGTTCAGCTGTTTTATCACTCAGCTGCGTCTCTGCTGGAGCTGGAGGGGGAATTTCCAGCCGAGTTTCCGTTCCTAGACACCAGGAACATCACTCCTGTAAACACACAAATCCCCTGGAAACTGCTCTGTGCCCAGGGCTCCCTGCTGGCTCCGACCCCGCTGGGACTCCCAGGCAGGCTGGATAAATGTCCCTGCCTCCGAGCCCCGGCCAGTGCAGTTCCTGCCCCTGCAGCTCCCCACCTGGATCCCAGGCAGAGACTCCTCATCCCCGGCTGGGGCAGGAGCCCGGTGAGTGTTTGGGGGGGGAAGGTGCCCTCACGTGTCATCAGTGGAACCTGAGCTCGCCAAGGACCCAGTCCAGGGGAACCCCCCACGGCCCCTGGTGTCCCTGGGAGCGGGGGCAGGTCGGGGGGAATAGGATGGCGCCCGCAGGGGAAGGAAAGGCAGGGGAAGCACAGAGCGGGCTGCCAGGGGCACAAGTCTTGATTTCCCTGCCACAAAGCCCAGGGCAGAGCCGGGCAGAGGCACCAGCATTTCCTACCCTGAGCCCCCAATGACTCCGCTACGAACTGCGAATGAACGTCCGGGACACAGACACGGGGGCAGGGCTGGAGGTGGCAGAGAGGGCGGGTGCATGGACAGACGGGCAGGGACAGACGGACGCTCTGTAGTTACTCTGTAGTTACTCAGCAACCAGCAAAATGCAGCTCCCGCTAATGGGCGTTTCCAGCCTGGGTCAGAGCAGGGTCCGGTTTGACCAGCCTGCCCCCTACAACTGGCAGCAGTACCAGAGGTACCAGGGAATATAGGAACAGAACAGCCAGACTGGGACAGACCAAAGGTCAGCCAGCCCAGTGTCCTGTCTGCCCACAGTGGCCAATGCCAGATACCCTCACCTGATCCCTCTCCTGACACTTATTTCCAGACAAACAGGGGCTAGGGACAGCATTCCTACCCATCCTGCATAATAGACATTGATGGACCTAACCTCCATGAATCTATGTAGCTATTTTTTGAACCCCGTTAAAGTCCTAGTCTTCACAACATCCTTTGGCAAGGAGTTCCACAGGTTGACTGTGCGCTGAGAGATTGTTTTAAACCTGCTGCCTATTCATTTCATGTGGTGACCCCTAGCTCGTATATTGTGGGAATAAATAAATAATGGGAAGGGCAAGAAATTCCAGCCGGGGCAGATGTGGGACAACGTGACACTTCTTCCGGCATCGCCATGAGCTGCAGTCGTCAGCCACCGATTGCACGGTCAGGCGAGAGGTTTCATCTCTCTTTCATACTCGTGTACTCAGCATTTTCATAATTATTAATGGCTGGTGATTAGCACAGGGCTGCAGCCACGCTCTGCCCGGCAATGCCCATTTCCTACTGGGGAGAGGCTGAATTTCATTTGCTGCGGCCACACACGCTGCGGTGAGTCCTGGCCTAAGACCGGTGACTGTCCAGCACATGCAGGGAGATCGTACCACGGGGGAGACCACTGCTGGGGTCCTGGGCCCAGCTCTGGGGCCCTCAGCGGCATGAGGCCGTTGAACTGGTGAGGGGTCCGTAGAAGCGACTGGGGAACCGGCCTTCTGGGGACAGACTGGAGGCTCTCACTCAGCTGAGTGGCACTAAGAGGGGGATGGGGTGATGTGAGCGCAGCGTCTCCGTGCCCACGTGAGGAGCAGACGTTTGCTAAGAGAGCTCCTCAGTCCCGCAGGGAAATCAATAACTAAATTCAACGGCTGGAAGGGGAAGCCGAACAAATTCAGAAACAAGGTTTGAGTTGTTACCCGTGAGGGGAATTCGCCCTTGGGACAAGTGGCCACACGCTGGCCTGGATTCTCCACCCTTGACAATCTTTACATCAAGATTGGAGGGGTTTTATAAGGACCTGCCCCCTTCAAACAGAAGCTGACTTCACAGAAACCCTCTCGCCTGTATTATACAGAGTGATGGACAAGGGAAGTGCTGAGCAGCATCCGGTGACTAAGGGGTTAAACTCAGGTAGATAGCAAAGGTGTTGGCCAGTGGACCAGGAGAACCAATCCAAACAGAGGGTTGAAATGTGAATTGGATCTAGGTTCCCTGCCTGCTTTCTTTGGGGGCAGTGAAAAACCAGTCGTTGAGAGAGAGACAGAATGATTTAAGCCCTGGCAGGATTACCAGGCCTCGAAGGAATTTGGGGCATGAGAGTGAACTGAACAAAAAGAACTTTAGAAATAAAGTGAAAAATGAATCTAGTCGTGTTCAGGGTAATTTTTTTTTTAATGTTGCGGTTTGGTTTGAAGTGCTCTGTGTGAATCTCTGCCTCCCCTCCCCATTTACCATCTAGCATTGTGACCAGAGACTTTTCTCTGTGGGTATGTCTACACTACAGAGTTTTGTCAGAAAAATGGACGTTTTTCCAACTAAACTTGAGGAACGTCCACACTGCAATCACATTCTTCTGCAAGAAAATTGAAAGAACAGAGGGGTTTTCCCGACATCGTTAATCCTCATTCTGTGAGGAGGGGAAGCCTTTTTGTGAAAGATCTCTTTCGGAAAAAGGCGTGTGTGGAAGGGGAAGAGGGAGCTCTTTCAGAAGAAGAGGAAAAAACACAGGTGCCCTGGCAATAGCAATCACAGCTTACATGCGAGAGAGCATCCATTCAGTCTGGACTCTCTCTTTCGAAAAAGTAGATTGCTTTTTCAATGCACTTTTTCAGTGTGGACACGCTCTTTCAGAAGTTTTTTTGGAAGGTCTCTTCCAAAAGAAGCCTGCAGTCTAGACATAGCCGGAGTTTTAATTTGTTTGCCTTAGTTGCTCTGTAACATCTAGCAACCAAATTTGTTTTCTCAAGTTCTAATTCAAAAAAACTTTTTCTAAGGTGATGTTTGATTCTTGTGTCACGGTAGATCAGTCTGTGTATCTGCAAGCCTCTGACTGAGCGATCAGCTACTGGAGCCTGCAGCTTGTTTTCCTCTTTTCTTTTTTCAAGCTCTTTTAAGGCAAAGGAACTCGGGGTATCCGTGGGGGTGGGTTCAAGTGTTCACCCCTGATTTTTTTAGGGATAAATATCACTGGATGGTGGCAGCGATTCCCCAAAATCTGTGTGTTATGTTTGGGGGGGAAGTTTTTGTAACCAGTGCCTGGAGAGGCAAAGGTGGGATTTTTCTTTTCTTTTGGAGCTTTGCAGGCCTTCGCCTTCTGCACTCGGAGTCCCAGAGCAGAATGATGGTCCCAGGGGTGATTACTGGCTTTCGAATCTGTGACTCTGGGAGTCAACTCTCTGATGTGACCAGATGTGGAGGGGTCGGTGTATTTGCTTGCTCCGCTGCCTACTGTTGTGTTTAGCATCGCTCAGTGGGGGAGTACAGAGAAGGAACAGAGCTGGGAGAAGAGGGTTACCAGAGGTCGGACAGGTGAACTCCGCCTGTCACTGTGTTTCTGCGTCTAGTCCTAGAGAGTTATCCGCCCAGCCAGTCTTGCTTTGTAGCTTGTTCCCTTGTGTTTGCGAGTGTTCACGTCTGCGCTCCCTGACGGGTCACTGTCCCAGGGTACAGTTCTGATGGGTACAGCTATAAATGCAGCTCTTGGACTCAGTTTGCAGTACAGCAAAGAAAGCCCTGCTATGGACGCCCCTCTATGCTTCATGAAATCGAGGGATGGACATGACTTTATGTGACTCAAATGTGCTTTGAGCGAATTATTTCGTGCAAACCACCAATTTTCATGTTGCAATCCGCTGGGTCTGTTTCCCTTCCTTCAATATGCGTGTCAATGGTGTGTGTAAAATTAGACACGCGGAGAGGGGAATACTCTGTGGGGATCAAATGTGTAGACCTGGCTGGTGTTATCTTCAAAGTCTTGATGAGTGACTGTTAAACAATCTCTTTTGCCCTTAAGTCCTAGCAGGGATTGGTAGGGAGTGGCCTAGATTACAAAAGAAGAGGAAAGCAGAGGCCTGGGTCTTTTGGCCGGGCTGCACCTGAAAGAAGGAGCCGAAGACCCCAGGGTGGGGAGACAGCCTGGTTTGGAGGGGCAGCTGGAAAAGAGGTTCTAGGGGGAGTTGGAGTAAGTTTGTGCTGAGGTTTCAGGGGAGAATTAGCCAAGAGATTTTGTTAGTTTTGGTTTGTAACCTACTTTGCTCGGCCTGTTCTCACTTATCACTAATTAAATCCTACTGCTCGTGCTTAAGAAAATCATTTTTATTTTCTATTAAACCCAATGTAAATAATTGTTCCCTATGGGGGCAACCAGTGTGCCCATCCCCCCTTCCACTGCTAAAGGACTTAATTCTTTGGGGTCTGATCCCAGCTGGGGAGGAGTATCCCAGGGAGCTGGGCCCTACACTGCACTCTCCTTGCACCTGAAGAGGTTCAGTGTCTGTGCTGCTTCTCGGTGGGGGCAGGGACCTTAGTCTGGGGCGTTGGCTGGGGCAGACCAGGGAGCTGGCCCAGCAGGACCGGGTGGTGAGGAGCCCCAGAGATCGGGAAGGTGAGAGGCAGGGGCCATGTCAGCCCCTCAGGAGGCCTCCCCCGAGCGCTCGTCAGTGACCGCCCCCAGTCACAAGCTCATTTCAAGGGCCCTGTCTCCATCAGCCCCCCAAACGTGCCATTTCAGGATGGAATTCCCCCCGGTGCAGAGTACAGGCCTGGAGAGCACTGCCCATCCCCCTTCCCCTTGAGCCCTTGTGGCCCTTCAGAAGCGGAGGTGGGGAGGGGAGAGGTGGGGGGATTTAAGTGTGAAATAGCCACGACCCCAGCAGGCACTGACCTTGTCTCTGCTTCCAGCCGGGCCCGGCGCCCAAGCGGAGCCCTCAGCGCCCCATGGCCGCGCCCAACAGCACAACGTTCAGTCACCTCAGCTTCGTCCTGGTCGGCATCCCGGGCCTGGAGCCCTGGCACCCCTGGATCTCCATCCCCTTCGCGCTGATGTACACGGCGGCTGTTCTGGGGAACTGTGGTCTCCTCCTGCTCATCGCCACCCAGCGCAGGCTGCACGAGCCCATGTTCATTTTCCTCTCCATGCTGGCGGTAGCCGACGTACTGTTATCCACCACCACAGTGCCCAACACGCTGGCCATCTTCTGGTTTGGACCCAAGGCCATTTCCTTCAGTGCCTGCCTCACCCAGGTGTTCTTTGTGCACTTTGTGTTTGTTGCTGAGTCAGGCGTCCTGCTGGCCATGGGGTTCGATCGGTACGTCGCCGTCTGCGACCCCCTGAGGTACACGACTGTCCTCACCAACGAGAAGATCGGGAAAATAGCCACGGCCATTGTCGTCAGAAGCTTTTGTGTAATTGTCCCTTTTGTCTTTCTCCTCAAACGGCTGCCCTTCTGCGCCAGCAACATCATCCCCCACTCCTACTGTGAGCACATCGGGGTGGCCAGGCTGGCCTGTGCAGACATAACAATAAATATCTGGTACGGCTTGGCAGTGCCAATTTTATCCGTTGTACTAGACGTTCTGTTTATCGCTGTGTCTTATGTGCTGATCCTCAGGGCTGTCTTCAAGCTGCCCACCAAAGACGCCCAGCGCAAAACTCTCAGCACCTGCGGCTCCCACGTCTGTATCATCCTCTTATTTTATGTCCCAGCCTTTTTCACTTTCTTTAGTCACCGCTTTGGTCAGAACATCCCTAAACACATTCACATCCTGCTGGCCGATCTCTACGTGCTCGTCCCCCCCATGCTGAACCCCGTTGTTTACGGGATGAAAACCAAGCAGCTGCGGGAACAAATGAGCTGTGTGTTGTCTCAGATGGGGAATTGGTGCTAAATGGTGTTTAGTCCTGAGCCATCTGACTTACCAGCAAGCTTCTTCCACATTGCAAGAAGAGGGCCCCTCGGCACCGACACATGGACGTTACCACTCTAGCTCCCAGTTGCAAAACAGACTTTTTCAGCTCCTTGGATGTTTTGTTGTATGGAACTACATGGTCCCTTCTTGATAGAAGGCTGGGGGGCACTGGGAGAGCGCTGATAAAAGTCTCCACATGTTGTAAAGGTTCTTACCAAGAAGATGTTAATCTGTGGAACTCCTTGCTAGAGGATGTTGTGACAGCCAAGAATATAACAGAGTTCAAAAAAGAGCTAGATACATTCATGGGGGTTAGGTCCATCAATGGCTATTAGGCAGGTTGAGCAGGAACGGTGTCCCCAGCCTCTGCCAGAAGATGCGAATGGGTGGCAGGGGATGGATCATTTGATGATTCTGTGTCCTGTTCATTCTCTCTGGGGTACCTGACACTGGCCACTGTCCGACTAGAGGACACCGGGCTAGGTGGCCCTTTGTTCTGACCCCGTGTGACCGTTCCTGTGCATGGTCCAATTGTTCTCCTGGCCCAGTGAATGCAGGGCATGAAGCAAGGAGTTAATGGGGGCAGGGAGCTTGGGGGCAGCCCTTAGGAAAACCTTTCCATCGCTCAGAGTAGCTGACACCGACACGGGGCCCAGGGAGGCTGTGGAGCCCCCGTCACTGGAGAGATGTGAGACCGGGCTGGGCTCAGGGCTGACGGGATCGGTTTCACTGGCCCTGCCTCAGCGCCGGGGCTGGACGATACGACCCGGTGAGGCCCCTGGAGCCTGACGTCTCTCTGCAGCGCTGAGCACTGATCTGCTGAGGGGGCTGGGCCTGTTTCTTGCCCCTCGCCAGGGAAAGGAATCCCTTCTCCTTGCCGTGTCGCTAGGCGCCCTTCAGCCTCCCCGCCCAGCCCCTCTCCTGGGCTCGCCTGGCCTCACAGCTCAAAGGCCAGGCCTCCGCGTTGGATTTGCTTTTACTTGGCCAGTGAAGCTTGGATGCACTCACATGCACCATTCAAAGTCTGTGCATGAGGAGCTGTACAGCTGTGTTGCTCTGGGTCATATGACAGCAAATAAAAACCCTGTTTCCTCAAAGCCTCTAGAAACTATTTCAGTTGCACAAGGACCGAATTGTCCCAGCAGACCCAGGGAAGTGCGCCCAGCGCGGGGTGGGCCGGTGGGAGATCCTAGTCCTGCACTGCAAGAGGTTGCTATTCTCGCCTGTGCCCGTGCGCACTGGTGCAGAGCGTCCGACCCAAAGCCTGGCCCCAGGCATTGCCAAGCTGTGAAGTGGCACCTGCTTTATCAGTGGCTCCTTCCAACCCTGCAGGCCCCCAGCACCCGCAGACCAGCACAGTCGCACAATAAAACCAAGCTCACAACGTGGCAGCTGGACTCTCACACCCTGAGAATATCCCCAGGGGCCTGGCAGACACGGTTCCAGGAGGCTGCCGGAAAACGTAATTCTCAGAAAGTCTGGAAGGTTCCACGACATTCGACAAGGCCCAGAACACTCTGGGGGGTGAGCGAGAAATGGACCCACCTCCGGGGGCCCTGAAACATTTTCCCCCAGCGCTCCATGCTCACTGTGGTTGTTAATAACACAGCCCAGTGCCCCCCATGCCTGACACCCAGCCAGGCCCCTGGGTCTCCTGGTCCTACATTCATATTCCCCCCACCTGCTGCCCCTCAGCCGGATCGCAGGCGGAAATTCCTCGTCCCCGGCTGGGATGGGCCGGGTGCAGGAGGGGGGAGGAATTTGGGACTCTGGGCCTGACTCTCTGACTCCCCCAGGTGGCCTCAGGCCAGAAGCTCTTAGTCCCTATGGGTATGTCTACACTACCCTCCTAGTTCGAACTAGGAGGGTAATGTATGCATACCGCACTTGCTAATGAAGCCCGGGATTTGAATTTCCCGGGCTTCATTAGCATAAGCGGGGAGCCGCCATTTTTAAATCCCCGCTGCTTCGAACCCCGTGTAGCGCGGCTACACGGGGCTCGAACTAGGTAGTTCGGACTAGGGTGCCTATTCCGAACTACCGGTACACCTCGTTTCACGAGGAGTACCGGTAGTTCGGAATAGGACCCTAGTCCGAACTACCTAGTTCGAGCCCCGTGTAGCCGCGCTACACGGGGTTCGAAGCAGCGGGGATTTAAAAATGGCGGCTCCCCGCTTATGCTAATGAAGCCCGGGAAATTCAAATCCCGGGCTTCATTAGCAAGTGCGGTATGCATACATTACCCCGCTAGTTCGAACTAGCGGGGTAGTGTAGACATACCCTATTAGAGGCTGCCTTGAGTTTTGGGGGGCCCAACTGTAGGCACCGAAGTTTCAAAATTGGTTCTAAATGTTGGTCCCACCTGCCCCACCCCAGAGCAGCAAACCTTCCCCCAGCCCACACAGCTAAGGCGGGAGGCAAGGCCGCCTGGCGCACGGGGGCCCAGCACCGCTCCGGTTTGGCCCCACTGTCCCTGGGCAGATGGAGACAGGGGAGCAGCTGGCCCAAGCAGAGGGGGCAGGGCTGTGACCCCCCACGTGCTCATTTCAAACAGCGTGTTCACACAGGAGAACACACGTGTGTCTCCGTAGCTACCGCTGACCCCTAGCATGCTGCCCCCTCCGGGGACGGGCGGGGCGAGGGCAGGGTGCTGTGACCCGCGCTCTGGGCAGGGGATCCTGGCTCTGCCGAGGTGACCGGCAAAGCTGCTAGTGACGTCGCTAGTGCCAGGAATTCCTCCCCCGGCGCGCTGTGAATCCCCCTCATCCCCCCCCTCCCCGGGGCTGCTTTTCCCTTTCAAAAACTACTTTCCCAGAACCCCCAGAGCCCCGAGGCACCGCAGAGACCGACACCGATCCCCACGCTGTGTCACGCGCCGTGGTGGGAACCCCCTGCCGCCGCTGAGACCCTCCTGAGTGGCCCCTCACCCGGCGAAGGCAGGGCCCTTTCCCTCTTCCTCACCGGACACTGAACAGACCAAAGGCCCCCGTGGCCGCTGCCCATCGCAGACTCCAGGACAACGTTCCCCCGGTCGGTGTCCCTGGCACGGAGGAGTCGCCCATCCGGCTCCCCACCTCCCTTTCCTCCAGGCGCATTATCCCACACATGGAATGGAATGTGGATCAATGCAGAGTAATGCACATTGGAGTCACTGTGGAGCGTTCTCTGAAAGCCTCCACCCAGGCTGTGTCTAGACGACTGGGCTTTTCCTACTGCTTCTACTGACTAAAATCTCCTTTATTTTGTATCAAACCCAGTGTAAATAATAGTTACCTGGGGGGGGGGGGGCAACCAGTGTGCACATTCCCCCTTCCATTGTTAACGGGGGCTCACCCTTATCCAGTTCTTTGGGGTCCGATCCCAGTTGGGGAGGGGTATCCCAGGGAGCTGGGCCCTACACTGCACTCTCCTTGGACCTGAAGAGGTTCCGTGTCTGTGCTGCTTCTCGGTGGGGGCAGAGATCTCAGCTCGGGGCCTTGGCCGGGGGAGACCAGGGAGCTGGCCCAGCAGGACCGGGTGGGGAGGAGCCCTGGAAAATGGGAAGGAGAATGGCAGTGGCCGTGTTGCTATTTGTGTCTATCTCCTTATTCCTCAAAGCCGTCAAACACAGCCCAGGGGCCTGTCTCTGGTTATTTGACTCTGTAACGTGCTGTCCTTTGAGTGCCACAGCCGCCCAATTCCAATGTTTCAGGGAATCTTCTTGCCGCCCACAGGACCAGCCCTGTGGCTTTTGGTTCCATCAATAAAATATCAAGGGAGCCAAGCAGAACACAAGGAGGGGTCCTCGGTGTCTGGTTAGCTGCAGCAAAAGCTTTAACATCCCCCCACCACCACGCACACACCCAGATGTGGGTCTACATCAGTGTTTCCTAAACTTTTTATGACTGAGGAACATGAAACAATATTTTTTTAATGAGGAATACCAAGGATGTTTTGTCGACCAAAAAAAAAGTGGGGGAAGGAGAAAGGTCCAGGGGACAGTTATTGAGGAAAAAAGTCGCCTGTCCCTTTAAGAGCGGCCATTGTTAATTCTGTAGTTCTCCGCGGCACACCTCCGACTGCCTTGCGGAACACGGTTTAAGAAGCACTGGCATAGATTGAAGTCACAGTTGGTGGGAGCCACGTACATTTCCCGGCATAACGACCACCCCTGGCTCCGCTTTGGCCTCCAAAGCAATTTACAAGGTCGTCCATTCAGATGACTTCTCTGGCAGAGCGAGGGGAACCAAGCACTGGGGAGATGGGGTGTCCTCTAAGAGAGGTGCACTGTCAGGGTGCACGCCCCCTCCATGCCTCAGTGTCCCCTGACTGTCCTCATCTAGCCCCTCTCAGGGCAAGTTACAGACGGGTTGCTCATCATTGGCATTGGGGTTATCTCTACTGCCCCGCTTACCTGGGCTGCATTGTGATCCGCCTCCCAACCCGGGGCCTGGCCTCCGGCCCCTAGCCAGGGGGAGTCTTGGCTGGCCCTCTCCCAGCCCGGGCTCAGGGCCTCAATCCTCGTCTTAAAGGGCCAGTGCAGGGCAGGCGCCCTGTCACACACACAAACAGTTTGAGTGGTGAGCAGGAAGGATGCCCGGAGGCTTTGCTGTGTGAAAGGGGCTCCCTTTGCAGATGTGACAAAGTGTGTGGTCTCCCGGCATTTCTGACACAGCTATTGGTCATGTATTGAGATATAGGCAGGTGTGTTAGACCAAGCTGGATGAGCAAGCATCTCAGAGAGGTGATTAAGAAAAAGCAGAAAGCATATAAGGTGTGGAAAATGGGAGGGATCAGTAAAGAAAGCTACCTTATTGAGGTTAGAGCATGTAGGGACAAAGTGAGAAAGGCTAAAAGTCAGGTAGAGTTGGACCTTGCAAACGGAATTCAAACCAATAGTAAAAGGTTGTATAGCCATATAAATAGGAAAAAAACAAAAAAAGAAGAAGTAGGACCACTAATTACTAAGGATGGAGTGGAGGTTAAGGATAATCTAGGAATGGCCCAATATTTGAACAAATACTTTGCTTCAGTTTTTAATGAGGCTAATGAAGATCTTAGGGATAATGGAAAGTTAACAAATAAGACTGAGGATAAGGAGGTAGATATTACCATATCAGAGGTGAAAGCCAAACTTGAGCAGCTTAATGGGAGTAAATCGGGGGGCCCAGATGATCTTCATCCAAGAATATTAAAGGAACTGGCACATGAACTTGCAAGTCCATTAGCAAAATTTGTTAATAAATCTCTAAACTCAGGGGTTGTACCATTTGACTGGAGAATTGCTAATATAGTTCCAATTTTTAAGAAAGGGAAAAAAAGCGACCCGGGTAACTATAGGCCTGTTAGTTTGACATCTGTAGTATGTAAGATCCTGGAAAAAATTTTGAAGGAGAAAGTAGTTAGAGACATTGAGGCTAATGGCAATTGGGACAAATTACAACATGGTTTTACAAAAGGTAGATCATGCCAAACCAACCTGCTCTCCTTTTTTGAGAAAGTAACAGATTTTTTAGATAAAGGAAATGCAGTGGATCTAATTTACCTCGACTTTAGTAAGGCATTTGATACAGTACCACATGGGGAATTATTGGTTAAATTGGAAAAGATAGGGATTAATATGAAAGTTGAGAGGTGGATAAGCAACTGGTTAAAGGGAAGACTACAGCGGGTCATACTGAAAGGTGAACTGTCAGGTTGGAGGAAGGTTACTAGCGGAGTTCCTCAGGGATCAGTTTTGGGGCCAATTTTATTTAATCTTTTTGTTGCTGATCTTGGCACCAAAAGTGGAAGTGTCCTAATAAAATTTGCAGATGACACAAAGTTGGGAGCTATTGCCAATTCAGAAAAGGATCGGGATATCATACAGGATGATCTTGTAAATTGGAGTGATAGCAATAGGATGAAATCGAATAGTGAGAAGTGTAAGGTTATGCATTTAGGGATTAATAACAAGAATTTTAGTTATAAGCTGGGGACACATCAGTTGGAAGTAACGGAGGAGGAGAAGGACCTCGGAGTCCTGGTTGATTATAAAATGACTATGAGCCGCCATTGTGACATGGCCGTGAAAAAGGCTAATACGATCTTGGGATGTATTAGGCGAGGTGTTTCCAGTAGGGATAAGGAGGTGTTAGTGCATTGGTGAGACCCCATTTGGAATACTGTGTGCAGTTCTGGTCTCCCATGTTTAAGAAGGATGAATTCAAACTGAAACAGGTACAAAGAAGGGCCACTAGGATGATCCGAGGAATGGAAAACCTGTCTTATGAAAGGAGACTCAAGGAGCTTGGCTTGTTTACTTTAACCAAAAGAAGGCTGAGGGGGGACATGATTGCACTTTTTAAATATATTAGAGGGATAAATACCAGGGAGGGAGAGGAATTATTTCAGTTTAATACCAATGTGGACACAAGAACAAATGGATATAATTTGGCTAGTAGGAAGTTTAGACTTGAGATTAGACGAAGGTTTCTAACCATTAGAGGAGTGAAGTTCTGGAACGGCCTTCCAAGGGAAGTAGTGGGGGCAAAAGATCTATCTGGTTTCAAGATTAAACTAGATGGGTTTATGAATGGGGATCCAGCCCTATCTCATAGACTCATAGACTTTAAGGTCAGAAGGGACCATTATGATCATCTAGTCCAACCCCCTGCACAGTGCAGGCCACAAAATCTCACCCACCCCTCCTAGAATAATCCTCTCACCTAGATCTCAGATATTGAAGCCTTCAAATACTTTGAAGACCCCAAGATGCAGAGAATCCTCCAGCTGATGCAGTAGCTGGAGGGCTGATGCAGTAGCCAGACATGCAGCAGCATATGGACCTCTGGCTCCCTTTCAGATTCTGGTCTCTCTTTCTCTCCCTGTTTCTTTGCAGGACCTGATAGAACTACAGCAAGCTGCTCAACCTGCAGAGAAAAACCTTTGGGAGAAAACAGGCTGCTCCTTATCCCCAGCTGGGATAATGGGTGCACCTGATGGCTGCCCAGTCGCCCCGAAAATCTCTCACACGGCAGCTTGCTCAGGTGTCTCATCAAATGACACACATGAGCAAAAGGGGGGTGGCCTCACAGATCCCAAAACAATGGTACGCCCCAGGCGTGCACCTAGAAGCTGTCTCAAGAATATCTAATTCATGTGTGATTTGTAAGCAGTTTAATGTTGCAGGAGGCCCACAGGCTAGCAGCCACACAGAAAGAAGAAACCTAGACATAAAATGACGGTTAGGAGAGCTTGCACCTGCAGGTGAAGGAAGCCCTCCCAGTACCTACTGATGTACCGTGCCACAACATCCAACCAGGCGACTATGTTCGTGAAGGAACATCGCAGAAAGAATTCCCTGACAGCCCGGTGGGAAGGACCGTTCCAATCCTGCTCATCACCCACACAGCAGTAAAGGTGAAGGAGCGCCCCTCGTGGATCCACGCAAGTCATGTACGCCGAACTGCAGATCCAACAGAGCTGATTGACCCCGTCACCCAGGACCCCTCCCTGGAGGAATCACCTGAGGACGAGGTTCAGCGGACCGAGGAGGCAAACTCTCAAACCAGACTGTTACCAAACCGGCCTCCACCAGGAGCTTCGAGGTACAACCTGAGAGGTAGGACTGTGCCAGCAAAGACCTACAGGTCTTTCAACATACCTGTGTGAACAAACATTTTCAAGTATGAAATACGTGAAGAACAATTTGAGAACAAACTTGTCCGATGATAATCTCAGGTCACTGTTGATGTTAGGGACAACAAATCTAAAGCCAGAAATGTCTGCTATTTTGGCATCCAGGAAACAATGTCACCATTCACACTAATACAGGTGTTCATGTGTAGTGTATCAATGTGTTATTAAATAATAACTGAATAAAATAATATTAAATAAATAATTAAAAACAACATCCATGTTTTGATTGTTTTTTATTTGGACCTCAAGTGTGTAGTCGGCCCCCGAACTGCTGTTTGATAGTTAATGCGGCCCTCGGGCAGAAAAGTTTGGAGACCCCTGGACTAGATGATCATAATGGTCCGTTCTGACCTTAAAGTCTATGAGTTTATGAGTCTATGAGATAGGGCTGGATCCCCATTCTATTGGGCATTGAGCAAACAAGCCCCAAAAGGGTCCCCAGAGCAAAACGAGAATCAATTTACGGGTCACAGCCATGACGGGACAGTCGCGGTTCACAGATACTGGAATCCACAATGCTCAAAACTCCCATTGACTTTGATTTCCCATCATAGGAGACAAAAGGAAAACTCTAAAAAGAGGAGATAATGGAGTCGGTGGCAGGCCACTGGCCACGCAGGGTTTTAATTGTTCAGCTGTTTTATCACTCAGCTGCGTCTCTGCTGGAGCTGGAGGGGGAATTTCCAGCCGCGTTTCTGTTCCTAGACACCAGGAACATCACTCCTGTAAACACACAAATCCCCTGATCCCAGCCTGCCCCTGCCTGCAGCTGAGCTGGAAACTGCTCTGTGCCCAGGGCTCCCTGCTGGCTCCGACCCCGCTGGGACTCCCAGGCAGGCAGGATAAATGTCCCTGCCTCCGAGCCCCGGCCAGTGCGGTTCCTGCCCCTGCAGCTCCCCACCTGGATCCCAGGCAGAGACTCCTCATCCCCGGCTGGGGCAGGCACCCGGTGAGTGTTTGGGGAGGAGGAAAGGTTCCCTCGTATATCTTCAGTTGGACCTGAGCTCGCCAAGTACCCAGTCCTGGGGAACCACCCACGACTCCTGGAGTCCCTGGGAGCGGGGGCAGGTTGGGGGGAGCTGGATGGTGCCCGCAGGGGAAGGAAAGGCAGAGGAAGCACAGAGCGGGCTGCCAGGGGCACAAGTCTTGGTTTCCCTGCCACAAAGCCCAGGGCAGAGCCGGGCAGAGGCACCAGCATTTCCTATCCTGAGCCCCAATGACTCCGCTACGAAATGCGAATGAACGTCCGGGACACAGACACGGGGGCAGGGCTGGAGGTGGCAGGGAGGGCGGGTGCATGGACAGACGGTCAGGGACAGACGGAAGCTCTGTAGTTACTCTGTAGTTACTCAGCAACCAGCAAAATGCAGCTCCTGCTAACGGGCGTTTCCAGCCTGGGTCAGAGCAGGGTCCGGTTTGACCAGCCTGCCCCCTGCAACTGGCAGCAGCACCAGAGGATCCAGGGAATATAGGAACAGAACAGCCAGACTGGGACAGACCAAAGGTCAGCCAGCCCAGTGTCCTGTCTGCCCACAGTGGCCAATGCCAGATACCATCACCTGATCCCTCTCCTGTCACCTATTTCCAGACAAACAGGGGCTAGGAACACCATTCCTGCCCATCCTGCCTAATAGTCATTGATGGACCTAACCTCCATGAATCTATGTAGCTATTTTTTAAACCCTGTTAAAGTCCTAGTCTTCACAACATCCTCTGGCAAGGAGTTCCACAGGTTGACTGTGCGCTGAGAGATTGTTTTAAAACTGCTGCCTATTAATTTCACGTGGTGACCCCTAGTTTGTATATTGTGGGATTAAATAAATAACGGGAAGGGCAAGAAACTCCAGCCCGGGCAGATGTGGGACAACGTGACACTTCTTCCGGCATCGCCGTGAGCTGCAGTCGTCAGCCACCAATTGCACGGACAGGCGAGAGGTTTCATCTCTCTTCCATACTCGTGTACTCAGCATTTTCATAATTATTAATGGCTGGTGATTAGCATAGGGCTGCAGCCACGCTCTGCCCGGCAATGCCCAATTCCTACTGGGGAGAGGCTGAATTTCATTTGCTGCGGCCACACACGCTGCGGTGAGTCCTGGCCTAAGACCGGTGACTGTCCAGCACATGCAGGGAGATCGTACCACAGGGGAGACCACTGCTGGGGTTCTGGTCCCAGCTCTGGGGCCCTCAGCGGCAGGAGGCCGTTGAACTGACGAGGGGTCCGTAGAATAGACTGGGGAACCGGCCTTCTGGGGACAGACTGGAGGCTCTCACTCGTCTGAGTGGTACTAAGAGGGGGACGGGGTGACGTGAGCGCAGCGTCTCCGTGCCCACGGGGGGAGCAGACGTTTGCTAAGAGAGCTCCTCAGTCCCGCAGGGAAATCAAGCACTTCCCCTGTCCACTACACTTTACAAACTCAGGTAGATAGCAAAGGTGTTGGCCAGTGGACCAGGAGAACCAATCCAAATAGAGGGTGGAAATGTGAACTGGATCTAGGTTCCCTGCCTGCTTTCTTTGGGGGGGGAGTGAAAAACTAGTCATTGAGAGAGAGAGAGAATGATTTAAGCCCAGGCAGGATTACCAGGCTTCCAAGGAATTTGGGGTACGGGGGAAATCTCGTTCCCCTGGGGTACAGAGCCCCCAGCAGGGTCCGAGGCCGGAGGTCAAATCAAATCAGTCAGGCAGGAGAGAAATCTAGAAGGGAAAACTTTATGATGCATGCATGCAGGCTGACAGCAGAGCCATCGCAGTCAGCCCTGAGTTACAGGTTTTTTGATCCTTTATACAGAATGCTTAGACAGTTCAGTTGTGGATTGTTTTTCTTTAACATATCAAAGTCTCAGCCGAAGCACTCTGAGACTTCTGTTCACCCCAGGAGTGCTAGAAGTAAGTTTTACAGAACAAAGCCATATGAGAACTTGAGTGGAGAAGTTTACAAGGCAAACTGTGACAAAGATAAGGGTTTACATGACAAATTGTGACAGACTAGGAGTATCCATGAACTTGAGATAGGCATTGTAAGGGTCTTTGATTAGAGTTAGTTTGATTTCACTCTGATACAAGGAGAGAGGTCTGGAAAACTTAACCCTTACAGCAGTTTTCTTTTAGAGAGTTTTGATTTCCTACACAGTCCCCCCTTTAGACACAATTGGAGTTATTTGATTTTTCTCCCACAGGGGCATGAGAGTGAACTGAACAAAGAGAAATTTAGAAATAAAGTGAAAAGTGAATCTAGTTGTGTTCAGGTTAATTTTTTTTAATGTTGCGGTTTGGTTTGAAGTGCTCTGTGTGAATCTCTGCCTCCCCTCCCCATTTACCATCTAGCATTGTGACCAGAGACTTTTCTCTGTGGGTATGTCTACTCTACAGAGTCTTGTAGGAAAAACAGCCATTTTTCCGACAAAACTTGAGGAACATCCATACTGCAATCGCATTCTTCTGCAAGAAAATTGAAAGAACAGAGGGGTTTTTCCGACATCGTTAATCCTCATTCTGTGAGGAGGGGAAGCCTTTTTGTGAAAGATCTCTTTCAGAAAAAGGCGTGTGTGGACGGGGAAGAGGGAGATCTTTCGGAAGAAGAGGAAAAAACACAGGTGCCCTGGCATTCCGGTCATGGCCATCACAGCTTACATGCGAGAGAGCATCCATTCAGTCTGGACGCTCTCTTTCGAAAAAGCAGATCGCTTTTTTAATGCGCTTTTTCATTGTGGACACGCTCTTTCAGATGTTTTTTCGGAAGATGTCTTCTGAAAGAAGCCTGCAGTCTAGACATAGCCTGAGTTTTAATGTGTTTGCCTTAGTTGCTCTGTAACATCTAGCGACCAAATTTGTTTTCTCAAGTTTATCTTTTGTTTTCTAATAAAAAAAAACTTTTTCTAAGTGTCACGTTACTGGAATTTGAGGGAAGCAGCCAGCTCATGGCTGCACCCATAGGTGGGGGTGCTGGCCCCAACAAAGGTCTAAAAGGGAGCCATGTGGGGTATTGAATGAGAGCTTATTGTTTGCTGATCCTGTGTACGCTATTTATGTGAGTGTATAATGTCTGTGTGTGTAGGTCTGTCTGCGTATCTGCAGGTCTCCGACTGACAGGTCAGCTACTGGAGCCTGCAGCTTGTTTTCCTCTTTTCTTTTTTCAAGCTCTTTTAAGGGAAAAGAACTCGGGGTATCCGTGGGGGTGGGTTCAAGTGTTCACCCCTGATTTTTTAAGGATAAATATCACTGGATGGTGGCAGCATATCCCCAAAATCTGTGTGTTGTGATTTGGGGGGGAAGTTTTTGTAACCAGTGCCTGGAGAAGCAAAGGTGGGTTTTTTTCTTTTCTTTTTGAGCTTTGCAGGCCTTCACCTTCTACACTCGGAGTCCCGGAGCAGGGAATAGCCCTGACAAACAGGGAGTCAGATGTGATGGTCCCAGGAGTGATTTCTGGTTTTCGAATCTGTGACTCTGGGAGTCACCCTCTCTGATGTGACCAGATGTGGAGGGGTCGGTGTATTTGCTTGCTCCGCTGTCTACTGTTGTGTTCAGCATCGCTCAGTGGGGAAGTACAGAGAAGGAACAGAGCTGGGAGAAGATGGTTACCAGAGGTCGGACAGCTGAACTCCGCCTGTCACTGTGTTTCTGCGTCTAGTCCTAGAGAGTTATCCGCCCGGCCAGTCTTGCTTTGTAGCTTGTTCCCTTGGGTTTGCGGGTGTTCACGTCTGCGCTCCCTGACGGGTCACTGTCCCAGGGTACGGTTCTGATGGTTGCCGCTATAAATGCAGCTCTTGGACTCAGTTTGCAGTACAGCAAAGAAAGCCCTGCTATGGACGCCCCTCTATGCTTTATGAAATCGAGGGATGGACATGAATTTATGTGACTCAGAGGTGCTTTGAGCGAATTCTTTCGTGCAAACCACCAATTTTCATGTCACAATCCGCTGGGTCTGTTTCCCTTCCTTCGATACGTGTGTCAATGGTGTGCATAAAATTAGACACGCGGAGAGGGGAATACTCAGTGGGGATCAAATGTGTAGACATGGAGGGGGTTATCTTCAAAGTCTTGATGAGTGACGGTTAAACAATCTCTTTTGCCCTTAAGTGCTAGCAGGGATTGGTAGCGAGTGGCCTAGATTACAAAAGAATAGGAGAGCAGAGGCCTGGGTCTTTTGGCCGGGCTGCACCTGAAGGAAGGAGACGAAGACCCCAGGGTGGGGAGACAGCCTGGTTTGGAGGGGCAGCTGGAAAAGAGGTTCTAGGGGGAGTTTGAGTAAGTTTCTCCTGAGGTTTCAGTGGAGAATTAGCCAAGAGATTTTGTTATTTTTGGTTAGTAACCTACTTTGCTCGGCCTGTTCTCACTTATCACTAATTAAATCCTACTGCTCGTGCTTAAGAAAATCATTTTTATTTTCTATTAAACCCAATGTAAATAATTGTTCCCTATGGGGGCAACCAGTGTGCCCATCCCCCCTTCCACTGCTAAAGGACTTAATTCTCCGGGGTCCGATCCCAGCTGGGGAGGGGTATCCCAGGGAGCTGGGCCCTACACTGCACTCGCCTTCACCTGAAGAGGTTCAGTGTCTCTGCTGCTTCTCGGTGGGGGCAGGGACCTCAGTCTGGGGCGTTGGCTGGGGGAGACCAGGGAGCTGGCCCAGCAGGACCGGGTTGTGAGGAGCCCCAGAGAGCGGGAAGGTGAGAGGCAGGGGCCGTGTCAGCCCCTCAGGAGGCCCCCCGAGGGCTCATCAGTGACCGCCCCCAGTCACAAGCTCATTTCAAGGGCCCCGTCTCCATCAGCCCCCCAAAAGTGCCTGTTTCAGGATGGAATTCCCTCCGTGCGGAGCACGGGCCTGGAGAGCACAGCCCATCCCCCTTCCCCTTGAGCCTTTGTGGCCCTGCAGAAGCGGAGGTGGGAGGGGAGAGGTGGGGGGATTTCAGTGTGAAATAGCCACGACCCCAGCAGGCACTGACCTTGTCTCTGATTCCAGCCGGGCCCGGCGCCCAAGCGGAGCCCTCAGCTCCCCATGGCCACGCCCAACAGCACAACGATCAGTCACCTCAGCTTCGTCCTGGTCGGCATCCCGGACCTGGAGCCCTGGCACCCCTGGATCTCCATCCCCTTCATGCTGATGTACACGGCGGCTGTTCTGGGGAACTGTGGTCTCCTCCTGCTCATCGCCACCCAGCGCAGGCTGCACGAGCCCATGTTCATCTTCCTCTCCATGCTGGCGGTGGCCGACGTACTGTTATCCACCTGCACAGTGCCCAACACGCTGGCCATCTTCTGGTTTGGACCCAAGGCCATTTCCTTCAATGCCTGCCTCACCCAGGTGTTCTTTGTGCACTTTCTGTTTGTTGCTGAGTCAGGCGTCCTGCTGGCCATGGGGTTCGATCGGTACGTCGCCGTCTGCGATCCCCTGAGGTACACGACTGTCCTCACCAATGAGAATATCGGGAAAATAGCCACGGCCATTGTCATCAGAGGCTTTTGTGAAATTGTCCCTTTTGTCTTTCTCCTCAAACGGCTGCCCTTCTGCGCCAGCAACATCATCCCCCACTCCTACTGTGACCACATCTCGGTGGCCAGACTGGCATGTGCAGACATAACCATAAATAGCTGGTATGGCCTCGCAGTGCCTTTGTTAACCCTTATTCTTGACACTGTGTTTATCGCTGTGTCTTATGTGCTGATCCTCAGGGCTGTCTTCAAGCTGCCCACCAAAGACGCCCAGCGCAAAACTCTCGGCACCTGCGGCTCCCACGTCTGTATCATCCTCTTATTTTACATCCCAGCCTTTTTCACTCGCCTAAGCCACCGCTTTGGTCAGAACATTCCTAAACACATTCACATCCTGCTGGCCAATCTCTACATGCTCGTCCCCCCCATGCTGAACCCCGTTGTTTACGGGATGAAAACCAAGCAGCTGCGGGAACAAGTGAGCTGTGTGTTGTCTCGGAAGGGGAATTGGTGCTAAATGGTGCCTAGTCCTGAGCCATCTGACTTACTAGCAGGCTTCTTCCACAATGCAAGAAGAGGGCCCCTCGGCACCGACACATGGACGTTACCACTCTAACTCCTAGTTGCAAAACAGACTTTTTCAGCTCCTTGGATGTTTTGTTGTACGTCCAGGTGTATGGAACTACATGGGTCCTTCTTGAGAGAAGGCTGGGGGGCACTGGGAGAGCGCTGATAAAAGTCTCCACATGTTGTAAAGGTTCTTACCAAGAGGATGTTGATCTGTGGAACTCCTTGCTAGAGGATGTTGTGACAGCCAAGAATATAACAGAGTTCAAAAAAGAGCTAGATACATTCATGGGGGTTAGGTCCATCAATGGCTATTAGGCAGGTTGGGCAGGAACGGTGTCCCCAGCCTCTACCAGAAGATGCGAATGGGTGACAGGGGATGGATCATTTGATGATTCCCTGTCCTGTTCGTTCCCTCTGGGGTACCTGACACTGGCAGCTGTATGACTAGAGGACACCGGGATAGGTGGCCCTTTGTTCTGAGCCAGTGTGGTCGAGAGAGGCTGTGGAACCCCCGTCACTGGAGAGATGTGAGACCGGGCTGGGCTCAGGGCTGACGGGATCGGTTTCACTGGCCCTGCCTCAGCGCCGGGGCTGGACGATACGACGCAGCGAGGCCCCTTGAGCCTGACGTCTCTCTGCAGCGCTGAGCACTGATCTGCTGAGGGGGCCGGGCCTGTTTCTTGCCCCTCGCCATGGAAAGGAATCCCTTCTCCTTGCCCTGTCGCTAGGCGCCCTTCGGCCTCCCCGCCCAGCCCTTCTCCTGGGCTCGCCTCCCCTCACAGCTCAAAGGCCAGGCCTCCACGTTGGACTTGCTTTCATTGGCCAGGGGAGCCATTGGGGGCAGGGTGAGACAGGGGAGCCCCTCCCTCGCCAGGGATGTGCAGGCCAATGGTATAAACATCCCCCTGTCTCCACCCCGGTCAATGTGACCAGGCCCAACCCCTGAGCAAATGGCACCCGGGCAAGCAGCATCTTCGGTGACCCCCCCTTTGGAATTCCTTCTTTGTATTGCCCCTGTAGCCTGTCTCGTGCTTGGACGCGCTCACATGCACCATTCAAAGCCTGTGCACGAGGAGCTGTACAGCTGTGTTGCTCTGGGTCATAGGACAGCAAATAAAAACCCTGTTTCCTCAAAGCCTCTAGAAACTATTTCAGTTGCAGAAGGACCGAATTGTCCCAGCAGACCCAGGGGAGTGCGCCCAGTGCGGGGTGGGCCGGCGGGAGATCCTAGTCCTGCACTGCAAGAGGTTGCTATTCTCGCCTGTGCCCGTGTGCACTGGTGCAGAGCGTCCAACCCAAAGCCTGGCCCGAGGCATTGCCAAGTTGTGAAGTGGCACCTGCTTTATCAGTGGCTCCTTCCAACCCTGCAGGCCCCCAGCACCCGCAGACCAGCACAGTCGCACAATAAAACCAAGTTCACAACATGGCAGCCGGGCTCTCACACTCTGAGAATACCCCCAGGGGCCTGGCAGACACGGTTCCGGGAGGCTGCCGGAAAACGTAATTCTCAGAAAGTCTGGAAGGTTCCACAACATTCGACAAGGCCCAGAACACTCTGGGGGGTGAGCGAGAAATGGACCCACCTCCGGGGGGCCTGAAACATTTTCCCCCAGCGCTCCATGCTCCCTGTTGTTGCTAAGCCCAGTGCCCCCCATGCCTGACACCCAGCCAGGCCCCTGGGTCTCCTGGTCCTACATTCATATTCCCCCCACCTGCTGCCCCTCAGCAGGATCGCAGGCAGAGATTCCTCATCCCCGGCTGGGCTGGGCCGGATGCAGGAGGGGGGAGCAATTCGTGACTCTGGGCCTGACTCTCTGACTCCCCCAGGTGACATCAGGCCAGATTGATTTTGGGGGCCCAACCGTAGGCACCGAAGTTTCAAAATTGGTTCTAAATGTTGGTCCCACCTGCCCCACCCCAGAGCAGCAAACCTTCCCCCAGCCCACACAGCTAAGGCGGGAGGCATGGCCGCCTGGCGCACGGGGGCCCAGCACCGCTCCGGTTTGGCCCCACTGTCCCTGGGCAGATGGAGACAGGGGAGCAGCTGGCCCAAGCAGAGGGGGCAGGGCTGTGACCCCCCCCCCCGTGCTTCTTTCAAACAGCGTGTTCACACAGGAGAACACACGTGTGTCTCCATAGCTACCGCTGACCCCTAGCATGCTGCCCCCTCCGGGGACGGGCGGGGCGAGGGCAGGGTGCTGTGACCCGCGCTCTGGGCAGGGGATCCTGGCTCTGCCGAGGTGACCGGCAAAGCTGCTAGTGACGTCGCTAGTGCCAGGAATTCCTCCCCCGGCGCGCTGTGAATCCCCCTCATCCCCCCTCCCCGGGGCTGCTTTTCCCTTTCAAAAACAACTTTCCCAGAACCCCCAGAGCCCTGTGGCACCGCAGAGACCGACACCGATCCCCACGTTGTGTCACGCGCCATGGTGAGAACCCCCTGCCGCCGCTGAGACCCTCCTGAGTGGCCCCCTCACCCGGCGAAGGCAGGGCCCTTTCCCTCTTCCTCACCGGACACTGAACAGAGCAAAGGCCCCCGTGGCCGCTGCCCATCGCAGACCCCAGGGGAACGTTCCCCCGGTCGGTGTCCCTGGCACGGAGGAGTCGCCCATCCGGCTCCCCACCCCCCTTTCCTCCAGGCGCATTATCCCACACATGGAATGGAATGTGGATCAATGCAACGTAATGCACATTGGAGTCACTGTGGAGCGTTCTCTGAAAGCCTCCACCCAGGCTGTGTCTAGACGACTGGGCTTTTCCTACTGCTTCTACTGACTAAAATCTCCTTTTATTTTGTATCAAACCCAGTGTAAATAATAGTTACCTGGCGGGGGGGGGCAACCAGTGTGCACATTCCCCCTTCCATTGTTAACGGGGGCTCACCCTTATCCAGTTCTTCGGGGTCTGATCCTATTTGGGGAGGGGTGTCCCAGGGAGCTGGGCCCTACACTGCACTCGCCTTGGACCTGAAGAGGTTCCGTGTCTGTGCTGCTTCTTGGTGGGGGCAGGGACCTCAGCTCGGGGCCTAGGCCGGGGGAGACCAGGGAGCTGGCCCAGCAGGACCGGGTGGGGAGGAGCCCTGGAAAATGGGAAGGAGAATGGCAGTGGCCGTGTTGCAATTTGTGTGGGAATCTTCTTGCCGCCCACAGGACCAGCCCTGTGGCTTTTGGTTCCATCAATAAAATATCAAGGGAGCCAAGCAGAACACAAGGAGGGGTCCTCGGTGTCTGGTTAGCTGCAGCAAAAGCTTTAACATCCCCCCACCACCACACACACCCAGATTTGGGTCTACATCAGTGTTTCCTAAATTTTTTAAGACTGAGGAACATGAAGCAATATTTTTTTTATGAAGAATACCAAGGATTTTTTTCGACGAAAAAAAAGCGGGGGGGGGGGGAGCTTCAAGGGGACAGTTATTGAGGAAAAGAAAGTCACCTGTCCCTTTAAGAGTGGCCATTTTTAATTCTGTAGTTCTCCGCGGCACACCTCCGACTGCCTTGCAGAACACAGTTTATGAAACACTGGTATTGATTAAAGTCACAGTTTAATGAACCAAGTACATTTCCCGGCATAACGACCACCCCTGTGTCCACTTTGGCCTCCAAAGAAATTAACAAGGTCGCCCATTCAGATGACTTCTCTGGTAGAGCGAGGGGAACCAAGGACTGGGGAGATGGGGTGTCCTCTAAGAGAGGTACACAAAGAGCTTGAGGGGTGAGCAGGAAGGATGCCCGGAGGCTTTGCTGTGTGAAAGAGGTTCACTTTGCAGATGTGACAAAGTGTGTGGTCTCCCGGCATTTCGGACACAGCTATTGGTCATGTATTGAGATAGGCCTGGATCCCCATTCTATTGGGCATTGAGCAAACAAGCCCCAAAAGGGTCCCCAGAGCAAAACAAGAATCAATTTACAGGTCACGGCCATGACGGGCCAGTCACGGTTCACAGATACTGGAATCCACAGTCCCTGCTCAAAACTCCCATTGACTTTGATTTCCCATAAGAGGAGACAATAGGAAAGCTATAAAAAAAGGAGATAATGGAGTCGGTGGCAGGCCACTGGCCACGCAGGGTTTTAATTGTTCAGCTGTATTATCACTAGAGCGTTTGGAATGTTTTCTGGAAAGATCTAACCTTCATCCAACAGGGCACTGAAACCTCGTTCAAAACATTGTATCGGACAGGATTCTCTAGGTCACATGAAGTTTCCAGAGAAAACTCGGAAGATCCCCTTGCGAATCTCCTTTGTTTTCACACTGTAAACAATGGGGTTTAACACAGGAGGGACCAAGAGGTAGATATAGGGCGTAAGAATATGCACCAGTCTAGGGACATTTTTCCCAAACCTGTGCAAAACGGAGACACCGAGTGTGGGGACATAGAAGAGTAGGACGGCGCAGATGTGGGAGATGCAGGTGTTCAGGGCCGTGAGGCGCTGCTCATGGGATGCAACATTTAAAACAGTCTTCAGAATCTTAATGTAAGAGAGGATGATGAACAGCGAGTCCAAGCCGTATGTGACAACAATGGCAAACAATCCATAGATGTTATTGACGGTGGTGTCTGCACATGCCAACCTCATCATGTCTGGGTGCAAGCAGTAGGCGTGGGAGAGGACGTTGCTTTTGCAGATTGGCAGACGTTTAATCAGAAAGGGGAAAGGGAAGTTTATACCGGTACCTTTCATCACAGCGGCCAGCCCGATTCTCACGATCCTGGGGTGGGTCAGGATGGCCGCGTAGCGCAGCGGGTTACAGATGGCCACCAAGCGATCGAACGCCATGGCCACTAAAATCCCCGACTCCATGAAGGAAAAGGAGTGAACGAAAAACATCTGGGCCAGGCAGGCGTGGAAAGCGATGTCTGTGGATTGGAAGCAGAAGGTGCCGAGCACGGTGGGCAGGGTTGACAGAGACATCCCGAGGTCGTTGACTGCCAACATGCAAAGGAACAGATACATGGGCTGGTGGAGACGCCGGTCTGCCCAGACAATGCAGAGAACAAGGCAATTCCCCGCCATGGCAGTGACGTATAACACAACGAAGGGGACGGCGATCCAGTGGTAAGCCGCCTCCTGGCCTGGGAACCCGGTCAGCTGGAACGTCGCAGGCTGGAAGCTGGTGCTATTGAAACCCACCATGCTGAGCAGTCGCTGTCCCGGCCAGCTCCCAACCCCTGTGTCAATGCAAAATGAACCTGTGAGTCCCCCTGGGACCAGGGCACCGGGAAGGGACCTGCAGTTCCGCACTGACTTGCCAAATCCTAATACAGAAGAGCCCTCTCCTGCCAGCCTGGGGCTGCTCTCACCAGGGAATTGGTGAGGACTTGTTCAGAATGGAGCCGGAGAAGCGAGTCTCTTAGAGTGCGGGTTCTACCCTCCTTCGTTGAAAGGGAGACAAGAGATTCTGCCCCTCCCGCTCTGCTGCCCACAGCTGAGGAACGTGCTTCGGAAAAGTGTCAAACAGGAGACCCGAGCCAGAACGAGCCCAGCGGCCCTGCCGGTGACACACCCCCATGTTGGAAGCACATTTCAGCTACTTCAGATTTTGGAGCTGGGGAGTGGAGGGACAACCTGTGCATGGCAGGATGCAGCGGGGGGAAGAGGGTGAGAGCATGAGGGGAACGGACCGAGGGCAGAGGCTTCAGCAGTGTTACTGAGCATGTTCAGCACACGCCAAGCATCAAAGGGGAGGGGGGAACAACCCTGCCCCCACCCACACACCATCGCTAGCCAGGGCCTACTAAAGCACTGGAAATCTCTACTTTTTTGGCAGAAAACTTAGCAGTGAGCTGACAGGAGCACTGTGTCTAATCCCTATATAAAAGAAAGAAAATACAATCAATATTAGACCCACTCAGCTCCAACACTCACGTATTCGGACACCTTGTGGCAAGTCACTTATGGGACACTGTTAAACTTAACATGGTAGGTTGTGTCTACGTTATCACCCCTTTCCGGAAAAGGGATGCTAATGTAGACTTCGGAATTGCAAATTCCGCGGGGGATTTAAATATCCCCCGCGGCATTTGCATTTACATCGCTGCCGCTTTTTTCGGGCTTCGGGATAAGCCGGAGAAAAGTGCCAGTCTAGACGCGATTCTCCGGAAAATAAGCCCTTTTCCGGAGGATCTCTTATTCTTACTTATTTAAATCCCCCACAGAATTTGTAATTCCGAAGTCTACATTAGCATCCCTTTTCCGGAAAGGGGTGCCAATGTAGACACAGCCGTAATGTCTAGTCTTAGGATCATAGAACCATAGAGTTGGAAGAGACCTCAGAAGGTCAAGTCCAGCCCCCTGCTCTAGGCAGGACCAATCCCAACTAAATCAACCCGGCCAGGGCTTTGTCAAGCCGAGACTTAAACACCTCTAGGGATGGAGACTCCACTACTTCCCTAGGGAACCCATTCCAGTGCTTCACCACCGTCCTAGTGAAATAGTTTCTCCTAATATCCAACCTGGACCTCTCCCACCGCAACTTGAGACCATTGCTCCTTGTTCTGCCATCTGTCACCCCTGAGAACAGCCTCTCTCCAGCCTCTTTGGAGCCTCCCTTCAGGAAGTTGAAGGCTGCTATCAAATCCCCCCCTCACTCTTTGCTTTTGCAGACTAAACAGACCCAAGTCCCTCAGCCTCTCCTCATAGGTCATATGCTCCAGCCCTCTAATCATTTTGGTTGCCCTCCGCTGGACCCTCTCCAATGCGTCCACATCCTTTTTGTAGTGGGGGGCCCAGAACTGGACACAATTCTCCAAATGTGGCCTCACCAAAGCCGAATAAAGGGGAATAATCACTTCTCTGGATCTGCAGGCAATGCTCCTCTTAATGCAACCTAATATGCCATTAGCCTTCTTGGCTACAAGGGCAACTGTCTTACTTTGTTACTAACTCTGTATAGAGAAAAAGACCCCTACCTGGGCTCTGTGTCAGCTCTGGAAGGGGCGTGGGGTCCAGTGGGGTACAGCAGAGGACAGATACATTTCAGTTCTATATAAGAATATCGGCTCGGCCAGGTTGGTTAGACCAAAGGTCCTTCTAGCCCTGGATCCCGTCTGCCAACACTGGCCAATGCCAGGTGCTTCAGAAGGAATAAACTGAAGAGGCAACCATCATGCTCCATCCCCAATCAGCTATTTTGTTTGTGCGAGATCTTCTCCCTATAAATGTAATTGGGCCAGCTTCTTGTGAAGGAGTAAATAACATTTCTTTATTCTATTTTTCCACGCCATTCATGATCTTCTACTCCTCTAACATATTCCCCACCTTTTAGTCATTTGTTTTCCAAGCTAAAAAGTCTCAGTCTTGTGATGGTTAAAAACCCTAATCATTTCTGCAACTCTTTTTGTACCTTTTCCAAATCCAGTAGCTCTGTTTTTAGATGGGGTGACCAGATCTGCATACAATATTCAAGATGTGGACACACACTATTCCTTTCCTAGTGATTCCCAATATTCTGTGAGCTTTTTAATTTGTAGACTGTCACGGCACTTTGAAATGATCTTTTCAGGGAAGTCTCCCGAACGATTCCAAGATCTCTTTCTTAAGTGGAAACAGCGATTTTAGACTCCATCATTTTTGCATGTATAGTTAGGATTATATTTTTCCATGTGTATTACTTTGCACTTAGCTGCACCCTTGTTGTCTGCCCTTGTGTTGCCTAATAACCCAGTTTTGTGAGATCCCTTTGTAATTTTTGGCAGTCAGTTTTGGAAGAGTCGCTGTTTACCCCTGTTTCAAAAACATTAAAAATTGCATAGAAAAGTGAAACAAAAAACAGGACTATGTAGCACTTTAAAGACTAACAAGATGGTTTATTAGATGATGAGCTTTCGTGGGCCAGACCCACTTCCTCAGATCAAATAGTGGAAGAAAATAGTCACAACCATATATATTGTGACTATTTTCTTCCACTATGTGATCTGAGGAAGTGGGTCTGGCCCACGAAAGCTCATCATCTAATAAATCATCTTGTTAGTCTTTAAAGTGCTACATAGTCCTGTATTTTGTTTCAGCAACACCAGACCAACACGGCTACATTTCTATCACTATAGAAAAGTGAGATGACTTAGAAAGGTTAGATGTCCTCAAGTCACTAGAGCCTGATGAAATGCATCCTAGAATACTCAAGGAGCTGATAGAGGAGGTACCTGAGCCTTTAGCTATCATCTTTAAAAAAGCACGGAAGACGGGAGAGATTCCAGAAGACTGGAAAAGGGCAAATCTAGTGCTCATGTATTAAAAGGGAAATAACAACCCAGGGAACTACAGAGCAGTCAGTTTAAACTCTGAGCCAGGGAAGATAATGGAGCAAGTAATTAAGGAATTCATCTGCAAACAACTGGAAGAAAATAAGGTGAAAGGTAACAGCCATCATGGACCTGTAAAGATCAAATCCTATCAAACCAATTGGATAGCTTTCTTTGATAGGGTAACAAGTCTTGTTGATGAGGGATGTAACCCCCCTTTTCCCTTGCTCGGGAACAGGTCACACTCACAGGTGTGCCTGGGCATCTGATGTTTTTAACATAAGGAGATCCTGAGTACCCCAGCGGTGGTGGTGTTAGTTGGAGATTCCCTGTCCACCCCCTTGCTGCAGTCCCTTGCACCTAAAGAATATGCAATGTTGGTGCCTCCCCCTGACTAGCCCTTTACACACTTCATGGCATGCCTTGGGAGCCTCCCAGAATAGAATGATTCCAGCAATAGTCTGGCTCAAGACAACAATTCTCAATAATATGCATCTCATTGATTATATTAGAATTCACACACTTTTACTTACCAATGTAAAGAAACAGGGTTGAACAGATTAAAAGTGAATAAAATCAATTAACAAAGTACAGAGAAAGAAAGGGAACGTATCTATCTGTATTTACCCTGCCACCATTTATCCCACCCCACAGTGTGCCCTGCTCTGGGTTCAGAGTCCCAGAACCTTGCTGGTGTGGGCGCGCTTGCAGGTCAGCAGCTGGAGCGGAGACATCCCTGGGCGAGTTCTGTGTGTGTCAGTCCAGGCAGGCAGCCAGCTGCAAACTCCTGCAGCCAATGGTGCTGGGTCCTGCCATGAGGCAGGGGACTGGAGTCGATGACCCCTCGCGGTCTGTTCCAGTTCTAGGATCCTAGGATAACCTTGATGAGAAATGGTCCAAATCCAGATCCCTGCAGCACAACACACATTCCTACACATTGTGTCCCTTTCTCTATTCCGTGGCGTACCCGGCAGTGTTTTCATGATGTTCTAACGATCTTTTGATTAACGACTTCCCAGCCTTTGGCGATTCTTAATCACCCGCCTCCCGCTTTTATCACAAACTCCCTGCCCCAAAGGCAAAGCTGCAAGCAGCTCAAACTCTGTTGCATTTAAGAACTGCCTCTGGAGTCAGGATATGGGCTTTAAGCAGACCCCAAGTGGGAAATCCAGGGGCTCAGTCTTTCAAGGGGGGGATGCTGCCCTTTAGTCCCCCATAAATGGCACCGTTGCCTGGGAGCTAGCTTGTGTCTGCGAGCGCTGGCCAGGGACAGGCCCAGCTCCTAGTGTGGGAAACCAAAGGAGCCAGAGTGAAGCCGGGGAGAAGCCAGTGGCAGGAGAGGGAGATGAGAAGGAAGAAACTTGTGGGGAATTGTGCTGGCCTGTGTGTTTGTTACCCGAACATTCCTGGGTTTTATTGCCCCTTACAGCAGGGTGTGTGTGTGTGTGTGTGTGTGTGTGTGTGTGTGTGTGTGTGTGTGTGTGTGTGTGTGTGTGAGTGACTGTCTATGTATCTGTGTGTGTGTTTCTGTTTCACACGTTGTCTGTGTGAGCGTTAGCGTGACAGTGTCAGGGTGAGTCAGTGTGTTTCTGTGTGCCTGTGTCTGGGTCCGTTTCTCTGTTTGTGTCTGAAGCAATAGGAGTATGTGTGTGTGAGTATAATTCGGTGTGCAGCTGTGTGTGTGTTTGTCCATCTGTCTGTCTGGGTGTAACATGCTGAGATGTTCCCGGTAAGGGGAGATGAGGGGAGGCGCAGTCGGGGCAGGAGGCAGAGGTTCCGGGCTGGGGGGTAGCAGGGAACACCAGGGAGAACAATGAGAGCTGGATGAGATTCCCCACTCCTGCCATGGCCCAGTGCCCCCAAAACCACCCACCTCCTGCACCAACCCCCCCAGCAGTGGGCAGAGGAACCCTGGCCAGCGGCCCTGGGACAAATCCCTCCTCTCAGGACAGAGCTGAGGGATGTGGACTCTCAAGCAAAGCTGGGGATCTCTGGGCCTTAAAAGTCTCGTAAAAAATTCTACCCCTGCTTTGTTTGCTGCCTGGGGGTGACGGGGCTTTGCTGGGCACCCGGCGTTTGGGCTCCTCTGCCCCGAGGGGACTTGCCTGGAACCGACTGGCCAGCGAGGGGCAGAATTTGCCCAGCACAGACGAGAAAAGGAAACGTTTGACGCTTTGTGGGGCTGGTCTCTGCCTGGAGTCTCCCCACAGAGGGGTCAGAGAATCACCCCCCGTCTCTCCGCGCAGCCGACTCACCGGGTGGGCAGGACAATGATCTTCAGTGGAAGGAACAAGCCCCCGGGCCCGGCTGCCTGGAGCGCAGGCTGCAGCCTGCCAGGCACCGGGAGTATTTATCCAGCATCCTGGCAGCAGCGCCGGGGACTCCCCCCGCCCCTGGGACGCAGGCGGAGGCTGAGGTGTGACCAGGGGCTAATCAGGCACAGACGCCTCGTACAGCAGCAAGAGCTAATTGCCCCCGGCCTGGAGCCTGCCCAGGAACAGAGGCCCGGCCGGCATGTGCCCAGGGATCCCAGGCAGCCAGCCGAGGGCACTCAGGCAGGGCCAAGCTGCACAGGATGGGGCAGGCCCTCCCCGCAGCTGGTGGCTGTTCCCTTCTTCAGATTCACCAGCCAGCCCTGAACAGCCCCTGTGACGCCTTCCTGGTTACCCCGTCACCAACAGCACCATCCCCCTGAGCAGCCCGCGTCCGGCACCCTCCCGAGCCCAGGGCCATGGGATGGGTGCACGGCAGCTCTGACTCGTCCCTAAGGCCTCGGGCACGGTACCCCCCAGGTTCGTGAATATTTCACAGTTGGCCCCGACACACGTGTCCAGCGAGTTGTTCTGAACTACACAAATGTCTGTGACAAGAAAGCAAAGAGAGAGTGCTCTGGTTCGAAGACCAGTTCCAGCCCCCTCATGAATTCACTCCTGAGATCCCTAAGGAGCGTGACAGTCCCAAGGCCTCGGGCACGGTACCCCCCAGGTTCGTGAATATTTCACAGGTTGCCCCGAAACACGTGTCCAGCCACGTGCCGGGGTGAACCAGCCACAGAGCCCCCTGCTGGAGGCTTCTGGCCTTGCCACTCCACGCCCAGCAAACCACAGACTGGAGAAACCCGCCTCCTCCCTAAGGAACCCAGCCCAGTCCTTCCCCACCCTCCTAGGGAAATAGTTTTTCCTAATATCCAACCTGGACCTCTCCCACTGCAACTTGAGACCATTGCTCCTTGTTCTGCCATCTGCCACTACTGAGAACAGTCTCTCTCCATCCTCTTTGGAACCTCCCTTCAGGAAGTTGAAGGCTGCTATCAAATCCCCCCTCACTCTTCTCTTCTGCAGACTAAATACACCCAAATCCCTCAGCCTCTCCTCATAGGTCATGTGCTCCAGCCCCCTAATCATTTTGGTAGACGTCCACAGGGCCCTCTCCAATTTGAGGGATTTGGGCTTCTTTAGTCTGCAGAAGAGAATCATAGAATCATAGAATCATAGGACTGGAAGGGACCTCGAGAGGTCATCGAGTCCAGCCCCCCGCCCTCAAGGCAGGACCAAGCTCCACCTACACCATCCCTGACAGATGTCTATCTAACCTGTTCTTAAATATCTCCAGAGAGGGAGATTCCACCACCTCCCTTGGCAATTTATTCCAATATTTGACCACCCTGACAGTTAGGAATTTTTTCCTAATGTCCAATCTAAACCTCCCCTGCTGCACTTTAAGCCCATTACTCCTTGTCCTGTCCTCAGAAACCAAGAGGAACAAATTTTCTCCTTCCTCCTTGTGACACCCTTTTAGATATTTGAAACCGCTATCATGTCCCCCCTTAATCTTCTTTTTTCCAAACTAAACAAGCCCAGTTCATGAAGCCTGGCTTCATAGGTCATGTTCTCTAGACCTTTAATCATTCTTGTCGCTCTTCTCTGTACCCTTTCCAATTTCTCCACATCTTTCTTGAAATGTGGCGCCCAGAACTGGACACAGTACTCCAGCTGAGGCCTAACTAGTGCAGAGTAGAGCGGCAGAATGACTTCACGAGTTTTGCTTACAACACACCTGTTGATACAACCTAGAATCATATTTGCTTTTTTGGCAACAGCATCACACTGTTGACTCATATTCAACTTGTGGTCCACTATGACCCCTAGATCCCTTTCTGCCATGCTCCTTCCTAGACAGTCGCTTCCCATCTTGTATGTATGGAACTAATTGTTCCTTCCTAAGTGGAGCACTTTGCATTTCTCTTTATTAAACTTCATCCTGTTTACCTCTGACCATTTCTCTAACTTGCTAAGGTCATTTTGAATTATGTCCCTATCCTCCAAAGAAGTCGCAACCCCACCCAGTTTGGTATCATCCGCAAACTTAATAAGCGTACTCTCTATCCCAATATCTACATCATTGATGAAGATATTGAACAGTACGGGTCCCAAAACAGACCCTTGAGGAACTCCACTTGTTATCCCTTTCCAGCAGGATTTTAGAACCGTTAACAACAACTCTCTGACTACGGTTATCCAGCCAATTATGCACCCACCTTATCGTGGCCCTATCTAAGTTATATTTGCCTAGTTTATCAATAAGAATATCATGCGAGACCGTATCAAATGCCTTACTAAAGTCTAGGTATATGACATCCACCGCTTCTCCCTTATCCACAAGGCTCGTTATCTTATCAAAGAAAGCTATCAGATTAGTTTGGCATGACTTGTTCTTCACAAACCCAAGCTGGCTATTCCCTATCACTTTATTACCTTCCAAGTGTTTGCATAGGATTTCCTTAATTACCTGCTCCAGTATCTTCCCTGGGACAGACGTTAAACTGACCGGTCTATAGTTTCCTGGGTTGTTCTTATTCCCCTTTTTATAGATGGGCACAATATTTGCCCTTTTCCAGTCTTCTGGAATCTCCCCTGTCTGCCATGATTTTTCAAAGATCATAGCTAAAGGCTCAGATACCTCCTCTATCAGCTCCTTGAGTATCCTGGGATGCATTTCATCAGGACCTGGTGACTTGCTGACATCTAACTTTCCTAAGTGACTTTTAACTTGTTCTTTGTGAATCCTATCTTCTAAACCTACCCTCTCTCTGCTTGTATTCACTACGTTAGGCACACCTCCAGACTTCTCGGTGAAGACCGAAACAAAGAAGTCATTGAGCATCTCCGCCATTTCCAAGTTTCCTGTTACTGCTTCTCCCTCCTCACTAAGCAGTGGGCCTACCCTGTCCTTGGTCTTCCTCTTGCTTTTAATGTATTTATAAAAGGTCTTCTTGTTTCCCTTTATGCCTGTAGCTAGTTTGATCTCATTTTGTGCCTTTGCCTTTCTAATCTTGCCCCTGCATTCCCGTGTTACTTGCCTATATTCATCCTTTGTTAGTTGTCCTAGTTTCCATTTTTTATAGGACTCCTTTTTTATTTTGAGATTGTGCAAGATCTCCTTGTTAAGCCAAGCTGGTCTTTTGCCATATTTTCTATCTTTCCTACACAGCGGAATTGTTTGCTTTTGGGCCCTTAACAACGTCCCTTTGAAATACTTCCAACTCTCCTCAGTTGTTTTTCCCTTCAGTCTTGCTTCCCATGGGACCTTACCTACAAGTTCTCTGAGCTTATCAAAATCTGCCTTCCTGAAATCCATTACCTCAATTGTGCTGGTCTCCCTTCTACCTTTCCTTAAGATCATGAACTCTATTATTTCGTGATCACTGTCCCCTATACTGTCTTCCACTTTCAAGTTCTCAACTAGTTCCTCCCTATTTGTTAAAACCAAATCCAGAACAGCTTCTCCTCTGGTAGCTTTTTCAACCTTCTGAAACAGAAAGTTGTCTCCAATGCAGTCCAGAAACTTATTGGATAGCCTGTGCCTCGCTGTGTTAGTTTCCCAACAAATGTCTGGATAGTTGAAGTCCCCCATCACCACCAAATCTTGGGCTTTGGATAGTTTTGTTAATTGTTTAAAAAAGGCCTCATCCACCTCTTCCACCTGGCTAGGTGGCCTGTAGTAGACTCCTAGCATGATATCACCCTCGTTTTTTACCCCTTTTAGCTTAACCCAGAGACTCTCTACACAGCTATCTCCTACATTCATCTCCACTTCAGTCCAACTGTGTACATTTTTAATATACAAGGCAACTCCTCCTCCCTTTTTTCCCTGTCTGTCCTTCCTGAGCAAGCCGTACCCTTCCATACCAACATTCCAATCATGCGTCCCATCCCACCAGGTTTCTGTAATACCAATGATATCATAGTTGTATTTATTGGTTAGCAATTCCAGTTCTTCCTGCTTATTACCCATACTTCTCGCATTTGTATATAGGCATCTAAGATACTGATTTGATCTTGCCTCCCTGTTGTGCCCTGACCCTCCTTTCTCCTTGCCATTATAGGCCGTAGTCCCCCCCCATTTCCAACCCATCTCCCAGTCCCGCACATGCAGCACTTACCTGTGGGCTTTGCTCACCTGCCCCCAACAAACCTAGAAGAGTGAGGGGGGTTTGATATTCGCCTTCAACTTCCTGATGGGAGATGCCAAAGGAGAGAGACGGCAGAGCAAGGAGCAATGGTCTTAAGATGAAGTGGGGAAGTCTAGGTTGGACATTAGGAAAATCAATTTCCCTAGAGGTATGTCTGCGCTGCATTCCTCTTTCGAGAGAGGAATGCAAATGCAGGTGAGTGAAATTACAAATGAAGCACGGATTTGAATTTCTCATGCATCATTTGCATTATCGTGTCCAGGCACTTTTTTGAAATACCCTATTTTGAAAGAAAATGCAGGCCAGAGGGGGTTATTTGGGAAAAAAAAACCTTCTTTCAAAATAACCCTTACTCCTTGAAAAATTAGGTTTAAGGGTTATTTTGAAAGAAGGGTTTTTTCTGAAAACAACCGCATCTTTGCCCACGAAAGCTTATGCTCCTACACTTCAGTTAGTCTATAAGGTGCCACAGGACTCCTCGCCGCTTTCGCATCTAAACAGCGTTTTTTATCTCAAAATACGGTATTTCAAAAAAGCCGCCTGCTGTGATTATGCAAATGAAGCATGGGAAATTCAAATCTGCGCTTGATTTGCAATTTCGCTCACCTGAATTTGCATTCCTCTCTGGAAAGAGGAGTACAGTGTAGACATACCCTAGGCAGCTGGGGAAGCACAGGGATGGGTTCCTTAGGCCGGGGGTCGAATCTCCATCCCTAGAGGTTTTAAAATCTCAGCTTGACAGAGCCCTGGATGGGATGATGGAGTCAGGGCTGGTCCTGCTTTGGGCAGGGGCTGGACTTGGTGACTCCTGAGGTCTCTGCCAGCCCTGGGATTCTAGGATTCTGCTGCTGCCCCTTTAAAATGCTGCCTCTGCATGTGTTTCAAAGGGTCAGCCCTGCAGCCCAGGCTCAGCAGGGAGTCCCCAGCTGCCCCTGGGTTCTGCTGCCACACAGACCCTGGGATCAGCTGGGCAGTCCCTGGGCTCCACGGCAGCTGCCCCTTTGAAATGCCACAGATAGCTTTTTAAAGCAGAAGCCCTGGAGCCCGGGGTCATCTGGGGACTCCCTGCTGATTCTGGGCTCCCCGTGGCAGAGGGACTCAGGGTCAGCTCGGCTCTCAAGTTGATGCTGGGTTCTGTGTTGCGCTCCCCCTTTGATGCGCCACCGAGGCGCTTCAAAGGGGCTGCACTGCATGGAGCCAAGGGTCAGCTGGGGACTCCAGCTGATCCCGGGCTCCATGAAGAGCTGGCCCGGTGACACACCGGGGTGGCGTTTCAAAAGGGAGGCGCACGTGATTAATCGGAATTACATTTTTTAATTCCTTGACAGCCCTGGTTTATTCATTGAAAGGAAAAGTTTGACACTAAATAAAACCAGAAAGTGAAATGTCTAGAAATGTCTCATCAAAACGGACCCATCTCTGTGGACTGGGCTGGGTCTGGAAATGGCCTTTTCAGGCTGGCAACCATTCCAGAGACCTGTCCCACCCGCTGGCAGGAACAGACTCCCCAAGGAAATTGTGAGCAACAGACACCACTTGGCAACACTGCCCTGTGCTTCCCACTGCTCTGGCCAGGTTCTCTTCCCAAGCAGCAGCCACATACAATGTCTGGCCCAGGCCCACTGTATTGCAGCGTGTTTCTGCCCATCTCCTTATTCCTCCAAGCCATTTATCTGCCAGGGAATGTGGATAGCCAGGCACAGGGCAGACAGGAACACAGCCTGGTGGCCTGTCTCTGTTTATTTGTCGGCAATGTGGTACTTTTTGAGTGCTGCGGCCAACCCATTACAAGGTTTCAGGAACTCTCCTAGCCACTCATGGGCTCAGCGCTATGGGGTTACGTGCCTTCAAAAAAACCAACCAAGTGGCAAAGGGGAACACAAGCAGGAGTTCTTGGTGTCTGATTAGAAGCACCAGCAATGTCATCCCCTTCTGGAACTGGCTCTAGAGCGAAGCCACGGTTGACGGGAGTCATGTGCACCTCCCAGCGTAACAAACGTCCCCATCTCAGCTCTGGCCTCCAACGCAATGTCAGTGTCACCCCTTGGGATGAGTTCTCTGGCAGAAAGAAGAGAACTGAGAAGGGGGAAGAAACGGGTGTTGCCTGACTTCCCTTGAGAGGGGGCACACAATGAGCATGGGGAGTGGGGCAGAAAGATGCTCCCCAGCCCCTGGTGTGGGCAAGATGTGTGCAGATGTGAGAAAGCATGTGGCCTTCCCCCATCACAGATATGGGGGACCTATGGCGAAGGCAGGAGTGCTGCCCCTCCCCACCCCCGTCCTCGTGCGAGATACACGGGGCTGACAATGGGTCTGTGCTGTAGAACTGACATCAGACCAGCAAGGTCTCTGGTTTACAGGAGCGTTTCCGTCCTCCTATTTCCCTTTTATAGCCAGGGCCCAGCCATGATGTTTTGGCCCCTGCTCACAGCCACACTCTCCACCCCGAAACACTGATTGACTTTGAATTCCTTTAATGTCTGAGACAAATGGAAAGCCATCAAAGGTGCTACAGGACACTCACTGTGACGGCGCGTTGGGGGTCCCCCGTCTCCTGCACCCCGAAATGGCACAAACAGACTGCACCAGCCGGTGGAATAGAGGAAGTTTATTGCCTCTCCAGGATACAGCACAGCACAGATGGAATCTGGTCACAGAGCTGGGCTAGGATGCCTCAGGCCCCCTTGAGATGGGGGAGACTGGGCCCCTAAATTCCAGCCCCTTTCCCTAGGCTGTCTCCTCCATGCTCCCAGACAGCAACTAACCAACACTCTTCCAGCCCTGCCCCCCAGCCAGGGCAGCATTCCACCTTCCTTTGTTCCTCTGCATGGGGGGTGTCTGGCCATACTGGTTGAGAGATCCCTTTGCATAGTGACTCATCCGGTTTTGCTGGGTCGTGATACCCACGGCAGCCAGTGGGGGTTACCCCAGAGCCAGCAGCATAGAAACCAGCCAGGTACCCCCACTACGTCACACTCACCATATACAGTTTGAGTGACTTTAGTATGTTACAGTTGGATAGCTTGAAATAACTTCTGGAAAGATGTGGAGCTCTTCTGTCAAGGCATTCAATACTCGTCGAAGCAGACCTTAACTCATACAACTCCCTGTTTACATTATGTCTCTAGAGAAAAGGCGGAAGATCCCCTTGCGAATCTCCTTTGTTTTCACACTGTAAATGACAGGGTTTAACACAGGAGGGACAAAGAGATAGACATAGGACATGAGGATTTGCACAACATGAGGGACATTTTTCCCAAACCTGTGAATAACAGAAAGAGAAGTTATTGGAACAAAGAAGAGTAGGACGGCACAGATGTGGGAGATGCAGGTGTTCAGGGCCGTGAGGCGCTGCTCATGGGATGCAATATTTAAAACTGTCTTCAGAATCTTAATGTAAGAGAAGATGATGAACAGTGAGTCTAAGCCGAAAGTAAAGACAATGGTAAATAGCCCATAGACGTTATTGACAGTTAAATCTGCACACGCCAGCCTTATCATGTCTGAGTGCAAGCAGTAGGCATGGGAGAGGACGTTGCTTTTGCAGATTGGCAGGCGTTTAATCAGGAAGGGGAAAGGGATGATCGTGCTGGTACCTTTAATCACAACAGCCAGCCCGATTCTCACAATCCTGGGGTGGGTCAAGATGGTCCCGTAGCGCAGCGGGTTACAGATGGCCACAAAGCGATCGAAAGCCATGGCCACTAAAATCCCCGAATCTATGTGGGAAAACAAGTGAATGAAAAACATCTGGGCCAGGCAGGAGTTGAAAGCGATGTCTGTGAAATGGAAGAGGAAGGTGCCGAGCACGGTGGGCAGGGTTGACAGAGCCATCCCGAGGTCATTGACTGACAACATGCAAAGGAACAGATACATGGGCTGGTGGAGACGCCGGTCTGCCCAGACAGTGCAGAGAACAAGGCAATTCCCCACCACGGCAGTGACGTACAACACAACGAAGGGGACGGCGATCCAGTGGTAAGCCGCCTCCTGGCCTGGGAACCCGGCCAGCTGGAACGTCGCAGGCTGGAAGCTGGTGCTATTGAAACCCACCATGCTGAGCAATCACTGTCCCGGCCAGCTCCCAACCCCTGTGTCAATGCAAAATGAACCTGTGAGTCCCCCTGGAGTAAGGGGACAGGGAAGTCCACACTGACTTGCCCAATTCCAACATGCCAGAGCCCTCTCCTGCCAGCCTGGGGCTGCTCTGCCAGGGAATTGGTGAGGACTTGTTCGGATTGGGGCCGGAGGAGCGAGGCTCTTAGAGTGCGGGTTCTACCCTCCTTCGTGGAAAGGGAGGCAGGAGATTCTGCCCCTCCCGCTCTGCTGCCCACAGCTGAGGAACGTGGTTCAGGAGGGGGGTTGGTAACGTGGCCCCCGGCTTGTCACACTCAGACTAGGGGTGGATTGCACATTGTATCAGCAGGAGAAATTAGCCCTTGGATGGAACAGCCGAGATCAGCTGGGGATTCCTGTTCCTGGGCAAGTGGGCTGCTTTTCTACAAGCCCTGCTCTGGCCGGACCAGGGATTCATTCAGGGCAGGTCTCCGGCAGGAGCTCAGAGTCGCTGCTCACACTGGTCCCGTCCGGCCGTATCCCGTGTCTCTGCCTGTGAAGGGGGCACGTGGCTCCTCTCCATCGCCCCTCGCTCACTGCCGCCTCCCCCGCCCTCCCCATAAACAGAGAGAAGTCAGGAGACCTACAGGCCTGGTCTGACTCTGGCCGAGTGCGAAGGGCGACCTCCTCACCATAACCCCTCAGAGCTTCTGCGCCTGCCCCAGCTCTGCGGGGGTTGGAAAGTGTCAGGCAGGGGATGCAGCTGAAAGCAGGATGGGGCCTGCGTGTCCCTGAGCTCTGCAGGGAGCCGGGCACTTCCTGGCCCTCTCAGGCGCGTGGAGCGTGTGGCGAGTACAGATTTCTCATGGCCCATGGGACGGGCCCAGGCGCAGGGGAACATCAGCACGGACGGGGGACGAGACAGGCCCAGCAATGCGCATGCACAAGGCCCAGGCTGAGCAGGGTTCAGTGGGACTGGACGGCAGGTCGGTCGGAGCAGGGTTTGTCCCCCTGGCTCTGGCAGCACCGGGAGCTGGATTGTGATTCTCTGCACTTGTAGGCAGGCTCCTGACAGCTCTCATCCAGCTGGAGCGCGGAGCGTGGGGGGGAGAAGGGGGACAGGGCTGAGCTGTGCCAGGTACAAACCGACCTGCCCGTGACTCTGGCTAGAGCGAGCCCAGAGACCCTGCCATGGGCACGCGCCCGGCTTGCTGAGAGCTAGTCTGCATCTGCGAGCGCTGGCCAGGGATGGACCCAGCTCCTAGTGTGGGAACCCGAGGGAGCCAGAATGAATTCAGGGAGAAACCAGCGACAGCAGTTAGGGGATGGGAAGGAAGACGCTTGTGGGGAATGTGCTGGCCTGTGTGTCTGTTCCCTGGGCACTCCTGGGTTTTATTGCCCTTATAGGAGCTGTGTGTGCGTGTCTGTCTGCCTGCCTGCCTGCCTGTCTGTCTCTCTGGGTGTAACACGCTGAGATATTCGTGGTGAGGGGAGGGGAAGGGAGATGCAGTTGGGGCAGCAGGCAGAGGTGCCGGGCTGGGGGGTAGCAGGGAACACCAGGGAGAACAGTGAGAGCTGGATGAGATTCCCCACTCCTGACATGGCCCGGTGCCCCCAGAGCCACCCACCTCCTGCACCAACCCCCCCAGCAGTGGGCAGAGGAACCCTGGCCAGCGACCCTGGGACAAATCCCTCCTCTCAGGACAGAGCCGAGGGACGTGGACTCTCACAGAGCAGAGGAGATCCGGGTGTTAAAATTTCACTTTAAAAATCCCCCCTGCCCCTTCCCCAGGTGCCTGGTTTCCTGCCTGGGGGTGACAGGGCTTTGCTGGGCACCCGGCGTTTGGGCTCCTCTGTCCCGAGGGGACTTGCCTGGAACCGACTGGCCAGCGAGGGGCAGAATTTGCCCAGCACAGACGAGAAAAGGAAACGTTTGACGCTTTGTGGGGCTGGTCTCTGCCCTGGAGTCTCCCCACAGAGGGGTCAGAGAATCACCCCCCGTCTCTCCGCGCAGCCGACTCACCGGGTGGGCAGGACAATGATCGTCAGTGGAAGGAACAAGCCCCCGGGCCCGGCTGCCTGGAGCGCAGGCTGCAGCCTGCCAGGTACCGGGAGTATTTATCCAGCATCCTGGCAGCAGCGCCAGGGACACCCCCGCCCCTGGGACACAGGCGGAGGCTGAGGTGTGACCAGGGGCTAATCAGGCACAGACGCCTCGTACAGCAGCAAGAGCTAATTGCCCCCGGCCTGGAGCCTGCCCAGGAACAGAGGCCCGGCCGGCGTGTGCCCAGGGATCCCAGGCAGCCAGCCGAGGGCACTCAGGCAGGGCCAAGCTGCACAGGATGGGGCAGCCCCTCCCCGCAGCTGGTGGCTGTTCCCTTCTTCAGATTCACCAGCCAGCCCTGAACAGCCCCTGTGACGCCTTCCTGGTTACCCCGTCGCCAACAGCACCGTCCCCCCGAGCAGCCCGCGTCCGGCACCCTCCCGAGCCCAGGGCCATGGGATGGGCGCACGGCAGCTCTGACTCATCCCTAAGGCCTCGGGCACGGTACCCCCCAGGTTTGTGAATATTTCACAGTTTGCCCCGAAACACGTGTCCAGCCACGTGCTGGGGTGAACCGGCCACAGAGCCCCCTGCTGGAGGCTTCTGGCCTTGCCACACTGGCCCAGCAAACCACAGACTGGAGAAACCCACCTCCTCCCTAGGGAACCCGTCCCAGCACTTCCCCACCCTCCTAGGGAAATAGTTTTTCCTAATATCCAATCTAGACCTCTCCCACTGCAACTTGAGCCCATTGCTCCTTGTTCTGCATCTGTCACCCCTGAGAACAGCCTCTCTCCAGCCTCTTTGGACCCTCCCTTCAGGAAGTTGAAGGCTGCTCTCAAATCCCCCCTCACTCTTCGCTTCTGCAGACTAAATACACCTAAATCCCTCAGCCTCTCCTCATAGGTCATGTGCTCCAGCCCCCTAATCATTTTGGTCGCCCTCCACTGGACCCTCTCCAATTTGAGGGATTTGGGCTTCTTTAGTCTGCAGAAGAGAAGAGTGAGGGGGGTTTGATAGTCGCCTTCAACTTCCTGATGGGAGATGCCAAAGGATAGAGGCTGTTCTCAGTGGGGGCAGACGGCAGAGCAAGGAGCAATGGTCTTAAGATGCAGTGGGGAAGTCTAGGTTGGACATTAGGAAAATCGATTTCCCTAGAGGTATGTCTGCGCTGCATTCCTCTTTCGAGAGAGGAATGCAAATGCAGGTGAGTGAAATTACAAATGAAGCACGGATTTGAATTTCTCATGCATCATTTGCATTATCGTGTCCAGGCACTTTTTTGAAATACCCTATTTTGAAAGAAAATGCAGGCCAGAGGGGGTTATTTCGAAAAAAAAAAAAAAAAAAAAAAACCCTTCTTTCAAAATAACCCTTACTCCTTGAAAAATTAGGTTTAAGGGTTATTTTGAAAGAAGGGTTTTTTTCTGAAAACAACCGCATCTTTTCCCTCGAAAGCTTATGCTCCTACACTTCAGTTCGTCTATAAGGTGCCACAGGACTCCTCGCCGCTTTCGCATCTAAACAGCGTTTTTTATCTCAAAATAGGGTATTTCAAAAAAGCGGCCTGCTGTGACTATGCAAATGAAGCATGGGAAATTCAAATCTGCGCTTGATTTGCAATTTCGCTCCCCTGAATTTGCATTCCTCTCTGGAAAGAGGAGTGCAGTGTAGACATACCCTAGGCAGCTGGGGAAGCACAGGGATGGGTTCCTTAGGCCGGGGGTCGAATCTCCATCCCTAGAGGTTTTAAAATCTCGGCTTGACAGAGCCCTGGCTGGGATGATGGAGTCAGGGCTGGTCCTGCTTTGGGCAGGGGCTGGACTTGGTGACTCCTGAGGTCTCTGCCAGCCCTGGGATTCTAGGATTCTGCTGCTGCCCCTTTAAAATGCCGCCTCTGCATGTGTTTCAAAGGGTCAGCCTTGCAGCCCAGGCTCAGCAGGGAGTCCCCAGCTGCCCCTGGGTTCTGCTGCCACACAGACCCTGGGATCAGCTGGGCAGTCCCTGGGCTCCATGGCAGCTGCCCCTTTGAAATGCCACAGATAGCTTTTTAAAGCAGAAGCCCTGGAGCCCGGGGTCATCTGGGGACTCCCTGCTGATTCTGGGCTCCCCGTGGCAGCGGGACTCAGGATCAGCTGGGCTCTCAAGATGATGCTGGGTTCTGTGTTGCGCTCCCCCTTTGATGCGCCACCGAGGCGCTTCAAAGGGGCTGCACTGCATGGAGCCAGGGGTCAGCTGGGGACTCCAGCTGATCCCGGGCTCCATGAAGAGCTGGCCCGGTGACACACCGGGGTGGCATTTCAAAAGGGAGGTGCACGTGATTAATCGGAATTACATTTTTTAATTCCTTGACAGCCCTGGTTTATTCATTGAAAGGAAAAGTTTGACACTAAATAAAACCAGAAAGTGAAATGTCTAGAAATGTCTCATCAAAACGGACCCATCTCTGTGGACTGGGCTGGGTCTGGAAATGGCCTTTTCAGGCTGGCAACCATTCCAGAGACCTGTCCCACCCGCTGGCAGGAACAGACTCCCCAAGGAAATTGTGAGCAACAGACACCACTTGGCAACACTGCCCTGTGCTTCCCACTGCTCTGGCCAGGTTCTCTTCCCAAGCAGCAGCCACATACAATGTCTGGCCCAGGCCCACTGTATTGCAGCGTGTTTCTGCCCATCTCCTTATTCCTCCAAGCCATTTATCTGCCAGGGAACCTCGATAGCCAGGCACAGGGCAGACAGGGACACAGCCCGGTGGCCTGTCTCTGTTTATTTGTCTGCAATGTGGTGCTTTTTGAGTGCTGCGGCCAACCCGTTACAAGGTTTCAGGGAATCTCCTAGCCACTCATGGGCTCAGCCCTGTGGGGTTACGTGCCTTCAAAAAAACCAACCAAGTGGCAAAGGGGAACACAAGCAGGAGTTCTTGGTGTCTGATTAGAAGCACCAGCAATGTCATCCCCTTCTGGAACTGGCTCTAGAGCGAAGCCACGGTTGACGGGAGTCACGTGCACCTCCCAGCATAACAAACGTCCCCATCTCAGCTCTGGCCTCCAACGCGATGTCAGTGTCACCCCTTGGGATGAGTTCTCTGGCAGAAAGAAGAGAACTGAGAAGGGGGAAGAAACGGGTGTTGCCTGACTTCCCTTGAGAGGGGGCACACAATGAGCATGGGGAGTGGGGCAGAAAGATGCTCCCCAGCCCCTGGTGTGGGCAAGGGGCTGAGTGTGCAGATGTGACAAAGCATGTGGCCTTCCCCCATCACAGATATGGGGGACCTATGGCGAAGGCAGGAGTGCTGCCCCTCCCCACCCCCATCCTCGTGCGAGATACACGGGGCTAACAATGAGTCTGTGCTGTAGAACTGACATCAGACCAGCAAGGTCTCTGGTTTACAGGAGCGTTTCCTTCCTGCTCACAGCCACACTCTCCACCCCGAAACACTGCTTGACTTTGAATTTCTTTAATGTCTGAGGCAAATGGAAAGCCATCAAAAGCGCTAACAGAACTTGCTACAGGGCACTCACCATACACAGTTTGAGTGACTTTAGTATGTTACTGTTGGATAGCGTGAAATAACTTCTGGAAAGATGTGGAGCTCCTCTGTCGAGGCATTCAATTCTCGTCGAAGCAGACCTTAACTCATACAACTCCCTCTTTACATTATGTCTCTAGAGAACAGGCGGAAGATCCCCTTGCGAATCTCCTTTGTTTTCACACTGTAAATGACAGGGTTTAACAGAGGGGTGACAAAGAGATAGACATAGGACATGAGGATTTGCACAACATGAGGGACATTTTTCCCAAACCTGTGAATAACAGAAAGGGAAATTATTGGGACAAAGAAGAGTAGGACGGCGCAGATGTGGGAGATGCAGGTGTTCAGGGCTGTGAGGCGCTGCTCTTTGGATGCAATATTTAAAACTGTCTTCAGAATCTTAATGTAAGAGAAGATGATGAACAGCGAGTCTAAGCCGTAAGTAAAGACAGTGGTAAATAGCCCATAGACGTTATTGACAGTTAAATCAGCACACGCCAGCCTTATCATGTCCGAGTGCAAGCAGTAGGCATGGGAGAGGATGTTGCTTTTGCAGATTGGCAGTCGTTTAATCAGGAAGGGGAAAGGGAAGATCATGCTGGTACTTTTAATCACAACAGCCAACCCAATTTTCAGGATCCTGGGGTGGGTCAGGATGGCTGCGTAGCGCAGCGGGTTACAGATGGCCACCAAGCGATCGAACGCCATGGCCACTAAAATCCCCGACTCCATGAAGGAAAAGGAGTGAATGAAAAACATCTGGGCCAGGCAGGCGTGGAAAGCGATGTCTGTGGAATGGAAGCAGAAGGTGCCAAGCACGGTGGGCAGGGTTGTCAGAAACATCCCAACATCGTTCACTGCCAACATGCATAGGAACAGATACATGGGCTGGTGGAGACGCCGGTCTGCCCAGACAATGCAGAGAACAAGGCAATTCCCCGCCATGGCAGTGACGTATAACACAACGAAGGGGACGGCGATCCAGTGGTAAACCGCCTCCTGGCCTGGGAACCCGGTCAGCTGGAACGTCGCAGGCTGGAAGCTGGTGCTATTGAAACCCACCATGACGAGCAGTCGCTGTCCCGGCCAGCTCCCAACCCCTGTGTAAATTCAAAATGAACCTGTGAGTCCCCCTGGAGTAAGGGGACAGGGAAGTCCACACTGACTTGCCCAATTCCAACATGCCAGAGCCCTCTCCTGCCAGCCTGGGGCTGCTCTGCCAGGGAATTGGTGAGGACTTGTTCGGATTGGGGCCGGAGGAGCGAGGCTCTTAGAGTGCGGGTTCTACCCTCCTTCGTGGAAAGGGAGGCAGGAGATTCTGCCCCTCCCGCTCTGCTGCCCACAGCTGAGGAACGTGGTTCAGGAGGGGGGTTGGTAACGTGGCCCCCGGCTTGTCACACTCAGACTAGAGGAGAGATGCGCATTGTATCAGCAGGAGAAATTAGCCCTTGGATGGAACAGCCGAGATCAGCTGGGAATTCCTGTTCCTGGGCAAGTGGGCTGCTTTTCTACAAGCCCTGCACTGGCTGGACCAGGGATTCATTCAGGGCAGGTCTCCGGCAGGAGCTCAGAGTCGCTGCTCACACTGGTCCCGTCCGGCCGTATCCCGTGTCTCTGCCTGTGAAGGGGGCACGTGGCTCCTCTCCATCGCCCCTCGCTCACTGCCGCCTCCCCCGCCCTCCCCATAAACAGAGAGAAGTCAGGAGACCTACAGGCCTGGTCTGACTCTGGCCGAGTGTGAAGGGCGACCCCCTCACCCTAACCCCTCAGAGCTTCTGCGCCTGCCCCAGCTCTGCGGGGGTTGGAGAGTGTCAGGCAGGGGATGCAGCTGAAAGCAGGATGGGGCCTGCGTGTCCCTGAGCTCTGCAGGGAGCCGGGCACTTCCTGGCCCTCTCAGGCGCGTGGAGCGTGTGGCGAGTACAGATTTCTCATGGCCCATGGGACGGGCCCAGGCGCAGGGGCACATCAGCACGGACGGGGGACGAGACAGGCCCAGCGACGCGCACGCACAAGGCCCAGGCTGAGCAGGGTTCAGTGGGGCTGGATGGCAGGTTGGTCGGAGTAGGGTTTGTCCCCCTGGCTCTGGCAGCGCCGGGAGCTGGATTGTGATTCCCTACACTTGTAGGCAGGCTCCTGACAGCTCTCATCCAGCTGGAGCGCGGAGCGTGGGGGGGAGAACGGGGACAGGGCTGAGGTACAAACCGACCTGACCGTGACTCTGGCTAGAGCGAGCCCAGAGACCCTGCCATGGGCACGCGCCCGGCTTTCTGGGAGCTAGTCTGCGTCTGCGAGCACTGGCCGGGGATGGACCCAGCTCCTAGTGTGGGAACCCGAGGGAGCCAGAATGAATTCAGGGAGAAACCAGCGACAGCAGTTAGGGGATGGGAAGGAAGAAGCTTGTGGGGAACGTGCTGGCCTGTGTGTCTGTTCCCTGGGCGCTCCTGGGTTTTATTGCCCTTATAGGAGCTGTGTGTGCATGTCTGTCTGCCTGCCTGCCTGCCTGTCTGTCTATCAGTGTGTGTGTGTGTGTCTGCCTGCCTGCCTGTCTATCAGTGTGTGTGTGTCTCTCTGGGTGTGTCTAGACTACATGCCTCCTTCGACGGAGGCATGTAGATTAGCCAGATCGGAAGAGGGAAATGAAGCCGCGATTAAAATAATCGCGGCTTCATTTAAATTTAAATGGCTGCCCCGATCTGCCGATCAGCTGTTTGTCGGCAGATCGGGGGAGTCTGGACGCGATGCCCCGACAAAGAAGCCTTTCTTCATCGACACAGGTAAGCCTGGTTTCACGAGGCTTACCTGTGCCGATGAAGAAAGGCTTCTTTGTCGGGGCATCACGTCCAGACTGCCCCGATCTGCCGACAAACAGCTGATCGGCAGATCGGGGCAGCCATTTAAATTTAAATGAAGCCGCGATTATTTTAATCGCGGCTTCATTTCCCTCCTCCGATCTGGCTAATCTACATGCCTCCGTCGAAGGAGGCATGTAGTCTAGACACACCCTCTGGGTGTAACACGCTGAGATGTTCGTGGTGAGGGGAGGGGAAGGGAGATGCAGTTGGGGCAGCAGGCAGAGGTGCCGGGCTGGGGGGTAGCAGGGAACACCAGGGAGAACAGTGAGAGCTGGATGAGATTCCCCACTCCTGCCATGGCCCGGTGCCCCCAGAGCCACCCACCCCCTGCACCAACCCCCCCAGCAGTGGGCAGAGGAACCCTGGCCAGTGGCCCTGGGAGAAATCCCTCCTCTCAGGACAGAGCTGAGGGACGTGGACTCTCACAATGCAGAGGAGATCCGGGTGTTAAAATTTCACTTTAAAAATCCCCCCTGCCCCTTCCCCGGCTGCCTGGTTTCCTGCCTGGGGGTGACGGGGTTTTGCTGGGCACCCGGCGTTTGGGCTCCTCTGCCCCGAGGGGACTTGCCTGGAACCGACTGGCCAGCGAGGGGCAGAATTTGCCCAGCACAGACGAGAAAAGGAAACGTTTGACTCTTTGTGGGGCTGGTCTCTGCCTGGAGTCTCCCCACAGAGGGGTCAGAGAATCACCCCCCGTCTCTCCGCGCAGCCGACTCACCGGGTGGGCAGGACAATGATCTTCAGTGGAAGGAACAAGCCCCCGGCCCCGGCTGCCTGGAGCGCAGGCTGCAGCCTGCCAGGCACCGGGAGTATTTATCCAGCATCCTGGCAGCAGGGCCGGGGACTCCCCCGGCCCCTGGGACACAGGCGGAGGCTGAGGTGTGACCAGGGGCTAATCAGGCACAGACGCCTTGTACAGCAGCAAGAGCTAATTGCCCCCGGCCTGGAGCCTGCCCAGGAACAGAGGCCCGGCCGGCGTGTGCCCAGGGATCCCAGGCAGCCAGCCGAGGGCACTCAGGCAGGGCCAAGCTGCACAGGATGGAGCAGCCCCTCCCCACAGCTGGTGGCTGTTCCCTTCTTCAGATTCACCAGCCAGCCCTGAACAGCCCCTGTGACGCCTTCCTGGTTACCCCGTCGCCAACAGCACCATCCCCCCGAGCAGCCCGCGTCCGGCACCCTCCCGAGCCCAGGGCCATGGGATGGGCACACGGCAGCTCTGACTCGTCCCTAAGGCCTCAGGCACGGTACCCCCCAGGTTCGTGAATATTTCACAGTTGGCCCCGACACACGTGTCCAGCGAGTTGTTCTGAACTACACAAATGTCTGGGACAAGAAAGCAAAGAGAGAGTGCTCTGGTTCGAAGACCAGTGCCAGCCCCCTCGTGAATTCACTCCTGAGATCCCATATCCTGGTGGAGTTGATGAGCTTTGTAGCTGCAAATGGTTCTTCCTGCCTCAGTGCGGAGTTACCAATTCAATGGCCATTTCAGGGGCACCAGGGTGTGCCGGGATGTCAGTCTGTGACTTGAATATTTCTCTACCCAGCATCCCAGCAGATGGGAGATGGAAAGCATCAGACGCCAGGGCCTTTATACAGCGTGTTTCCCAGCAGGCTCGGAGCCACTCCAGCCTGGGTGCGCAACAGGCCCTCATGCATCCGTGGTCCAAACAGAGGCCTCTCCCAAGCATCCATGGTCCACAGGTTAGCTGAAGAGGGAGGCCTCGCACCCAGATGGTTTGCCATCCCCTGCAAAGAGGGGTGAATTCAGTGTAAACAGGAACCATTTGCTTACACAGGTCACCTCTGACAATACCACTGCGCACACACAAACACCGATGTTCCCTGACAGTGTGTCCCTAAAGGTTGAATTTGGGTCATCGATCCTGAGGGGGATCGACCCTTGCCTGTCTATAAACTATCCTGGAAAATGACCCCTCATTCTCGCAGGCCTTGGGAGCCAGGTCAGTCTACAGACAACCCCCCAACCTGAAGCAAATACATATCACACCAGCAGCCACACATCATACCGCAAACACACTCAACCCAGCAACCTACCCGTGCAACAAACCCCGCTGCTAACACTGCCCACGCATCTAGGCAAGCGACACCCTCACAGGCCTTAACCACGTCAGCCACCACACCAGGGGCTCATAAACTGTACATCCTCCAATGTGATCTATGCCGTCAAGTGCCAGCAATGTCCCACTGCCATGGAGACTGGCCAAACTGGACAGTCTCTGTGAGAAAGGTTAAATGGACACAAGTCAGACGTCAGAACCGGTAACACAAAGAAAGCTGAAGGGGAACATTTAAATTAGCCTGGGCACTCAACTGTGGATTTCAAAGTAGCCATTCTTCCACAAAGGGATGTCACCAGCCAATTTCAGAGAGAGAGTGAGAGTGCAGAATTGATCTGGATCTGCAAATTTGACACTGAACAAAGACATTAATGGGGTGTCTTTTTAGAAAACCAGCCTTCCCTGTGTTTAACACCTTGTGTATATCAGAAGCAAAGTATGGGACACTTCCAGCCAACCTGATTAGCCTCATTTGCCCTTGTCCTACAATTATCAGACACCTTCCCCCTTCTGTTGCTGTTAGTTCTGGGTTCTTGTTATTTCCACTCCAGCTCATCTGAGGAAGGGGCTTTGCCAAGAAAGCTTAGGATACTCTCTGTGGTTTTTGTTAGTCTCTGAGGGTACGTCTAGACTACAGGCTTTTGTCGACAGAAGTTTTGTCGACAGATACTGTCGACAAAACTTCTGTCGACAAAGAGCGTCTACACTACATTCAGTTCTGTCGACAAAGCAAGCTGCTTTGTCGACATGGTAGTGTAGACGCAAAGGACAGTTTACATGCAATAACACCTTCTGTCGACAGAAACTCTGTCGACAGAAGGCGTTATGCCTCGTAAAATGAGGTTTACCAGCGTCGACAAAATTGCTGAGTTCTGTCGACGTTATGTCGACAGAACTCAGCGGTAGTGTGGACGCATGTATAGTTTTGTCGACAAAAGTCCACTTTTGTCGACAAAACCCTGTAGTATAGACACACCCTGAGGTGCCACAAGACGACTTGTTTTCAAAGTTACAGACCAGCCCGGTGACCCTAGCACTTGGAAGAGGGGAAAGTGATCAGGAATAGTCAACATGGATTCACAAAGGGCAAGTCGTGCCTGACCAACCTGATTAGCTTCTATGATGAGGTTACTGGCTCTGCAGATATGGGGAAGTCAGTGGATGTGATATACCTTGACTTTAGCAAGGCTTTTGATATGGACTCCCACAATATTCTTGCCAGCAAGTTAATGGAGTATGGATTGGATAAATGGACTGCAAGATGGATAGAAAGCTGGCTAGACTACTGGGCCCAACAGGTAGTGATCAGCAGCTCGATGTCAGGATGGCAGTCGGTTTCTAGTGGAATGCCCCAAGGATCTCTTCTTGGACTGGTTTTGTTCAATATCTTTTTTAATGACCTGGCTGAGGGGATGGATTGCACCCTCAGCAAGTTCACAAATGACCCAGGGAAGATAATGGAGCAGGTAATTAAGGAAATCATATGCAAACACTTGGAAGGTAATAAAGTGATAGGGAATAGCCAGCATGGGTTTGTGAAGAACAAGTCATGCCAAACTAATCTGATAGCTTTCTTTGATAGGATAACGAGCCTTGTGGATAAGGGAGAAGCGGTGGATGTCATATACCTAGACTTTAGTAAGGCATTTGATACGGTCTCGCATGATATTCTTATTGATAAACTAGGCAAATATAACTTAAATAGGGCCACGATAAGGTGGGTGCATAATTGGCTGGATAACCGTAGTCAGAGAGTTGTTGTTAACGGTTCTAAATCCTGCTGGAAAGGGATAACAAGTGGAGTTCCGCAAGGGTCTGTTTTGGGACCCGTACTGTTCAATATCTTCATCAATGATGTAGATACTGGGATAGAGAGTACGCTTATTAAGTTTGCAGATGATACCAAACTGGGTGGGGTTGCGACTTCTTTGGAGGATAGGGACATAATTCAAAATGACCTTAGCAAGTTAGAGAAATGGCCAGAGGTAAACAGGATGAGGTTTAATAAAGAGAAATGCAAAGTGCTCCACTTAGGAAGGAACAATCAGTTCCATACATACAAGATGGGAAGCGACTGTCTAGGAAGGAGCATGGCGGAAAGGGATCTAGGGGTCATAGTGGACCACAAGTTGAATATGAGTCAACAGTGTGATGCTGTTGCAAAAAAAGCAAATATGATTTTAGGTTGTATCAACAGGTGTGTTGTAAGCAAAACTCGTGAAGTCATTCTGCCGCTCTACTCTGCACTAGTTAGGCCTCAGCTGGAGTACTGTGTCCAGTTCTGGGCGCCACATTTCAAGAAAGATGTGGAGAAATTAGAAAGGGTACAGAGAAGAGCAACAAGAATGATGAAAGGTCTAGAGAACATGACCTATGAAGCCAGGCTTCATGAACTGGGCTTGTTTAGTTTGGAAAAAAGAAGATTAAGGGGGGACATGATAGCGGTTTTCAAATATCTAAAAGGGTGTCACAAGGAGGAAGGAGAAAATTTGTTCCTCTTGGTTTCTGAGGACAGGACAAGGAGTAATGGGCTTAAAGTGCAGCAGGGGAGGTTTAGATTGGACATTAGGAAAAAATTCCTAACTATCAGGGTGGTCAAATATTGGAATAAATTGCCAAGGGAGGTGGTGGAATCTCCCTCTCTGGAGATATTTAAGAACAGGTTAGATAGACATCTGTCAGAGATGGTGTAGACGGAGCTTGGTTCTGCCTTGAGGGCGGGGGGCTGGACTCGATGACCTCTCGAGGTCCCTTCCAGTCCTATTATTCTATGATTCTAAGTTGCAGTGGGGGAGGTCTAGGATGGATATTTGGACAAGCTATTTCCCTAGGAGGGTGGGGAAGCGCTGGGATGGGCTCGCTAGGGACGGGGTGGACTCTTCATCCCTAGAGGTGTTTAAGTCTCGGCTTGACAAAGCCCTGGCTGGGTTGATTGAGTTGGGTTGGTCCTGCTTTGGGCAGGGGGCTGGACTTGATGACCTCCTGAGGTCTCTTTCAGCTCTATGATTCTAGGATTCTATGACCCCTCTGAGACTTTCTTGGCATGTGTGACACTGAATCTGACCAATGCCCTGCAGCCCAGCACCCTGTCCTCTGACAGCGGCCAATGGCAGGTGCATCCCAGGGAACGAGCAGACCGGGGCAGTTACTGCGTGATCCGTCCCCTGTCGAACAAACTTTTTGGGAGTGCGGGAAGCTTAGCCACACGCATTATTATCTGGCTAACTGAAATCATGCCGGTCCAGAGATGCTACCAGACCAGAGAGTGCCAGACTAGAGGGGTTCAAGCTGTAGTTTTTGACTTCACAAAGTCCTCTGGCAGTGAGTTCCAGAGGTTGTGTACTGTGGGAAGAAACATCTCCTTTTGCTTATTTTAAACCCACGGCCTGTTAATTTCACTGGGTGACTCTGGTTGGGGTGGTGCATGAAGCAGTAAATCACACTTTTATATTCACTGGTTCCACTAATAGACCTCGATCGTCTCCTTCCTTACTCATCTCTTTTCCAGACTGTAAAGTCCCGCTAGTTTTCATCTCTCGTCCTATGGCAGCCGTTCCATACCCCTCTTCATTTTTGTTGCCTTTTTCTCAACCTTTTCCACTATCTATTATTTGAAGTAGGTCAACCACATCTGTGCACAGTATTCCAGATGTACCATGGATTTATATAGTGGCATCTGATCTATTCTGTCTTATTCTCTCTCCTTTCCTTAATGATTCCCAGCACTTTGCTTGCTTTTCACACTGCCCCTGCACACTGATAGGACGTTTTCAGAACTTTATCCACGGTGACTCCAAAACCTCTCCCGTGTGTGATCTGCATCCATGTTTCAGAGTGTGTACATCTGTCTGTTTGTGCGTCCGTGAGTCCGTTTGCTCAATAACTCCTCCAAAACCATAAGAGCTAGGACCACCAAATTTGAGATGCTAAGTTATCCTAACTTAAACCAAGGCCTGGGTTCGGTGGTGGCAGGAAAACAGGAAGTGCCTGGAATCCGATGGTTTTCCAGAACATGGCCAGGGAGGGGCAGAGAGAGGAGAGACGTCATACTGCAGACTCACCACTGGGGGCAGCGAGTGCAGAGAACAGCCATGCTGCACAGAGACCCCTGGGGTCAGTCACAGGTGGACCACAGGGGCTCCCTGTAGACAGGGCTCAGCACCCTGCCCAGGAAGGGTCCCCCCGTCCTTCAGCCCCAGCTAACGCTGGACCAGGGATAGCAGCCCAGCCCGGGACCCATAATTCACCCCAGGGCCAGGGAATATGACCCAGGCCCAGCTCCGGCCCCAGCTCCAGGCCTGCCCTCCAACACGTGCCTGGGGAACGTGACCCAAGCCAGCCCCCCCTCCCAACACACACACCTGAGGCTGGGGGTAGGGAAGGCGTCCCACCTCCACATACAGGCCATGGCTGGGCAAAGGGGACCATGCCCGGAGGACAGGCGGGGGAGGTGGGAGCTGTGGCCCAGTCCAGCTCCCACCCACAGAATAGGTGGGGGAGGGAGCGTGGAGCCACGACTCAGCCTGGCCCCCATCCAGAACCATCCTGGCCCCCTGCGCCAGAGCACAGCCGGAGCACGGGTCCAGAGAGGGGCCCTGGCAGTGCGACCCCGGACAGGGCTGCGCTCTCACACCCTCTCAGCCAAGCTGGACATCCCTGCTGGCTCGTGCCTCCCGCCCTCCCTTGGATCTGCACCAGGGCAGCGCCCAAGGGGCCCGCAGGGCTTGGCACTGGGCTGCCAGCTCTCCAGCACGCTGAGCCTGCCGGGGAGCGGGGTCCCGTGTTCATCCTTCCGCAAGGAGCAGCCCCAGTCCGGCCCTGAGAGCTGTGTCATTAACACCGGGGGGAGGTGAGATGGCAGCCGGCCAGGGGCAGACGGAAAGTCACGGAGGAGCAACTCTGAGCTGACGCCCGAGCTGCTGGAGGAAATCCCACGTACGAATCAGCTGTTGGAACTGCTCTCGAGGTCTTGTGTCGGGTTTGCATGGCTTTTATTTATAAGTCATTTGCAATCTCCCCTCGCTCCAGCTACCGAGTGTGCAGCTGTGATACAGAGGACAGTCACGTTTGGCACCGTCTGCCTCACACAAAGAATTGTGCATAAAGAATAAATTAGAGACAAAACATCTCCCAGAAGGCCACAGTTCACCCACCTCATCTCAGAGTTGGTGTCGTCTCTTTTTGCATGATCAGCCAGACACCTGACGCACAAGGAATGTCCTACATATGAAAGGAGACTAGAGATTTTAGTGGCTTCAGTGTGTAGATGCCTAAACCGAGATGTCTTCAAGTGCCAGTTCTTGGAGAACCTAAATCCAGACCTTTTTGAAATCAGGCCCTGTGCAGTATCTTCGGTGAGATGCCCCAGAATAGAAGACCCCCGAATTATTAGTGACTTCAGAAACTATAAAACATCTCTCCAACCATCTATTCATCCATCAGCCCATTTCTCTATCCATCCATCCGCCCATCCATCCATCCATCCATCCACCTACCTCTCATCCATCAACATTTTTCTCCCATCTATCCATCCATCCTTCTGTCCATCTGTCCATCTATCCATCCATTCACCCACCCCTCAGACATCAACCCATTTCTCCTATCCATCCATTTATCCATCCACCACATATCCATCAACATATTTCTCCCTGCCATCTATCCATCCCTCATCCATCCCTCTATGCATCCACCCCTCATCCATCTGCCCATTTCTTCCAAACTTCTTCCCTCCCTCCCTTCCTCCCTCCCGGCCTCCCTCCATCCATTCATGTACTTATAAACCCAGAGAAGTACATTAAAGAAACCTTTCCCATCTCCAGTTTGGGTTAGCTACCTAGAGAACATTTTGAGGATACTCTTTCGAATTTCCTTGGTTTTTATGCTATAAATGATGGGGTTTAACACAGGGGGTATGAAGAGGTAAAATATGGACATCAGAGAGTGGACTAGAGGAGGGGTGTGCCTAGCATACCTGTGTATCACAGAGACGGACATCATTGGGATGTAGAATATTAGCACGGCACAGATATGGGAGATGCAGGTGTTCAGGGCCTTGAGGCGTTCCCGCCCAGAGGCTATATTGAAGATGGTCATCACAATGACAACGTAGGAGATGAAAATAAGCAAGAGGTCTAGTACAAAGGTCAAGAGAAGAACAGCTAAGCCATAGCTGACATTGACTGAGATGTCTGCACACGCCAGCTTCATCACGTCAGGGTGCAGACAGTAGGCGTGGGAGAGGGCATTGGAGCGACAGAACGGCAAGCGTTTAATGAGAAAAGGAAATGGAAACAACACACTGAAGTTTCTAACCACAACAGCCAGCCCGATTCTCATGATCCTGGGGGGGGTCAGGATGGCTGCATAGCGCAGCGGGTTACAGATGGCTACCAAGCGATCGAACGCCATGGCCAGTAAAATCCCTGAGTCCACCATAGAAAAGAAGTGAATGAAAAACATCTGGGCCAGGCAGGAGTTGAAAGCGATGTCTGTGGAGTGGAAGCAGAAGGTGCCGAGCACGGTGGGCAGGGTTGACAGAGACATCCCGAGGTCGTTGACTGCCAACATGCAAAGGAACAGATACATGGGCTGGTGGAGACGCCGGTCTGCCCAGACAATGCAGAGAACAAGGCAATTCCCCGCCATGGCAGTGACGTATAACACAACGAAGGGGACGGCGATCCAGTGGTAAGCCGCCTCCTGGCCTGGGAACCCGGTCAGCTGGAACGTCGCAGGGTGGAAGCTGGTGCTATTGAAACCCACCATGCTGAGCAGTGGCTGTCCTGGCCAGCTCCCAACCCCTGTGTCAATGCAAAATGAACCTGTGAGTTCCCCTGGGACGAGGGGAGGGACGTGCAGTTCTACATTGATTTGCTGAATCCCTGCACACAAGAGCCCTCTCTTGCCGGCCTGGGGCTGCTCTCACAGGTATCAGTGGGGACTGTTTGGAACGGAGCCGGAGGAGCCAGGCTCCAGGAACTCAGGGGCATCTCTCCCCAGAAATGGAGCTCGCTTTAGTTGCTGATTTCCAGCCCTAGCTCATTTCAAAGGAACCAGGGATCCTGCCCCCCCGCAGCTCTGCTGCCCGCAGCTCCAGAGCGATCGCTAGGGAGGAAGTTGATACCTTGGCCCCACACTAGTCACAGTCAGGCCAGACCTGAGGTCACATTGTTACCGGCCGGGAGATTGAACGCCTGGAAGGGCCAGAAAAGTGTCCCTGAGTTCTGCAGGGCCCGGGCACTTGCTGGCCCTCTCAGGCGCATGGAGCGCAGCAGGAGTACAGATTTCTCACGGCCCATGGGACGGGCCCAGGCGCAGGGGCACATCAGCACGGACGGGGGGCGAGACAGGCCCAGCGACGCGCACTCACAAGGCCCAGGCTGAGCAGGGTTCAGTGGGGCTGGACGGCAGGTCAGTTTGTCCCCCTGGCTCCGGTGGCGCTAGGAGCTGGGGTTCGATTCCCTGCACCTGTAGGCAGGCTCCTGCCAGCTCTCACCCAGCCAGAGCGCAGGGCACCAGAGGGAGAATGGGGGCAGGGCTGAGCCGTGCTGGGTACAAACCGACCTGCCCCTGTGACTCTGGCCTGGACACGGATCAGCCCTGCCTCTGCGACCGGCCAGAGCGAGCCCAAAGACCCTGCCATGGAGACGCACCCGGCTTGCTGGGAGCTAGTCTGTGTCTGCGAGCGCTGGCCAGGGACGGGCCCAGCTCCTAGTGTGGGAACCCGAGGGAGCCAGAGTGAAGCCGGGGGAGAAGCCAGTGGCAGGAGGCGGAGATGGGAAGGAAGAAGCCGATGGGGAATGTGCTGGCCTGTGTGTCTCTTCCCTGGACACTCCTGGGTTTTACTGCCCCTTGCAGCAGGGTGTGAGCGCGTGAGTGTGAGCGAGCGTCCCTGTGTCTCTGTGTGTGTTTCTGCATCACACTTTGTCTGCGTGAGTCTTAGCGTGGCAGTGTCAGGGTGAGTGAATGTGTGTCTGTGAGTGTCAGTCTGTGTCTGTTTCTCTGTTTGTGTCAGTGTCAATATGAGTGACTGAGTGTGTGTGTGTGTGTCTGTCTGAATGTGACCTGCTGAGATGTTCCCATAGAGGGGAGGTGCAGTCGGGGCAGCAGGCAGAGGCGCCGGGCTAGGGGGTAGCAGGGATCACCAGGGAGAACAATGAGAGCTGGATGAGATTCCCCACTCCTGCCATGGCCCGGTGCCCCCAAAACCACCCACCCACTGCACCAACCCCCCCAGCAGTGGGCAGAGGAACCCTGGCCAGCGGCCCTGGGACAAATCCCTCCTCTCAGGACAGAGCCCGGGACAAGGCAGAGCAGAGATGGTCTCAGCTTTGAAAGACTCATTGGAAAAATCCCCCCCCCCCCGCCTCTTTCCCTGGTTCTGTGCCCGGGCGTGACGGGGGCTTTGTTGCGCACGCTGGCGAGGGGGTTGTCTGTCCATTAGGAAAATCGTCCAGAGTCACTAGCAAGCAAGGGGCAGAATTACAGAAGCTTTGTGGGGCTGGTCTCTGCCTGGAGTCTCCCCACAGAGGGGTCAGAGAATCACCCCCCGTCTCTCCGCGCAGCCGACTCACCGGGTGGGCAGGACAATGATCTTCAGTGGAAGGAACAAACCCCCGGGCCCGGCTGCCTGGAGCGCAGGCTGCAGCCTGCCAGGCACCGGGAGTATTTATCCAGCATCCTGGCAGCAGCGCCGGGGACTCCCCCCGCCCCTGGGACACAGGCGGAGGCTGAGGTGTGACCAGGGGCTAATCAGGCACAGACGCCTCGTACAGCAGCAAGAGCTAATTGCCCCCGGCCTGGAGCCTGCCCAGGGACAGAGGCCCGGCCGGCGTCAGACCCAGGGTCCATCTAGCCCAGGATCCATCCTCTCCCAGGGGCCAGGGCCTGGTGCTTCACAGGGAATGAGCAGAACCGGAGAATTGATCTAGTTCATTATTGACTTCGTCCAGTCCCAGCTCTGGTCCTCAGAGTCAGCAGCACCCGGAGCCGGCGGGGGCCTCCCTGGCTAATCGCCTTGCAGGGTCCGTCCTGCAGCATCGTATCTAAATCTTTGCTGCGCCACGTTGCACTTGTGTCCTGCACAACATTCCCCTGCAACAAACAGCCTGGAGGAAAGGATCCCCCCCCTCGAGTCGCCCCACCACGCCCTGCTCCCGCCAGGGAATGGGCACCACCGACAGACTTTGGGGTGAGCTTCTGCAGCCCCCGCTCCTCTCTTCCACCCCCTGCTGCCAGGAAGGGTTCTATGGACTGGACTGTGGAACAGGGATTCTTGATTTTGACTCCCAAAGGGTCTGTCTACACGACAGCACTAATTCAAACTAACTTAATTCAAATTACTTAATTCAAACTAAGCTAATTCGAACTAGGGCATCTAAACCTAAAATCTAGTTCGAATTAGCATTTTGCTAATTTGAACTAGCGGGTCCACATTGAGTGGACCCTGAACCAAGGTTAAGGATGGCCGGAAGCAGTGCCGGCAGGGCATCAGAGGAGGACTTAGAGCGTGGAGCTGCTGTCTCAGGCTAGCCGAGGGCTGTGCTTGAAGGGACCCGACCCCCACCCCGGACAGACAGTTCTCAGGGTTCCCAGCTCGCTTGTTTAACTCGATGAGGGACAGCAAAGCAGTCCTGGCTTGGAGTGCCCTGAATGCCCACACTCGGCACATCACAGCAGTCGACCTTCAGCTCAGCTGTACTTGCCGCAGGCTGCCATCCGGGGGGGGGGGGGGGGAGGTCAATTGGGGGGCTGCAGGAGAGCTTCCACCCCGAGGAGCCCGCAGAACCACCCCAGTCCTCCCCATCAGGGGCTCGTGCCCCATTCCTCCCTCACCTCCTTCCACTTACCCCTCCCTAGTCCCCCTTCCTGATGTAAAAAATAAAGGACACGTGTGTTCAAAAATGGAAACTCACTTTATTGAACAAAACTAGGGGAGACTGGGAAAAGGAGGTGGGAGTTGGGAAGAGAAAGGGAGGAGGAAACCTGGGAGGAGGGAGCTGGAAGGGGGAAGCCAGGGAAAGAAGGAGGAGGGGAAGTATCAAACTATGGTACACCCACATCTTCAGTACTGTGTATCAACTATCAGAAAAGATATTTTGGCCTTTGAAAGGGTTCAGAAAAGGGCAACTAAAATGATGAGGGGTTTGGAACAGGTCCCATATGAAGAGAGGCTAAAGAGACTGGGACTTTTCAGCTTAGAAAAGAGGAGACCGAGGGGGGATAGGATAGAGGTCTATAAAATCATGTGTGGTGTGGAAAGGGTGCATAAAGAAAAGTTCTTCATTAGTTCTCATAATAGAAGGACTAGAGGACACCAAATGAAATGAATGGGTAGCAGGCTTCAAACTAATAACAGAAAGTTCTTCTTCACAAAGCAAATAGTCAACCTCTGGAACTCCTTGCCACAGGAGGCTGTGAAGGCTAGAACTATAAGGGTATGTCTACACTACAAAGTTAGTTTGAACTAACAGACGTTAGTTTGAACTAACTTTAATAGGCGCTACACTAGCGCTCCGCTAGTTCGAATTTGAATCGAACTAGCGGAGTGCTTAGTTCAAACTAGGTAAACCTCATTTTACGAGGATTAAGCCTAGTTCGAACTAGCTAGTTCGAATTAAGGGCTGTGTAGCCCCTTAATTCGAACTAGTGGGAGGCTAGCCCTCCCCAGGTTTCCCTGGTGGCCACTCTGGCCAACACCAGGGAAACTCTATGCCCCCTTCCCGGCCCCGGACCCCTTAAAGGGGCATGGGCTGGCTACGGTGCCCGTGCCAGGTGCAAGCCTGCCAGCACCCAGCCAGCAGACCCTGCACCTGGCACAGCTCGAGCCACCCACCCAATGTCCCCCAGCCCACCCCCTCTTCCTGGGACCAGGCTGGCGGCTCCCGGGAGCTTGCCCTGGACCGCAAGAGGCGGGCACCCGCCTGGGCTAGTGCGGACATCGTGGACCTCCTATTAGCCAGGGTGTAGAAATGGTGTCCCTGGCCTCTGTTTGTGGAAAGCTGGAGATGGATGTCACGAGACAAATGGCTTGGTCACTGTCTTCGGTCCATCCCCTCCAGGGTCCCTAGGGTTGGCTGCTGTCGGCAGACAGGCTATTGGGCTAGATGGACCTTTGGTCTGACCCAGGACGGCCATTGTAAGCTCAGGGCTCAGGGTCGGGGGTCTCACTGGACCACCCTGATTTTCATGCAAACCTGCTCCTGGATGACCAGGCTGGCAGCTCTCCTGCCCTAGACGGCCACTTTCCTGTGCCTAGTGCGGATGTCGTGGATGAGGTCCACGATCTCCTCACTAGACCAGGCGGGCGCCCGCCTCTTGCGGCCCTGGGCAGGCTCCCGGGAGCCGCCAGCCTGGTCCTGGGAAGAGGCGGAGGGCTGGGTGGCAGCGGGTGCCTGGTTCGTGCCGTGCCAGTTGCAGGGTCTGCTGGCTGGGTGCTGGCAGGCTTGCACCTGACACAGGCACCATAGCCAGCCTGTGCCCCTTCAAGGCTTCTGGGGCCAGGAGGGGGGCAGAAGAGTTTCCCTGGTGGTGCCCAGAGTTGCCACCAGGGAAATCTGGGGAGGGCTAGCCTCCCACTAGTTCGAATTAAGTGGCTACACAGCCCTTAATTCGAACTTCTTAATTCGAACTAGGCGTTAGTCCTCGTGGAATGAGGTTTACCTAATTCGAATTAAGTGCTCCGCTAGTTCCAATTAAGTTCAAACTAGCGGTTTGCCTGTGTAGCGCCTATCAAAGTTAATTTGAACTAACGTCTGTTAGTTCGAATTCACTTTGTAGTGTAGACATACCCTCCGAGATCTGATGGGCAGAATCCCCTGGGATGCTAACATGAAGGGGAAAGCAGTCCAGGACAGCTGGCAGTATTTTAAAGAAGCCTTAATGAAGGCACAGAAAGAAACTATCCCGACACGTAGCAAGAGAGTTCTCGTGGGGGACTTTAATCACCCTGACATCTGTTGGAAGACCAATACGGCAGTACACAGGCAATCCAGGAAGTTTTTGGAGAAAGTTGGAGATAACTTCTTGGTGCAAGTGCTGAAGGATCCGACCAGGAGCCGTGCGCAGCTTGACCTTCTGCTCACAAACAGGGAGGAACTAGTAGGGGAAATAGATGGTAGATTTCTGGATCCTGACCAAAGGAAGGAAATAGAGTAGTAAAATACACACCTGGACTTCAGAAAAGCAGACTTTGACTCCCTCTGAGATCTGATGGGCAGAATCCCCTCGGATGTTAACATGAAGGGGAAAGGAGTCCAGGACAGCCGGCAGTATTTTAAAGAAGCCTTATTGAAGGCACAGAAAGAAACCATCCCGACGCGTAGCAAGAGAGGCAAACATGGTAGGAGACCGGATTGGCTTACAGGGGAAATCCTTGGTGAACTTAAGCACAAAAAGGAAGCTTACAAAGAGCGGAAAATTGGACAAATGACCAGGGAGGAGTTTAAAGGTATAGCTCGAGAATGCCGGGGGGTTATCAGGAAGGTGAAAGCACAAATGGAATTGCGACTGGCTAAGGCTGTGAAGGATAACAAGAAAGGTTTCTACAGGCATATTAACAAGAAGGTGATCAGAGAGGGTGTGCAGTCCCTAATGGATGAAGGAGGTAACCTAGTGACAGAGGATGTGGGGAAAGCTGAAGTACTCAATGCTTTCTTTGCCTCTGTATTCACGGACAAGGTCAGCTCCTCGACTTCTGCGCCAAGTGACGCAAGATGGGATGAAGATGGACAGCCCGTGGTGGGTAAAGAACAGGTTAGGAACTATTTAGAAAAGCTAAACGTACACAAATCCATGGGTCCGGACTTAGTGCATCCGAGGGTACTGAGGGAGTTGGCAAATGTCATTGAGGAGCCTTTGGCCATTATCTTTGAAAAGTCGTGGAGATCGGGAGAAATCCCAGATGATTGGAAAAAAACAAATGTAGTGCCTATCTTCAAAAAAGGGAAGAAGGATGATCCAGGGAACTATAGGCCGCTCAGTCTTACCTCAGTTCCTGGAAAAATGATGGAAGGGATCCTTAAGGAATCCATTTTGAGGCACTTAGAAGAGAGGAAAGTGATCAGGAATAGTCAGCATGGATTCACAAAGGGCAAGTCGTGCCAGACCAATCTGATTAGCTTCTATGATGAGGTAACTGGCTCTGTGGACATGGGGAAGTCAGTGGATGTGATATACCTTGACTTTAGCAAGGCTTTTGATACGGTCTCCCACAATATTCTTGCCAGCAAGTTAAGGGAATGTGGATTGGATAAATGGACGGTAAGATGGATAGAAAGATGGCTAGAAGGCCGGGCCCAGCGGGTAGTGATCAATGGCTCGATGTCAGGATGGCGGTTGGTTTCTAGCGGAGTACCCCAAGGTTCGGTTCTAGGACCGGTTTTGTTCAATATCTTTATAAATGACCTGGATGAGGGGATGGATTGCACCCTCAGCAAGTTTGTAGATGACATTAAGCTAGGGGGAGAGGTAGATACACTTAAGGGCAGAGATAGGGTACAGAATGACTTAGACAAATTGGAGGATTGGGCCACAAGAAATCTGATGAGGTTCAACAAGGACAAGTGTAGAGTCCCTGCACTAGGGACGGAAGAATCCCAAGCATAGTTACAAGCTGGGGACCGACTGGCTAAGTAGTAGTTCTGCAGAAAAGGACCTGGGGGTTACAGTGGATGAGAAGCTGGATATGAGTCAACAGGGTGCCCTTGTAGCCAAGAAGGCGAATGGCATATTAGGGGGCATTAAGAGGAGCATTGCCAGCAGATCCAGAGAAGTGATTATTCCCCTTTATTCAGCTCTGGTGAGGCCACATCTGGAGTATTGTGTCCAGCTCTGGGCCCCCCCACTACAAAAAGGATGTGGACACATTGGAGAGGGCCCAGTGGAGGGCGACCAAAATGATTAGGGGGCTGGAGCACATGACCTATGAGGAGAGGCTGAGGGAGCTGGATGTATTTAGTCTGCAGAAGAGAAGAGTGAGGGGGGATTTGATAGCAGCCTTCAACTTCATGAAGGGAGGTTCCAAAGAGGCTGGAGAGAGGCTGTTCTCAGTAGTGACAGATGCAGAACAAGGAGCAATGGTCTCAAGTTGTGGTGGGAGAGGTCCAGGTTGGGTATTAGGAAAAACGATTTCACTAGGAGGGTGGTGAAGCACTGGAATGGGTTCCCTAGGGAGGGGGTGGAGTCTCCATCCCTAGAGGTGTTTAAGTCTCAGCTTGACAAAGCCCTGGCTGGGTTGATCACATTGGGATTGGTCCTGCCTAGAGCAGGGGGCTGGACTTGACCTTCTGAGGTCTCTTCCAGCTCTATGGTTCTATGATTCTATGATTCTAAGTATTTGCAGATGAATGCCTTATTATCTCCCTGGCACAGAAGTTAAACTGACTGTTCTTTAGTTAAAATGGGAGTTTGTTATAACAAGACTCTTTCCCTAGGTGGGTGGGGAAGCGCTGGGATGGGTTCCCTAGGGAGGGGGTGGAATCTCCATGCCTAGAGGTTTTGAAGTCTTGACTTGACCAAGCCCTGGCTTGGATGATGGAGTTGGGGTTGGTCCTCCTTTGAGTAGGAGGCTGGACTCGATGACCCCTGAGATCTTGTCCAACACTAGGATTCTATGACGGTAGGCACATTTGGGACAATTTTTATCAATGCTGAATTTCATTTGGTTGCCCGGTCACTCAGTTTTGTGAGGTCCCTGTGTCACTGGTCACATTCAGCATCAGACTTAACTGTCTTGAAAGAGTTTGTATCCTCTGCAAATGTTGCTACTTCACTGTCCACCGGCATTCCCTGTTCATTAGTGAGCATGTGGAACAGCAGAGAGCCCAGGACAGACCCATGGGGGGACCCTGCTGTTACCTCACCCCGTTGTGAAAACTGACCATTTCTTCCTGCCCTTTGTTTCCTGTTCATTCACCAGTTAGTGACCCAGGAGAGGACCCGCCCTCTTCTCCCAGGACAACTTCCTTTGCTTTAGCGCCTTTGGTGAGGGACTTGTCAGAGGATTCCGGGAAGTCCAAGGACCCCACAGCCAGTGGGTCCCCCGTGTCCACACGCTGGTTCACCCCATCAGAGATCTCTAGTCGCCTGTGGGGCCTGGTTACTCCTCACAGTAGACGTGTAACCCCAACGTGCTGCGTTTGCCTCCCCAGCCCATTGGGGATTCCTGTCACTAGCAGCTGCAGGTGGGCCGGGGTCTAGCGTCCCCCAGATCATCGCCCACATCAGACTGGGAAGGTCCCTTGGCCGACGAGGAAATGTCTTCGGGCAGAGTGAGGGGGGTGGCTGATGGCTCTGGGACAGGGCGTCACACCCAGCGGCTGCCCACGGTGTGAGGGCAGAACCAGGCTGGGCAGGGCTGGGGCAGGTTTGTACCTCAGTGAACATGAAATTAAGAACATAAGAACGGCCAGACTGGGTCAGACCAACGGTCCATCCAGTGCAGGGGCCTGTCTGCCCACAGTGGCCAATGCCAGGTGCCCTGAGGGAGTGAACAGAAACAGGGAATCCTCATGTGACCCCTTCCCAGCCCCTGACACACAGAGGCCAGGGACACCATCCTAGCTAACAGCCACCAATGGACCTATGACTGTGGCACGTGGAGCCCAGGCTGGTGGGTCAGGCGAGCCCAGAGACACCCCACGTGCAAGAGGCACCCGGGGGGCTATGGAAGAGTTTGGTGCATTTACATGTTTGATGTTATCTGATTCTATGTTTTCTTTCCCACCGAGCCCCAGCCTCCACCTGCCGCCCTGTTGTGCCCTTGCGGTGGGTTTTGTCCCCTGGTCTGACTGCATCCCAGTGACGGTCCTTCTGCCCCCATGTGTCTGTGATGCCTGTTAGAGCAACATCCACATCCCACAGACGAGTTCCCCCAGCGTGTTAGCCAGACTGCCAGCTGCCGTCCATCCACACTCTCCCACGCGTCACTACTCAACTCTCCGCTCTGTGATGGTCCCAGTGGGCTTTTCCACTTGGCTGTTTCTCTTCTGCTCTTACCCACATGGTACCATCTTCCATCCTCTCCTCTTTACCAGGACAGAGAGAATCTCTATTAATAGACCCCCTCAAGGGATGTCTCTGTCCCGGTCCATGTGCTCCTCCGCACCCGTCAGCTTTCCCCCAGCCCTTCGTTTCCAAAGTGCTCTGCGACCTTTTCAATGTTCAATGCCAGCAGTCTGGTTCTGTTTCTGTTTAGCTGGGTCCCATCCTTCCTGTCTAGACTCCCCCTTGCCCAAAAGTGTCCCCAGCTCCTAATAAATCTAACCCCCTCCTCCCTACACCAGCGTCTCATCCATGCACTGAGATCCCCCGGCTCTGCCTGCCTACCCGGCTCTGCGTGTGGAACGGGAAGCGTGTCAGGGAACCCTACAGTTGAGGTCCTGGATTTCGGTCTGTTTCCTAGCAGCCTCGATTTGGCCTCCAGACCCTCTCTCCTACCCTTCCCCGTGTCATTGGTACCTACTTGTACCACGCCCGCCGGCTCCTCCCCAGCACTGCACAGAAGTCTGCCTAGATGCTTCTCACCAGGCAGGCAAGTCCTGTGCTTCTCCCGGCCATCGCAGACCCAGCTCCCTCTGTTTCTAATTACTGAATCCCCCATTACTAACACTGGCCTTTCCCTAATGACTGGAGCTCCCTCCCCCAGACCAGGGCTGGGCTGCTCTGCCCCAATTGCACAGTTCTGATTGTGATCGACAGGGGACGGGGTGGAGAGCAGTGGGGGTCAGGGTGGTGCAGGAGCAGGGTGCGGACAGAGGGGTCCCCGGGAAAATATTCCATAAGTCTTGTGTGTGGGGTAGAGACATTGTCAGGTCTAAGCTGAGAGCGGTTTGCAAAGAAGCAGGAACAACTTATCAGAGCCCCAGCGTACAACCGGAGACTGGCCCAGACACACCAGGGCGGGGAAAGGGGTAATTCTTTGTTGTTCTTCCCCACCTGAGTCAGTCTTGGAGGCCAGGGCCTCAGCATCACCACAGCCTTTCTGAATAATGTACAAACAGAGACAGGCTCAGACTCCGCCAGGGAGGGGAAAGGGTTAATTCTCGGCTGCTGTTTCCCACCTGAGTCAGTCTCAGAGGCCAGGTCCCGGGGGCTCCCTGCTGGCTCCGAGCCCCCGCTGGGATTCCCAGGGCTGCTGTATAAACACCCCTGTCCCTCAGCCCTGCGCAGTGTGGCTTCCCCATCCCTGCAGCTCCCTGTGTCCAGCCAGCGATCGCTCATCCCGGCCGGGGCAGGAGTCTGGTGAGTCCTGGGCAGGGCAGGGATCTGCCCCGGGGCGGCTGGAAACCCCTGGCCCCTAGGAAATGTGGGAAGGGGAGTTGGCTGGAACGGGGCTGCCTCCCTCGCACTGCAGGGCAGCACGGCAGCCCCTGGCCCTGAGCAAACGCCCCTGGCTCGGCGCGGAGCGGCAGTGTCAGGCCGCGGGTGCAGGTGACACTGACCCTCGCCCACAGGAGTCAGGGGGGCGCTGGCTGTGGGACTGGGAACAGGGGCTGCTTGTGACCGACCTGCCCCTCCTGCCGCTGCAATGCTCCGTGGCAGGCGACGGGCAGGGCTGGGCTGCACAGGCTCTATGTGACTAGAGAAGGTGGGTGCCGATGGCAGAGCTCTCTAGCCGGGGGAGTTAATCCTGCAGCCCGAGAGGGGGGAGCCGTGTGTGCTCGGGGGCTGGGGCTGGTGTCCCTGCATCCCACAGGGAGGTGGAATTATCCCCCCCCCCACCATGTCGCTATCCAGGGCAGGTCTGTGCTGTGTGGGGAGGTGTGATGGAGGCTGGGCTGTGGGCTGGTCTCTGTCTGTGCTGCCCCCGCTCTGCACCCCCAGCTGGCCCAGGAGACCTGGAGCAAACCGCCCAGGGAGCTCAGAGTCTGGCAGGGTCGGCAGGCACCCGGCCGGGGCTACTGTCCATGAGGCAGAGGCCCAGCTACACGCTGCCCCTCTGAGGGAGCTGGGAGCGGTCCGTGGCCTGGTGCCTGTTGGACATCTCTGCCCGTCCCTCCCGCCCGGCCTGTGTCTCTCGGCGGGTCGGCCTGTCCCTGGGCTCGGGGGGGAACGGATGCTCAACCAGCACCGCAGAATAGTAAAATCCATGGGCTGCAGACGGGCCTGTGGGTGAACCCCTGTTATGTGGTGACCTCACGTTGCCCTGCCTTCGTCCACGCCCCGTCTGTGCCCTGGTCTGGCCATTCCCGTGTAGCGCTGAGGGGCAGATTGTATCGTCCTGTTGGGTCTCGTTCCTTCTGACGGGCCTGGGAATGTTCGGCCCTGGGCTTTGCCTGAGGAATGAAGTTGCATGTAGGACTCATGAGCTAACAGGGCAGAAAACTGTGCTTAGGACCATGCAGCAGGAGGGTGGTGCCCAGGGCAGGGCTCCCCATTCTCCCTGGGACAGAGGCCCCCGTAGAAGCGCTGTGGGGAGAGGGTGGGGCAGGCTGTGCTGGAAGAGGCTCAGAGTAAGCAGCTGAGTTCGGTGGGCTCTGAAGAATTGTGTCTGTGCGCGCAGCTTCCCTCTGTGGGCTGGCTGGCTGGGATTTGGAGCAGCCCTGCTCTCTGGGTGTGTGCTAATGTGGAGCAAGTGTGTGTCACCGGCCCCCTTTTTTCCCTTTTCCCCCAAGAGCCCCATAGGGGACCTGAGGAGAGCTGGGATACTGGCTCGGGAGGGGAGTCTAACACTTTGAGTTGTTGGGGGGAGACCTTTAAATTGCCCCCCCCCCCATGAGCTGTTGGTCTTGTCCTCCTGCTTCCCTGGCTGGCTCAGAAGTTTTGCTCACTTTTGGGGGGGAGGTTGGAGGGGGGAGCTTCTGCTGCTCCCCAATGTGAGGCAGGTGGGTGCAGAAGACACGAGTATTACCGAAATCAGCTCTTCCATGTGCCCCCTAGGGAAATGAGCCACAGTGGGTGATGTCTAGCTGGATAGTTGAAACAGAGGGTATGTCTACACTTGCACCCTCTTTCGAGAGAGGGATGCAAATGAAGACATTCCAAATTGCAAATGATGCCGCGCTTCATTTGCATATCCTGTGCTTCATTTGCATATTCACGTTATGGCACTATTTCGAAATAACAGACACTGTTAAGACGCGGTTGTTTCGAGAGAAAACCCTTCTCTTGAAATAACCCTTATTCCTCATACAATGAGGCTACATCTACACTGGCATGATTTTCCGGAAATGCTTTTAACAGAAAAGTTTTCTGTTAAAAGCATTTTTAGAAAAGCGCGTCTAGATTGGCAGGATGCTTTTCCGCAAAAGACACAGCCTGAGAGTTACCAGTTATTTTGAGAGACGGGTTTTTTCTCTCAAAATAACTGCGTCTTAACAGTGTCTGTTATTTCGCAAAGCGCCATCACGCGAATATGCAAATGAAGCGCGGGATATTTAAATCCCGGCGTCATTTGCAATTTGGAATGTCTTGATTTGCATCCTTCTCTTGAGCAGACAGACCCAGTTACCTTCCATTCAATTCTTAAGGACCTAGCCACACCCTCAGGTTTTTTTATGTTTTCACTACAAGTCGTATTGTATTCAGAACGCTGACATTTCTCAGGTCAGGGGCCTTGTTGAAGCTGGTTCTGAGCAGTGTTGTTCTTTCATTACGATTAACAATAGGAACATTTGCTTTGCTCCCATCCCAACCTGCAAACCTTCTTCAGCTGAGAAGACGCAGACATTCCCCTCGCACACTGGAACCTTGGGGGGCCCAGGCTTGTAGGTTTTGCATGCTCCAGCCCCTTGGGGGGGATGGCAGGAGGTTGGAGCACCGGTACAGTTTCCTAATACTGGGTGGAGGAGGAGGGAGAAGCCCTGAGCCTCAGGGACCAGATCCTGGCAAGCCGGGGACCACACCCAGACCTCAGGCCTTAGGTTCTCCACCCCTGATTTAAGCTACAATAATCCGTTGCTCTTAAAAGAAGGGCTTGGCCAAGGACCATGACAACTTATGACAACTCCCTTTGCAAGAGGGAGAGACAACAGCCCTGTGCTAAGGGGAGCAGGGGACTGAGCAGCTTCCAAGAGAAATGCGGGGGGCACCATGCTCAGGGGAGGGAGGGCCGGGGCACGAAATGCAAGTTTGCCTTGGGTGCCATTTTCCTTAAGGCCGGCCCTGCATGCGGGAGTGGGGAGCCCCGAGCCTCACGGGCCGGATCCGGCGTGTGGGGGAGAAGAAGCGCAGGGCCACACGCTGCTGCTCATGCTGCTCCCAGCTGGGGGAACGTGGGGCTGGAAACTGCCTGTGAGTGTCTCCCCACTGCTCCCATTGGCCAGATTTCAGGGCTACATCAGTGACGGGGTTTTGTTTGGCTTTGGGGGGGGGGCGTTGCCTCTCAGTTGTGTGACCCCCACCTGATTATTCCACAGGTCAGTGGCTCCCAACCCAGAAAGGGTTCCCCACCCCGATGTACGGTTTTCCAGAAGGAGCATCTTCTCCATCAATGGCTATTGTTGTTACACACACACACACACACACACACAAAGTATCTATGCACACACACACACACACACACACACACACACACACACACACAGAGTATCTATGCACACACACACACACACAGAGTATCTATGCACACACACACACACACACACACAGTATCTATGCACACACACACACACACACACACAAAGTATCTATGCACACACACACACACACACACACACAAGTATCTATGCATATCATATATATAGTAGCCCAATGTCTGTGAGTCTGTAACGCTGATGTACACGGCCCCACCCCCTGGTCGTGTACGTCACCGCCCCACCTCCTTTCCCCTCCTGCTGTGGCACTCGGCTGAGTGCTGTGCCTCTCAACTGGGCTGTGGCGGGGGAGCCATCGGCCGTTTGAGGTCTGCGCTCCCCATGCAGTGGTGCAGAAGTCAGCAGAGAGCCACGGTGGGAGGCAAAGGGGGGCGGGGTGGTGACAGACATGGCCCCGCCCCCTGGCCACATACATCACAAGGGTAGGGTAAAAAAAAACCCAGACACCTTTGATCGGGGGCCGGAGGGGGGAGGAGCGGGGCTGGCTGGGAGGAGAAGGGTGGGGGCGGAAGCAGAGCTGGGAGGGGTCAGAGGCAGCGTAGCTGTCCAGGGGAGAACGGGAGAGGGGTGGCCGGTGGGAAGCAAAGATGGTAGGGGGTGGGGGTCGGAGGCCACGGGGCAGCCAGTGGGAAGCAAAGCTGGTCGAGGGTGGGAGTCGGGGGCAGTGAGGCTGGCCTGGGAAATCAGGAGGAGGAACTGGCTGGTGGGGGCCGGGGAGAGGGAACCGGCGGAGAGCCAGACTCACCCAGGCGTGTGCATCCCCAATGGAGAGAGAGTGAGAGGCAGGAGGGGGAGAAGAGAAAGAGAGGGATGGAGCGGAGAGACGGGGGGAGGCAGTAGGAGCAGGAGAGAGAGAGAGAGGGAGAGATGGAGCGAGAGACCAGAGGCTTAGGAGAGAAGACCGACATGGAGGAGAGACCTGAAAATCCCGTCGTATGACGGGCTAAATGGCCAGTATATATATAAATGCACATTGTGTGTAGGAAAAATAATGGTGCTTTATGATAACTCGGGTGGTTAGCCATAGGATGGCTACTTTTTACTTCTGGATACTTGAGTACAATTAAGATGTGATACTTTTGTACTTTTACTCAAGTAGTTTTCCAGAAGGATACTTTGACTTTGACTTAGTTACATTTTTTTCAAAGTAGCAGTACTTTTACTCAAGTAACTTTTTGGGGTACTTTATCCACCACTGCCACCCAGGGATCCTCACCGTGTGCTCACAACTCCATGAATGGGGTGACCACACAGCCTGCTTCGAAAGGGACAGTCCAGAGCTTCAATCCTGCTGGGGTCCAAACTTTTTCTGAAAAATGGGCCAATTGTCCTATATTTTCTGCTCTCTGCTCCCATCTGTTCTGGTGGGTCCTTCTGCTGGCCGGATCCTTGTTCCCTGGCTGCCCATCCACTGGCAGTGTGAGTAGGAGGGCAGTGGCTGGCACGGGGGGATGGGTATAGAGCTGGTGGGTGGGCACCGTGCTATGTGCCGGGCTGGTGTTCACACTTCAAGCGCATTTTTGCGCAAGAAAATCCACAGGCAATCAACAGAACAGAGGGCTTTTTGCAGTGTAGGTGTACCTCCTTCTATGAGGCATCACTCCTTTTTGTGCAAGAGTTGTTGCACAGAAAGGTGTGTGTGTGTATGCTCAACAGGGGTTTCTTGCGTAAAAAGAGCCTATGACAAAAAGCACAGGTGCTCTGGTGGCCATTCTGTGAATGGCGATCAGAACTTTCTTGCACAAGTGTCCATGCAGCGCGGGCATCTCTTGCACAAAAGCACATTGCTTTTGCGATGCGCTTTTGAGGTGTGGCCACACTCTTGCACAAGACGTTTTTGCAGAAGATCTCTTCTGCAAAAACCTTCTTGCGCAAAACCCCTGGGCTACGTCTACACTGGCATGATTTTCCGGAAATGCTTTGAACGGAAAAGTTTTCCGTTAAAAGCATTTTCGGAAAAGAGCATCAAGATTGGCAGGATGCTTTTCCGCAAAAGCACTTTTTGTAGAAAAGCGTCCGTGGCCAATCTAGACGCGCTTTTCCACAAAAAAGCCCCGAACGCCATTTTCGTGATTGGGGCTTTTTTGCGGAAAACAGTACTATGCTGTCTACACTGGCCCTTTTGTGCAAAAGTCTTTCGGAAAAAGACTTTTGCCTGAAAGGGAGCAGCACAGTTTTTCCAGAAAAGCACTGATGATTTTACAGTAGATCGTCAGTGCTTTTGCGGAAAATCAAGCGGCCAGTGTAGACAGCTAGTAAGTTTTTCCAGAAAAGCGGCTGATTTTCCGGAAGAACTTGCCAGTCTAGACACAGCCCTGCAGTGTAGACAAAGCCTAAAAGAATAGCATTCTCTCTGAAATATTACTACAGATCGGTTCAGATTTATTTTCTCAGTTTGCTAAATTCGCTGATGATGCCGCACCTTAAGCTAACTTTATCGAGTTAATCGCTCCTGGCTCAGGTCTTGCTACCATCCTATGTTGCTTTTCACCCACCTCACCACTCTTTGGCTCTCTCTTTCTCTCTGTTTTAAAAGTTATAAATTATAGTGTTTTACAGAACCCTCCAAACGATAAAGCAATCGGAATCAGAACAAAACAATAAACAGACAAAGGGAAATCAAGGTAAAAATGTTACTTACAATAGATCCCATTAATTCATCATTTTCACATTTCAGGAATGCAGCAGCTATGCTTACTTCTAAATTTCTTGAAGATCTGGGTGCCAAGCCAAAAAAGTGCACAGTACTCCCCAACACAACAAAGTGGCATACAGCTTTTAGATCCTTACATTGTTTACATGGACACACATTTAAAATGTATTTTGGTTTAATTATGATAACGCTTTTCTGTTATGGTACAAGGAAGTTGTGGTTGCTAAAGGTTGTGTTTCTAAACAGCTAGAAGTGTCATTGGTACCACAAGTCAAATGACATTGAAAAGTTTTGTAAAAATTATGTTACTATCATGTGCAAAAGCAGACTAGTCAGAGGGGGAAAGCATTGTACTTTCTCCTAGAAGATTTGGAGCATCTCTTTTGGGAATAAAGTATCACATTTGGTACAAAATATTAGTACTGCACCTTAAGTGAAGATGAATGTCTAGAGAACTATTGCCAAGTGTAACTCGTATTATAAACTCAAGGCCTCATCCTCCTTGATTGGATCCACCTTGTCATCTCCAGCCTGATCCTGGCCTGCATATTTATTCCTGCCTCTGGAAATTTCCACTACATGCATCTGACGAAGTGGGTCTTTGCCCACGCAAGCTTATGCTCCTACACTTCAGTTAGTCTATAAGGCGCCACAGGACTCCTCGTCGCTTTCGTATTATAAAAGACTTGATCCATATTTCATTGCAAACACACAAAGTTATCTCTGTATAAAGTTGGGTTGCTGAAAACAAGACACGTGTAAAACAAAAGGACGAATCTAAACTGTTTAAGGTTCCATCCCATTCCACAGAGCAATGACGCAGAAGAATATTTCATCCCAAAGACAACAGAAGAGCTCAGTATACCGTAAAAGAACCCCTCCCCCAGTATCAAGAAAAAGAAAATAATAAAAAAAGAATGGTCAAACATACCGCACTCTACAGTATCTGGATAATTAAGTTGGTAATCAGCTAAAAAGTGCGGTCAGTTAATTTGAAACGTAACTACTCTATAACAGAAACCGTTATGGCAATATGGTTGCTGTAGTGTTTCATTGATGATTTACATGTTTACAATGGGCATAACTGCTAAAATGTGTAGCCAACAGCTAGGTAAAAATCAACAAATGAAGGGCAGCAAAACCCAGGAAGACATGGAAAAGACAATTGTGTTCAATGTCTGGTACCAATGTTGCCCCTTGACAGCAATATTTGATAAATTAGTGACGGTCCAATTCTAAAGGCAGCATCCCCCAGAAACATGAAGATGTCTGTCATCTGTTAGTGTATCACAAAGCACAACAACCAATGGAACGGAGAAACTAGTGTTCTTGTTCCCAGCTAAGGGGGGAGGGGCTGTCCAGGGTCTTGCACCCAGTGCAGCATGTCAGAGTAGCTGCCATGCGGGGAGGTGGCATGTGGCTGCTTTGGGTGCACGGAGCCCGTAGAGATTCTGCTGTGGACACCAGAGGTACATGTAGACAAAGGCGCTATTTTGGGATACTTCCAGTATCTCGAAATAGCATTTTCCACATCTTGCCAGCATGCCCCTTATTTCAAAATAGCTTTTGAAATATCGGGCACGCTATTCCGACACCCGGCAAACCTCGTTCTTCCTCCTTAGTTTGAAATTAACTCGGAATAAGCTATGCAATTTTCATAGCTCAAATTGTGTAGCTTACTTCGAGCTAACGGTGCAGTGTAGATGCACCCAACACCTGGAGGGCTCCCTGCTTACCCCAGGGCCAGAACTGCCCCCCCCCATCTCCCCTCTGCGGGGATGGGGATGTTCCGTAGCAGGAGAGTGAGTCTGGTCCAGGGTCCCACCCGACAGGCTGCTCACACCAGGGAGGTTTGCTGGGGTCTCTGGTTCTGTCCCCAAACACAGTCCAGTCCTGGCTGCCCCTCTAGTTCTCACTGATTTTCTCTTCTGTGTTAGCTGCTAGAAACAGAATAGAAGCTCCAGGGGACGGTGCATGATGCCAGCCGACAATCACAGCGTTTTTACCCCAGAAATCTTCATCCTGACCGGATTCCCAGGTACGGAGGAGTCTCAGGTCTGGCTCGCCATCCCCTTCTGTCTGATGTACGTTGCGGCGCTTCTGGGGAACTCTCTGCTCCTGTTCATCATAGCGACAGAACGAAGTCTCCATGAGCCCATGTACCTTTTCCTCTCCATGCTGGCCACTGCTGATCTGCTGTTGTCCACCAGCTCAGTGCCCAAGATGCTGGCCGTGTTCTGGTCCAGGGCAGGGGAAATTTCTTTTGCTGCCTGCCTCACCCAGATATTCTTCATCTATGTTAGTTTCACCTCTGAGTCGGGCATCCTGCTGGCCATGGCGTTTGATCGGTACGTTGCCATCTGCAACCCCCTGAGATACACCACCCTGCTCACCAAGCCTGTGATCGGGAAGATCGGGCTGGCGGTTCTCACAAGGAGCGTCAGCGCCTTTTTACCTCACTTCGTTCTCCTGAAACGCCTGAAGTTCTGCAGAACCAACGTCCTGCCTCACAACTACTGCCAGGAATGGGCCATGGCTCAGCTGGCCTGCAATGACGTCACAGCCAACCTGTGGTACGGCAGAGTCATGGCGATTTTAGCATTTGGCTTGGACGCCGTGCTCATTGCTGCGTCTTACGTGCTGATCCTCAGGGCCGTCTTCCAGCTCCCATCCAGGGGCCCCCGGCTCAAAGCCCTGCGCACCTGCGGCTCCCACGTCTCTGTCATCCTGATGTTCTACATGTCGTCTTTTTTCTCCTATTTTGCATACCAATTTGGGCGCATCGTCCCTGGTACTATTCTCAACCTACTGTCCAACAGCCATGTGCTCCTTCCCCCCATGTTAAACCCCATCATTTATGGGGTGACATCAAAAGAGATCCTGAAACGGGTGAGCCATTTGTTTTATCGCAGCTACAGATGAAGCTCCCAGTAGGGTTAAGGGTAGCAGCAGAAAATACCCTCAGATACGGCAATTAACGCTGGGTTTTCATCGGAACTGTCGGCCTGTTGTCATTATGAACCTGCCCTGAGTTAGCTTGAATATTTGACTCACTTGCAAACATAAATGGGTGCAATAAAAGATATTTCCTTCTCCACTCTCTCTAGTTATATCCTGGGACAAAACCACTGCACATTTCCACAATAGGCTGCCAAACCGCATGCGTCTTGTCCTGAGTTGAAAGGAAAAAACAAAGGAATAAGGAACAAAGGCAAAACCACCCTGAGGGAGAGCACAGTGTGTGCATCTCACCTGTGACAAGCTGCATCTGAGATGGAACGTAAATGACAACAAAAAACAACAACCAAGGGAGCCATGACTTGGGCCAGGGGGGATATGCCCTTCAGTGCAGGTTGGGGAGAGCGGGTGTCTACTCTTCGCTCTGCCACTGACTTGCTGTGTCCCCTTGGGTGAGTTCCTTTTCTTCCCAATTTACTCCATGGCAAAGTGAGTTTAATTTGGAGCCAGAATGGAGGCCAGGAACATGTGTCCTCGAGGAACAGTGGCCCCACATCCCAGTAGAACAGGAGTGGGTTCACAGTGCTTGACCTGGAGACCCACCTTAAGAGGACGTAGCTGAGGCAGCACAAACCTTCCCCACACACTCCACAGCAAACCCAGAGGGTCACCGAGTTTAAGGCCAGACAGGACCCCGGTTTGAGCTGAATGACACAGGCCCTGGAGTGTCACCCCCTGTGCTGAGCCCAGTCCCTGTGTGTGGCCAAAGCACCCGTCACCGAGCTGTGGAAACTCCTAAATCCTTCCAGTGCCTGGCCGGGCTCAGCCCCCCGCTCCGTAGCCCTGGCCTGTGGCTCTTGGATGCTGCAGTGGCTGCCTTAGGGCTCCTGTGGCAGGGCTGGGCCCGGCTGAGCCTGGCTGCTCTCGCTCTCTGCCCCACACAGGTAGCTCCCTGGCAGTGCCGGGGTGGGGGAGAGTTCAGGGGGGCTGTGGCCTGGGGCGGCGGGGGAAGGGCTCACTGGCCCGTGCTCTCGGCTCCCCCCGACCGTGGGAGAGGGAGAGGAGCAGCGTCTCTGGGAGAGAGCCACATTTGTGCTGCTCATAAGAACATAAGAACGGCCATACTGGGTCAGACCAAAGGTCCATCTAGCCCAGTAGCCTGTCTGCCAACAGTGGCCAGCACCAGGTGCCCCAGAGAGGGTGGACTGAAGACAATGATCAAGCGATTTGTCTCCTGCCATCCCTCTCCAGCCTCTGACAAACAGAGGCCAAGGACACCATTTTATCCCCTGGCTAATAGCCTTTTATGGACCTAACCTCCATGAATTTATCCAGCTTCTCTTTAAACTCTATTATAGTCCTAGCCTTCACAGCCTCCTCTGGCAAGGAGTTCCACAGGTTGACTACACGCTGTGTGAAGAAGAACTTTCTTTTATCCGTTTTAAACCTGCTACCCATTAATTTCATTTGGTGACCTCTAGTTCTTCTGTTTAGGGAACTAACAAATAACTTTTCTTCATTGGCCCTCTCCACACCACTCATGATTTTATAGACCTCTATCATATCCCCCCTCAGTCTCCTCTTTTCTAGAGGGATGTTTTGCCAGTGAGGGGACCGGGCTGATTCTTCTGGCCCTCTTCTCCCAGGACAAGTTCCTGTGCTCAAGAGACTTTGGTGAGGGACTTGTCAGAGGATTCCGGGAAGTGCAAGGACCCCACAGCCAGTGGGTCCCCCATGTCCACACGCTGGTTCACCCCATCAGAGATCTCTAGTCGCCTGTGGGGCCTGGTTACTCCTTCCAGAAACCATGTAACCCCAACGTGCTGCGTTTGCCTCCCCAGCCCATTGGGGATTCCTGTCACTTAGCAGCTGCAGGTGGGCCGGGGTCTAGTGTCCCCCAGATCATCGCCCACATCAGACTGGGAAGGTCCCTTGGCCGACGAGGAAATGTCTTTGGGCAGAGTGAGGGGGGTGGCTGGTGGCTCTGGGACAGGGCGTCACACCCAGCGGCTGCCCACGGTGTGAGAGCCTGGTTGGGCTCAGGGTCTATCTCTGGGAGGCGGGAGGCAGGTGGAGCGACGGTAACACTCCCTGTAATGCAGCAGCTTTGTCTTAGACACCTGCTGCTCCAGCTGTAGGTCACTGACGGGCAGGAGAAATCTGATCCTTCCTGTCCCCCAGACCCGCCCTGTGACGCAGGGGCAAAGGGTCCCCTGGGTGGGAGATGCAGACCCTGGATGAAATGCACATGCTGCAAATGGGGACTAGGATTCAAGGGGTCTGACTCCTATCCCCAAACTCTGCTACTGCCCTGCTGGATAACCCTGGGCAAGTCAAGTCACCGCCCTGTGCCTCAGTTTTCTCATCTGTAAAATGGGCAGAAGTACAGGCCTCAACAGGTCATCTAATCCAGTCCTCTGCATTCACAGCAGGACTCAGTGCTGCCGAATCCATTCCTGACAGGTGTTTGTCCGACCTGCCCTGCAGAATGACAGGGATTCCACAACCTCGCCAGGCAATTGATTCTAGTTGTTAACCACCCTGAGAGGTGGGAGGTGTTTCCTAATGTGTCTCCTAAACCTCCCTTGCTGTTTGGACAGTCACCAGAAGTTGGGAAGAAAAATTTTTCTCCCTCTTCTTCCAGGAATCTTTTAAGTACTAGATATCTGTCATCATGTCCCCTCTCAGTCTTCCCTTTTCTAATCTAAATTAAACTTTTTTGTGGTTGTTGTTGGGGTTTTTTTGTTCAATCTTCCCAGATAGGTCCTGTTTGTGTTGCACTTTTTCCTCTTTCTCCTCATCTTTCCTGAAATGCGGCACCCACAACTCAACAAAACGCTCCAGCTGAGGCCTAATCAGCACAGAGTGGAGGGGAAGAATTGCTTCTCGCATCTTACAACTCTCCTGCTCGTGCAACCCAGAGGGATGTCTGCTTTTTTTGCAACAGTGTCACACGGCTGACTCATATTTCACTTTTCATAGACTCATCGAACACGAGAACTGGAAGGGACCTCGAGAGGTCACCAAGTCCAGTTCCAATGGCCCATCTAGCCCCAGTGTCCTGCCTTTCAAAAGGGGCCAGGTGCTTCAGAAGGCATAGGCAGGAGATACAATTATCAAACGATCCATCTCTTGTGCCCCATTCACAGCTTCTGGCAAACAGGCTACAGACACCCTCCCGGCCCTTTCTGGCTAGTAGCCCAGTCAGATAGACCAAGCCTCCTTCAACTTATTATGCTTATAATGGATCCCTGTTATAGTCTGGGCCTGTCCATCATCCCCGTGGATGAACGGGAAAAAACATTTGCTTTGTTTTAAATCTGCTGCCTGTCAATTTCATCAGGTGAGCTTCATGTGTCATGTGAGGGAAGGGATATCTAGTTTTCCACGCCATTCATGATTTGCTAGACATCTAACATATAGGCCCCCTTGCAACATTTCTCTTCCAGGCTGAATCCCCAGCCGTGTCAATATCTCCTCATATGAAAGCTGTTCCTTACCCCCGTCGGGGACTCAAACCCGGACGGCATCTGTTCGTTGTCTGACCACAAAGAGACAGGCAACACCAGCAAGATCTAATCACAAGCTCTTTATTGAATAGTGCACACTTACAATAGAGAGCGGCCCGTCTCCAAAGAGAACCAGCCCCGATTTCATTAACAGGTAGGCCTATATAGACAGTTCCGTCGTGTCACAGACTATTTGCCCAAGCAACCCACCCCCCTTTGTCGGTTAGAAACTTTTAATATCCATGCACACCTGGCCAAGTATACATCATGGCCTTAAGTAATTCAGAATGCATCAGCAATTCCTTATCAGCCCAAAAGACAGGTACTGGGCAACAAGGAGACAGTTTGCTATGGCCAAAGGAGAACATAAACAGGGAGTTTGGAACAAACGGGGAGAGCAGAAACAGGGAGTCTCCTAATCAGGTCTCAAAACAAACTGTTCCTCATCACAGCAGGTACAAAAATGCAGCTTCTCTCCAGTTCTGTCCAGGGACTACCCAGAAACCTTTGTTACATTTGCTTTAGCACAACTGCACTAGGCCTAATTTTCTAGGGCCTAACACCCCTGTAGCCGATCAAGTTACGTTCCTATTGTGCTAATCATACGTTTGTGTTAAATTAAATTAATTCTACAGTCCTAATCATCCAAGTGGCCCTTTCTGTACCTTTTCTAAGCCCAGTCTATCTTGGTTTCGATGGGGTGACCGGATCTGCAGACAGTCTGAATGACGTGGCGTCCCATGACTTTATCTAGGGGCAGTAACAGCAGGAGTCCAAACGCAGTCCCCTGCCACACAGCACTGTGTATTGCTCCTCTTTCCCCCTCTCTTGTAAGTGGAGTGCAGGGCAGAGTTTGGGGACCAGCTAAGGATCCTTCACGCACTTGGCTGACCAGCTGTTTGTTAATTTCATCACCTGCCTCCCTCTGGCAGCACACAAACTCCCTGCCCCCAAGGCAAAGGTGGAAGCAGCCCAAACCTTGGAGCTGGGACACGGATTTTAGCAGATCTCGGGTATGACATCCAAATTGACCCCCTGAGCCCCTATAAATGACACCTTGACGGGAGGTGGATTCTGCGGGCGCAGCTCTGAGCTCTAGGCCTGCCCCCACCAAGGGCAGTGACTGGGAGTGGGCGGCTGAGACAGGTCAGGCCTGTTTTGGGGGGTTTTCCCCAAATGAACCCCACGCTCCTTCCCTCCCTTAGGGTCTGTCTACACTACAGCGCTAATTCGAACTAACGCATCCAGACTAAAAAACTAGTTCGAATGAGCATTTTGCTAATTCGAACTAGCATGTCCACACAGAGTGGACCCTGAACCGGGGTTAAGGATGGCCAGAAGCAGTGCCGGCAGGGCATCAGATGAGGATTTAGAGCGTGGAGCTGCTGCCTCAGGCTAGCCGAGGGCTGCGCTTAAAGGGACCCGACACCCACCACGGACAGACAGTTCTCAGGGTTCCCCACTTGCTTGTCTACCTCGATGAGAGACAGCAAAGCAGTCCTGTCTTGGAGTGCCCGGAGTGCCCACACTCGGCACATCACAGCACTCGGACATCAGCCTGCTGCACTTGCTGCAGGCTGCCATCTGGGAGGGTCAATCTGAGGGCTGTCAGGATCCAGGAGGCCCTGCAGGAGAGCTTCCACCCCGAGGAACCTGCAGAGCCACTTGTATTGCCCGGAGTACCCACACGTGGAACATCACAGCACTCGGCCATCAGCCCGGCTGCACTTGCCGCAGGCTGCCATCTGGGGAGAGGGGGCAATCGGGGGGCTGCAGGAGAGCTTCCACCCCCAGAAGCCCGCAGAGCCAGCCCAGTCCACTCCATCGGGGGCTCGTACCCCATTCCTCCCTCACCTCCTTCCACTTACCCCTCCCTAGCCCCCCTTCCTGATGTACAAAATAAAGGACAATTGTGTTCAAAAATAGAATCTCTCTTTATTGAACAAAACTGGGGGAGACTGGGAAAAGGAGGTGGGAGAGGGGAGGGCAGCTACAATGATGAGGGGTTTGGAACAGGACCCATATGACGAGAGGCTAAAGATACTGGGACTTTTCAGCTTAGAGAAGAGGAGACGGAGGGGGGATATGATAGAGGTCTCTAAAAGCATGAGTGGGGTGGAGAGGGTGCATACAGAAAAGTTCTTCATTAGTTCCCATAATAGAAGGACTAGGGGACACAAAAGGAAAGGAATGGGTAGCAGACTTCAAACTAGTAACAGAAAGTTGTTCTTCACAAAGCAAAGAGGCAACCTGTGGAACTCCTTGCTGCAGGAGGCTGTGAAGGCTACAACTAGAACAGAGTTTAAAGGGAAGTGAGATCAAGTCATGGAGGTTGGGTCCACGGAGTGGTATTAGCCAGGGGGTAGGAGTGGTGTCCCTGTCCGGAGTTTGCGGAAGGCTGGAGATGGATGGCACGAGACAAATGGCTTGGTCACTGTCTTTGGTCCGTCCCCTCCAGGGTCCATAGGGTTGTCCGCTGTCGGCAGAGAGGCTACTGGGCTAGATGGACCTTTGGTCTGACCCAGGACGGCCATTGTAAGCTCAGGGCTCAGGGTCGGGGGTCTCAGTGGACCACCTTGATTTTCATGCAAACCTGCTCCTGGGTGGCCAGGCTGGCAGCTCTCCTGCCCTAGACGGCCACTTTCCTGTGCCTAGTGCGGAGGTCATGGACGAGGTCCACGATGTCCGCACTAGCCCAGGAAGGTGCCCGCCTCTTGCGGCCCCGGGCAAGCTCCCGGGAGCCGCCAGCCTGGTCCCGGGAAGAGGTGGAGGGCTGGGTGGCAGCAGGTGGCTGGCTTGAGCCTTGCCAGGTGCAGGGTCTGCGGGCTGGGTGCTGGCAGGCTTGCACCTGGAACGGGCACAGTAGCCAGCCCGTGCCCCTTTAAAAGGTCCGGGGCCGGGAGGGGGGCAATAGAGTTTCCCTGGTGGTGCCCAGAGTGGCCACTAGGGCAAGCTGGGGAGGGCTAGCCTCCCACTAGTTCGAATTAAGGGGCTACACAGCCCTGAATTCGAACTAGCTAATTCAAACTAGGCGTTAGTCCTCGTGGAATGAGGATTACCTAGTTCGAACTAAGCGCTCCGCTTGTTCCAATTAAGTTCGAACTAATGGAGCACTAGTGTAGCGCCTAGGAAAGTTAATTCGAACTAACGTCTGTTAGTTCGAATTAACTTTGTAGTTTAGACATACCCTGAGTTTAATGCTACTTTTCTACACTTAGGCCCCGAATCTCCCAGGCAGATGGAGGTGGGAGGAGGGTGAATTTCCCAGGTTACTAGGTGTGCTCTGAGCCACTTCCATGTTGGATGGATGGGGAGGAGCCCCTGGATACTGAATGCGGCCCTGGCTGCTCCTGGCTGTATCTGGCAGAAGAGTTACATTGTGAATCTGAGTGAGTTTCACACTGTTTGCCAGCACTTTACGTGAGCCATTTACGGGACAAGACTCCCTCAGACTTGTGTGTGGTGCCGGGAGTTGCTGAGTTCTCAGCCTGTGACGTAGTGGGGGGTCCCTTGCTGGTTGCTGTGCTGGGCAGTGGGTTGTGAGTGACCCTCACTGGCTGCTGGCTGCAGCACGGCCTAGCAGGGCAGGGGATGAGTCATTATGCAAGGGGGCTTCGAACCCGTCTGACGAGTTCTCCCCCAGGGAGCGGAACAATGGGAAGAAGGGGAGTGGAGCCCTGGCTGGGGGGCAGGGCTGGAAGTGAGTTAGTTTCTGTCTGGGAGCATGGAGGAGGCAGCCTAGGGAAGGGGCTGGGATTTAGGGGCCCAGTCTCCCTCATCTCTAGGGGGGCTGAGGCATCCTAGGCCTGCCCTGGAACCAGATTCCATCTGGGCTGTATCCTGGAGAAGCAATAAACTCCCTCTGTTCTACTGGCTGGTGGAGTCTGTCTGGGCCATTACGGGGGTGCAGGAGACAGGAAAACCTCAACGCACCGTCACAGCCTAGAGCTGAATGGAAACACAAGGCCACACTTTGTCGGGAGTTTCAGTGTCACAAGGGCCTTTCTAACTAGCGTGCAACAGGAGCCAGGCTCAGACACAGCCAGGGAGGGGAAAGGGTTAATTCTCCGCTGCTGTTTCCCACCTGAGTCAGTCTCAGAGGCCAGGTCCCGGGGGCTCCCTGCTGGCTCCGAGCCCCCGCTGGGATTCCCAGGGCTGCTGTATAAACACCCCTGTCCCTCAGCCCTGGGTAGTGCGGCTTCCCCATCCCTGCAGCTCCCTGTGTCCAGGCAGCGATCGCTCATCCCGGCCGGGGCAGGAGTCTGGTGAGTCCTGGGCAGGGCAGGGATCTGCCCCGGGGTGGCTGGAAACCCCTGGCCCCTAGGAAATGTGGGAAGGGGGGTTGGCTGGAACGGGGCTGCCTCCCTCGCACTGCAGGGCAGCACGGCAGCCCCTGGCCCTGAGCAAACACCCCTGGCCCGGCGCGGAGGGGAAGTGAAGGAGTTCATCCTCCAGCCTGAGAGGGGGGAGCCGTGTGTGCTCGGGGGCTGGGGCTGGTGTCCCTGCATCCCACAGGGAGGTGGAATTATCCCCCCCCCCCGCTACATGTTACCCAGGGCAGGTCCGTGCTGTGTGGGGAGGTGTGATGGAGGCTGGGCTGTGGGGCTGGTCTCTCTGTGCTGCCCCCGCTCTGCACCCCCAGCCAGCCTAGGGGACCTGAAACAAACTGCCCAGGGCTCTCAGGGTCTGGCAGGGTCGGCAGGCACCCGGCCAGGGCTACTGATCATCAGGCAGAGGACTAGCTACACGCTGCCCCTCTGAGGGAGCTGGGAACGGTCTGGGGCCTGGTGCCTGTGGGACATCTCTGCCCGTCCCTCCCGCCCGGCCCGTGTCTCTCGGCGGGTCGGCCTGTCCCTGGGCTCGGTGGGGAACGGATGCTCAACCAGCACCGCAGAATAGTAAAATCCATGGGCTGCAGACGGGCCTGTGGGTGAACCCCTGTTATGTGGGGACCTCACGTTGCCCTGCCTCCACCCACGCTCTGCCTGGGCATTCCCGTGCAGCACTGAGGGGCACATTGTATGGTCCAGTTGGGCCTTGGTCCTTCTGATAGGCCTGGGAATATTCAGCCCTGGACTTGAGGTTGTATGTAGGAATCCTGGTCTAACATGGCGGAAATATCCATATTCAGGAGCCCTTTTATCTGCCTCCTAAATGTCCCCACAGAATTGAATAGAGGATTTACATGCTGGGCAGCTAGCAGAAGAGGTGAACGTAAAGTTAAAAAACACAACGGAGAGGAAACATGTGGTGGAATTTGTAAGCCTGGGGCAGAGACTGTAGCTCTGTAATATCGGGTGTTGCAAGCTACAACCCTGCCTGTGACATGGTTAACACAACGTGGCAGAGAAATAGCAGGCAAGGAACAGGAACACAGAAAGAATTTAAAACAGCTGAAGTAGGGACGGGGCCCTGCAATGATCCTGCTCCCCTTGCACAGACAGGAAGCACGGGGACAGCATAACACCTTGGGGACAGCTCCCTGAACCAACAAAACCAGATGTCTCCGTCCCGTTAGAAACGTTTGTGGGCAAGAGCCGGCTGCAGGGAGCCACCCTGAGCCTGGGGAATGGGGAGAGAAATGGAGAAATTGGACCCTGCAAAATTAAAATGTGAAACAGGGTCCGTGCAGCGCAACCGCCAGCCCAGGAAAAAGTCGGTTTCCGGCTAAATCTAAACAGGGCCCTAGCTGGCTGCCTGTCAGAGCAGGACAGGTAAGGGGGCAGAAGGAGAATGGGAAGGAAGATAGAACTGTCCCCGGATCACGGCAGGAGGCAGGATCAGTGACTCAGTCCCAGGGGAAGAGCGGAAAAAAGAATTTCAAAGTGAACAACTCAAATTAAGCAGCATTGCTGCATTAACACATGGAGTTGCACAAAAATATTTAACTGCAACCAAAAAGCCTCCCTCTCCCCAATCCACGCAGCGCACACACTAACACAACAGACACAGGGGGTCAAATCCACAATCCAGGCAGCACACACACTAACACAACAGACACAGGAGAACAAATCCACAATCCAGGCAGCGCACACACTAACACAACAGACACAGGAGAACAAATTCACAATCCAGGCAGCACACACACTAACACAACAGACACAGGAGAACAAATCCACAATCCAGGCAGCACACACACTAACACAACAGACACAGGAGAACAAATCCACAATCCAGGCAGCACACACACTAACACAACAGACACAGGAGAACAAATCCACAATCCAGGCAGCACACACACTAACACAACAGACACAGGGGGTCAACTCCACAATCCACGCAGCACACACACTAACACAACAGACACAGGGGGTCAACTCCACAATCCAGGCAGCGCACACACTAACACAACAGACACAGGGGGTCAAATCCACAATCCACGCAGCGCACACACTAACACAACAGACACAGGGGAACAAATCCACAATCCATGCGGTGCACACACTAACACAACAGACACGGGGGCAAATCCACAATCCACGCAGCGCACACACTAACAACAGACACGGGGGAAATCCACAATCCACACAGCGCACACACTAACACAACAGACACGGGGGCCAAATCCACAATCCACGCAGCGCACACACTAACAACAGACACGGGGGAAATCCACAATCCACACAGCGCACACACTAACACAACAGACACGGGGGAAATCCACAATCCACGCGGCGCACACACTAACACAACAGACAGGGGGGAAATCCACAATCCACACAGCGCACACACTAACACAACAGACACGGGGGAAATCCACAATACACGCAGCGCACACACTAACACAACAGACACGGGGGAAATCCACAATCCACGCAGCGCACACACTAACACAACAGACACGGGGGAAATCCACAATCCACGCGGCGCACACACTAACACAACAGACACGGGGGAAATCCACAATCCACACAGCGCACACACTAACACAACAGACACGGGGGCCAAATCCACAATCCACGCAGCGCACACACTAACAACAGACACGGGGGAAATCCACAATCCACACAGCGCACACACTAACACAACAGACACGGGGGAAATCCACAATCCACGCGGCGCACACACTAACACAACAGACAGGGGGGAAATCCACAATCCACACAGCGCACACACTAACACAACAGACACGGGGGAAATCCACAATACACGCAGCGCACACACTAACACAACAGACACGGGGGAAATCCACAATCCACGCAGCGCACACACTAACACAACAGACACGGGGGAAATCCACAATCCACGCGGCGCACACACTAACACAACAGACACGGGGGAAATCCACAATCCACACAGCGCACACACTAACACAACAGACACGGGGGCCAAATCCACAATCCACGCAGCGCACACACTAACAACAGACACGGGGGAAATCCACAATCCACACAGCGCACACACTAACACAACAGACACGGGGGAAATCCACAATCCACGCGGCGCACACACACTAACACAACAGACACGGGGGAAATCCACAATCCACGCAGCGCACACACTAACACAACAGACAGGGGGGAAATCCACAATCCACGCGGCGCACACACTAACACAACAGACAGGGGGGAAATCCACAATCCACGCGGCGCACACACTAACACAACAGACACGGGGGAAATCCACAATCCACACAGCGCACACACTAACACAACAGACACGGGGGAAATCCACAATACACGCAGCGCACACACTAACACAACAGACACGGGGGAAATCCACAATCCACGCGGCGCACACACTAACACAACAGACACGGGGGAAATCCACAATCCACGCGGCGCACACACTAACACAACAGACACGGGGGAAATCCACAATACACGCAGCGCACACACTAACACAACAGACACGGGGGAAATCCACAATCCACGCGGCGCACACACTAACACAACAGACAGGGGGAAATCCACAATCCACGCGGCGCACACACTAACACAACAGACACGGGGGAAATCCACAATCCACGCAGCGCGCACACTAACACAACAGACACGGGGGAAATCCACAATCCACGCGGCGCACACACTAACACAACAGACACGGGGGAAATCCACAATCCACACAGCGCACACACTAACACAACAGACACGGGGGAAATCCACAATCCACACAGCGCACACACTAACACAACAGACACGGGGGCCAAATCCACAATCCACGCAGCACACACACTAACACAACAGACACGGGGGAAATCCACAATCCACGCAGTGCACACACTAACACAACAGACACGGGGGGCCAAACCCACAATCCACACAGCGCACACTAACACAACAGACAGGGGGGCACACATTGAGGTTTTGTCAGAGCAGGTAACACTCCCCGTTCCCCTCTCAGAGGCAGGGTAAGAAGTCGGGTTGCAGGGTCCCAGCTCCCCACCGTGTGCTCACAGCTCCGTGCATGGGGTGACCCGCTGCCTGGCTTTTCAAGAGACACTCCCACGTCTCACCCTCCTGCTGGGGGCCTGCTTGTTTCTTCCAAATGGGGAGATTGCCCCTTATGATCTGCTCTCCCCTCAGCACTGGGGGGACCTGCTGCTGCTGGAACTTAGTTCCCCAGCTGCCGCCACCAGCAGCGCGTGGGGAGCCCCGTGGCTGCTGGTGGGGGTGCAAGGCTGGTGTGCAGGGCAGCTGCTCTTCCTGCTGCAGGGGCCAGGCCGTGGCCAGCAGGTGCCCCCCCCCCCATTCCCCAGGCAGGGTGCACCACCCCCCCACGCGGATGCCAGCCAAACCATGGCAAGGACAGGGGCGCCCGGAGCACAGAGGTGGCAGCAGCCCAGCAGGGGCAGGCTGTGTGTCGGCTCTCCCGCTGCTCCTGGGGGGGTTGGCTTGGGCCCACCAGCCTGCCCTCCCCAGGCGAGCGCTGTATCCCCAGGAAATGCCAGTACCCGTCCCACCACCTTCCCTTCAGGGCATCCTTCCACCTAGGCAGCCTGTCCAGGCTCTTGCACCCAGTGCCGCATGTCAGAGTGGCTGCCTGTGGGCAGGTGCCGTGCGGCTGCTTTGGTGCAAGGAGCAGCTGGAGATTCTGCTGTGACACCAACACCAGGAGAGCCCCCTGCTTACCCCAGGGCCAGAGCCCCCCTCCCCATCTCCCCTCGGTGGGGTGGGATGTTCTGTAGCAGGAGAGTGAGTCTGGTGCATGGTCCCACCCGACAGGCTGCTCACACCAGGGAGGTTTGCTGGGGTCTCTCATTCTGTCCCCAAACACAGTCCAGTCCTGGCTGCCCCTCCAGGTCTCACTGATTTTCTCTTCTGTGTTAGCAGCTGGAAGAGGAATAGAAGATCCAAGGGACGGTGCATGATGCCAGCCGACAATCACACCTTTTTTGCACCGGAAATCTTCATCCTGACCGGCATCCCTGGTACAGAGGAATCTTATGTCTGGCTCTTCTTCACCTTCTGTCTGATGTACCTTACTGCTCTCGTGGGGAACACTCTCCTCCTGTTCATCATAGCGACAGAGCGAAGCCTCCATGAGCCCATGTACCTTTTCCTCTCCATGCTGGCTGCTGCTGATCTGCTGTTGTCAACCACCACAGTGCCCAAGATGCTGGACTTGTTCTGGTTCAGAAAAGGGGAAATTTCTTTTGCTGCCTGCCTCACCCAGATGTTCTTCATCTATGTCAGTTTTACCTCTGAGTCGGGCATCCTGCTGGCCATGGCGTTTGATCGGTACGTTGCCATCTGCAACCCCCTGAGATACACCACCCTGCTCTCCAAGCCAGTGATCGGGAAGATCGGGCTGGCGGTTCTCACAAGGAGTGTCGGCATCTCTTTTGCTTACATCCTTCTCGTGACACGGCTGAAGTTCTGCAGAACCAACCTCCTGCCTCAAACCTATTGCCAGGAATGGGCCGTCGCTCAGCTGGCCTGCGACGACATCGCAGACCATTTCTGGTACGGCGTCGCTGTGGCTATTTTAGCCGATGGGTTGGACACCGCGCTCATTGCTGCATCTTACCTGCTGATCCTCAGGGCCGTCTTCCGGCTCCCGTCCAGGGGCGCCCGGCTCAAGGCCCTGCGCACCTGCAACTCCCACATCAGTGTCATCCTGATCTTCTACACAACCGCATTTTTCTCCTACTACGCACACCAATATGTGCACATCATCCCGGGTTATATTCTCAACCTGCTGGCCCACAGCCAGTTGCTCCTTCCCCCCATGCTAGACCCCATCATTTACGGGGTGACATCAAAGGCGATCCTGAAACACGCGATCCACTTGTTTTATCGAAGCTACAGACGAATGTCCCTGAAGGGTTAAGGAAGGCAGCAGAAAATGCCCTCGGAGTGGAACACAACGGAGAGGAAACATGTGGTGGAATTTGTAAGCCTGGGGCAGAGACTGTAGCTCTGTAATATCGGGTGTTGCAAGCTACAACCCTGCCTGTGACATGGTTAACACAACGTGGCAGAGAAATAGCAGGCAAGGAACAGGAACACAGAAAGAATTTAAAACAGCTGAAGTAGGGACGGGGCACTGCAATGATCCTGCTCCCCTTGCACAGACAGGAAGCACGGGGACAGCATAACACCTTGGGGACAGCTCCCTGAACCGACAAAACCAGATGTCTCCGTCCCGTTAGAAACGTTTGTGGGCAAGAGCCGGCTGCAGGGAGCCACCCTGAGCCTGGGGAATGGGGAGAGCAATGGAGAAACTGGACCCTGCAAAATTAAAATGTGAAACAGGGTCCGTGCAGCGCAACCGCCAGCCCAGGGAAAAAGTCGGTTTCCGGCTAAATCTAAACAGGGCCCTAGCTGGCTGCCTGTCAGAGCAGGACAGGTAAGGGGGCAGAAGGAGAATGGGAAGGAAGATAGACCTGTCCCCGGATCACGGCAGGAGGCAGGATCAGTGAATCAGTCCCAGGGGAAGAGCGTAAAAAAGAATTTCAAAGTGAACAACTCAAATTAAGCGGCATTGCTGCATTAACACATGGAGTTGCACAAAAATATTTAACTGCAACCAAAAAGCCTCCCTCTCCCCAATCCACGCAGCGCACACACTAACACAACAGACACAGGGGGTCAAATCCACAATCCACGCAGTGCACATACTAACACAACAGACACAGGGGGTCAAATCCACAATCCACGCAGTGCACACACTAACACAACAGACACAGGGGGTCAAATCCACAATCCACGCAGCGCACACACTAACACCACAGGCACAGGGGGCAAATCCACAATCCACGCAGTGCACATACTAACACAACAGACACAGGGGGTCAAATCCACAATCCACGCAGTGCACACACTAACACAACAGACACAGGGGCAAATCCACAATCCACGCAGTGCACACACTAACACAACAGACACGGGGGAAATCCACAATCCACGCAGTGCACACACTAACACAACAGACACGGGGGAAATCCACAATCCACGCAGCACACACACTAACACAACATACACGGGGGACAAATCCACAATCCACGCAGCGCACACACTAACACAACAGACACGGGGGCAAATCCACAATCCACGCAGTGCACACACTAACACAACAGACACGGGGGACAAATCCACAATCCACGCAGCGCACACACTAACACAACAGACACGGGGGCAAATCCACAATCCACGCAGCGCACACACTAACACAACAGACACGGGGGCAAATCCACAATCCACGCAGTGCACACACTAACACAACAGACACAGGGCGCAAACCCACAATCCATGCGGTGCACACACTAACACAACAGACACGGGGGCAAATCCACAATCCACGCAGTGCACACACTAACACAACAGACACGGGCGCAAACCCACAATCCACGCAGTGCACACACTAACACAACAGACACAGGGGGCAAACCCACAATCCACGCAGTGCACACACTAACACAACAGACACGGGGGAAATCCACAATCCACGCAATGCACACACTAACACAACAGACACGGGGGAAATCCACAATCCACGCAGTGCACACACTAACACAACAGACACAGAGGGCAAATCCACAATCAAAGGAGATCCTGAAACGCACGATCTTGTTTTATCGAAGCTACAGACGAATGTCCCTGAAGGGCTAACGGAGGCAACAGAAAATGCCCTCAGACATGACAACGAACACCGGGTTTTCATTGGAACTATGGGACTGTTGTCAATATGAACCTGTCGTGGAACGAGGAGTAACGGTAGCTCGGAATAGGAAGCCTAATCCCAACTACCTAGTCCGTGCCGCGTGTAGCCGTGGGGCACGGAGTCCGCACTAGCGGACATTTAAAAATGGCGGCGCCCGGCAATATGCAAATGAAGCCCAGGAAATTCAAATTCCGGGCTTCATTTGCAACTCCGGTTGCCTACATTACCACCCTAGTTCGAACTAGGGGGCTAGTGTAGACAGACCCCCAGTTCTTTGCATTCAGAGCAGGACTAGCTGCTCCTGAGACCATCCCTGACAGGTGTTTGTCTAACCTGCTCTGCAGAATATCCAATGACAGGGATTTTGCAACCTCTCTAGGCAATTTACTCTAGGTGTTAACCCCCCTGAGATGCAGGAAGTGTTTCCTAAACCTCCCTTGCTGCTTGGTCAGTCACCAGAGGCTGAGAGAGAGATTTTTTCTCCCTCTTTTTCTAGGAACATTTCAAGTACCAGATATGTGTCATCACGTCCCCTCTCCGTCTTCCCTTTACTAATCTAAACAAAACCCTTTTTTTTTTCAATCTTCCCAGATAGGTCCTGTTTGTGTTGCACTTCTCTGCACTTTTTCCAGTTTCTCCGCATCTCTCCTGGGACGTGCTACCCAGAACTGAACACAGTCCTCTAGGTGAGACCTAACCAGAGGGGAAGAATCACTTCTCGTGTCTCACAACACTCGTGCTCAGACACGCCAGAAGGATGTCTGCTTGTCTTGCAACAGTGTCACACAGTTGACTCAATTTCTCTTTTCATAGAATCACAGAAGACGAGAAGTGGAAGGGACCTCGAGAGGTCACCAAGCCCAGTCCCCTGCCCCCTGCTTTTGTAAACTGTGACCCCAGATCCCTTTCTGCTGTTCTCCTCCCTGGGCAGCCATTTCCATGTTGTATCTGTGCGACTGAGCTGAGTCCCTGAATTATTGAATTTCATCCTGTTTACCTCAGAGCATTTCTCCAGTTTGTCCAGGTCATTTTCAATTATGACCCTGTCCTCCCAAGCACTGCCAACCCCTGTCAGCTTGGTACTTTCCACAAACTTTATAAATGACCTATCCATGCCATTTTCTAAATCATCGATGAAGATATTGTAAGTGTGAGGATACGGCCCTTTTCTGGAGCCATAGTGTAAGGCCTTGTCATGGCTCCTTCCCCACTCTGACCCCACAAGTGCAGAAGTGCCAGGTACTCAGGGGTGGGGTGTGATTTCCTAGGTTACTAGGTGTGATCTGAGCTAGTTCCAAGTAATAATAAAGAAACCGGGGAGAGACTATTTGGGATATCTCACCCCTAAAGTACAAACCAGGACACAACAATTAATCAATACCAGGTTACCAAAAAAAAAAAAAAAAAGGAGAAAGAACTTTTATTATCACCACAATGTTCATGTTACAAGCATTATGACTAGATGGAAAAGTCAAAAGTAATACTCAGGGGGAAACTCCATCATGGACCTAGAACTTAGTTAGAAAGGAAAGCAAAAACATTTTTAAAAAGTGCACAGACATCAGATCCCAAACCATAAAGCAATAAAACCTGTCTGTGTCCCCGAGTAGCTGGAGAGACACTGCCCCAGAGACAAAGGAGGGAGAAACCAAACATGGCTTTGTCCTAGTTTGAAATTCCTACCTACGTTTCTATTGGCTGAATGTACCTGACCTAGATAAGGTTAACCCCTTAATTCCCAGGCTGCTGGCTAACCCTCATGATCATGACATGCCCCCCCAAATCGCAGATGGTGCTGGACAGCTTCCGGCCGCACTGGCTGTGATTTCTTCTTGGAGGTCTGAGATAAAACAGTAAATAAGTACATGCACGCCTTACTAGACCATTGAAATACATGAAAAGTAAACAAAATGCTTCCACATCTGTGTAGTACCACGACAGATCTACAGAGAGAGTCCTAAGTATATTTCTTGCAGTGTTACTTTTGCCAAGGCCTCATGTTGTTGTCTCATTTCAACTGCCCCTTTTACCAACCAAACTCTCAGCCTCAAATCAAATTTAGAACAGCTGGGGCCCTGATCTAAAGCTCAACTGACCAGGCTCTGTGCATCATGGCGCCAGCTCAGGGAGAATTGCTTAAAACCAGGGCTACATATCGCCCTCAACTGGGGTCCTTTTCTAAGGCACGCCGCCAGTTACACTGAGCACGTCAGCTGCCAACCTGGCCAGCAGGAAGCCTCCCCAGCAAAACCCCTCAGGCAACCCAGCTTTCCTGTGCCACACTCAGACTTAGGCCTCACGCACAGGTGAGAGGTTATAAAACCCACACTCACCAGCTCCAAACAGATCCTCCTGGGCCAAAGGACTCAGCCACAGTTCCAGCCCACTTTTCATTTTAGATCTTACCCACAAGATCACGCTGCGCCAATCCTTTCGAATCTAAACTCTAAAGAGACACAAATAAAAGAAAGAAAAAATTAAGAGTAAGCTTGTTAATGAGAACACTTGTCATACATCAGTCACCGAGTGAGTGCTTGATACAGGATGGCTAGTACAAACTTCTCGCTTCACAGTCTTTAGCGTCAGCCTCAGTTTCCCTTTCCACACAGCACACCAATTTTGGAACGCACCATCTCAGCTGAGTTGCTCCAACACTCATTACAAGTGTTAACAGTGAAATGCCAGTGTCACAAGGCTTTTGAACATAGTGTGTCCTTGGGTACATTTCTTAACTGTTTCTAGGGCCCTTGCACAAAATCATGCACATTGGACATTTTTACAGTTCTTTGCAACAGCAGTTTAGTGGTTACAACAGTTGACATCAGCAATGGGAAGGAACCCAAACTCTGACCATTTTGGGCTTCCAGATTTAAAAAGCTGCAGCCTTCCTGGGCAAATACATGTCTTGCCCCTCCCCCTTGCCCTATGTGTTCAAATTCAGACCTCCCTCTCCCAAAGACAAAGGGCTGGCTGGGTGTGTCTCCCCTGCCCACAATAGCTATAGAATTTCCTTGCTCCCCATAGCTAATCATGAAGCATGCAGTCCAGACATTAATCTGGCGCTGGCACCCTTCTGCTTTCCATCTAGTTTTCCAGGTGGGCCACTGCCTCTCAGATACAGGGTCTAGGTGAACTAGCCAGGTAGACTTCCAGATTCCTTGTCCACTCACAGAACCAGACTGGAACCATTCATGTTTCAGCCACACACACTCCCCAGCAAGCTGGTCAAACACAGCCACTTGGTCACCAGAGGGCTGTTTCACCTCCCTGGCTGTCTCCACTCTATGTGAAACCATCTCCAATCCCTCTGCAACTTCCTCACCCTTGTCCACATTGGATCTTTCTAACCCCAAGTCACTTTTACCCCCTTCGAACACAACAACCTGCTGAGCCATCATTTCCCCTGGGCTGTGTCTAGACTGGCAAGTTTTTCCGCAAAATCAGCTGCTTTTCTGGAAAAACTTGCCAGCTCTCTACACTGGCTGCTTGAACTTCCGCAAAAGCACTGATGATCTCCTGTAAGATTGTCAGTGCTTTTGCAGAAATACTATGCTGCTCCCATTTGGGCAAAAGTCTTTTTCCGAAAGACTTTTGTGCAAAAGGGCCAGTGTAGACAGCAGAGATTTATTTTCCGCAAAAAAGCCCCGATGGCGAAAATGGTGGTCGGGGCTTTTTTGTGGAGAAGCGCGTCTAGATTGACCACGGATGCTTTTCCGCAAAAAATGCTTTTGCGGAAAAGCGTCCTGCCAATCTAGACGCGCTTTTCCGAAAATGCTTTTAATGGAAAACTTTTCCGTTCAAAGCATTTCTGGAAAATCATGCCTGTCTAGATGTAGCCCAGGTGTCCTGGCCAGGATCGTACCCTGATCACACAGAGTCACTCTCCCTTCCAGCAACACACCAGCAACAGGCAACACACAAGCACCAGACTGGTGTGATCCCTGAGTTCCTGACATGATACTGGCTGGGCCCACCCCAGTTACAGCACCACTGTCCCCAGCTGATACAAACCTAGGCTCCTCCCCTTTCTGGGCTTCAGCTGTGGGTCCACAGCTGAACTAAATCTGGACCCGCAGCCCTGTGATCAGCCATTCCAGGCTGAAAGGCACCTCCTGCAGACAAAGAAGTGGGAAGAAACCCAGAAACCCTTCCCCCTCAGGCATACTGCCCCTCCCGCAGCCAAACTGCCAGGCTCCACGCACAGAGGTTGCTCACACTCTGCTCCCTCAAGTAAATCGCTTTCAGCTTGTGCACGTTCAATTTGACAAACCTCACCAGCCACCAACTCCTCACCCTCCAGAACTTGATCTTTTTCCTCCACTAAAACCCCATTTTGGCCAGCCACTCCAGACAGCCCCAGAGAAACACTTCCATGATTACTGGGCCCTTCCTGCCCCGTTTCTGATTCCAGCCTCACCTCTGAGGCTCCAAGGAGACGTGCAGAGACCTTACTCTTAGACACACAGCTCTCTCCCTCAGGCAAACATTGCAAGGCTGTGTCTACATTGGTGCGATCTTGCGCAAACGTGGCTGCTTTTGCGCAAAAACTGGCTGCCTGTCTACACTGGTCGCGAGTTCTTGCACAAGAACACTGACGTTCGAATGTGTGAAATCAGGGCTTCTTGCACAAGAACTATGATGCTCCCGCTCAGGAATAAGCCCTCTTGAGGAACTGTTCTTGCGCAAGAGGCCAGTGCAGACAGGCAACATGAATTTCTTGCGCAAGAAAGCCCTGTGGTTAAAATGGCCATTGGAGCTTTCTTACGCAAGAGAGTGTCTACACTGGCAAGGATGCTCTTGCGCAAAAGCACATGCCAGCGTAGACGCTCTCTTCTGGAAGAGTTTTTGCACAAAATCATGCCAGTGTAGACGTAGCCTTAGAGAAACTTTTACCTGGCTCCCCATAGGACTGGCTAGCCACAGATAACTTCCCAGAATCACACTCACCCCCTTTACAAACCTCCCTGTTATCTACAGGCAACACAGAAGATTTACACTTATGTATGTTCTGGGGTTGGGTTAGAGCTGTGGTCCCCAACACGGTGCCCGCGGGGGCATTTGTCTGCGCCCGCCAAGTGCTCAGGGCTGGCCTGGCCCCGGGCACGTAGCACATGCGCGGTGCCGGAGCCGGCCCCGGGCGCATGGCGCACGGTGACGGATTGACTGCCCGCGGCGCATGGGGGAGGGAGGGGAGAGAGCGCCGGCGCCGGCCCCGGGAATGCGGCTATGGGGGGGGCCCCGCTCGGGGGGGCCCTGCCCCCCCGGGCGCCCGGCGGGCGAACGGCCACGCTCCCTGGCGCCCGGCATCCCCAAATGGTTGGGGACCACTGGGTTAGAGTATTAGCCTGATTATACATATTAGCCCTGTCATAATCACACCCCATCCCCACACAGTTATACTCTGAACTCCTGGGAGGATACAGTCTCTATTGTTCTTCCACTCTCTGGGACTGGAGTTCCTTGGGATGTTGAACAGAGACTGGAACATTCATAGGAGCAGGATGGTCCGTTGATGGGGCCTTCGCGTTAGCAATCCTCTCCTGTGTTTCCACTTCTGTTCACCTGGTCTCGGCCTTTATTTCCTCTATCTTGGCCTGTATTGCTGCTAGCTTCTCCAGATGTTCTTTTTCGGCGCGCTTCTCCTTGGCTTCTATTTTAGCTAGCCTCGCCAGATGTTCTTGTTCAGCGCGCTTCTCCTCAGCCTCTCGTTGGGCGCATTTCTCCTCCATCCGTAGGAGAAACTCCACTTCTTTCTGAGTTAGAGGTCTGCGAGCTGCCTTACAGGCAGCTTCCCACAAAGAAGGCATTGGTGAGGGGAGAGGAGGGCAGCTATATCTTACTCCTACCCCCTCCTTGGGGTATGAATCTGTCCTAGAGCTGGACATCGTGCCTTAACTACCCTAGCTAGCCAGTTACCCCAAAAGCTAGAACAAAACCAACTGTTTGGGTAAGATGGTCTGTGTCTGGCTTAAGGGTAACCTTCCGTCTGCTCCTCCCCAAGGCAGCACGGAAAACAAAAGAAAGAAAAAAAACCTTGCAAAGCTTGCAACCCAAAAGAAAAAGCTGTGTCCTTTTCAAAAGCCTGGGGTCTCAAAATAATCCCACTGCTGCCACCATGTCATGGCTCCTTCCGCACTCTGGCACAATAAATGCAGAAGTGGAGGCCAGCAAAACTACCTCAAAGCCTTATCTACCTATCTTCTCTCAGTAGCTGGAGAGAAACAGCCCAGGACAAAGGAGGGAGAAACCCAAACATTCCTTTGTCCTAGTTTGAAATTCCTACCTGCATTCCTATTGGCTGAATCTACCTGGCGTAGGTAAGGTTAACCCCTTAGTTCCCAGGCTGCTGGCTAGCCCTCATGGTCATGACAAGCCTAAAGCCCACGGACTTCATCTGCAGCCAGATGGAAAGAGCAGCCGCCATGAGCAGAAAAGCAGGACGTAGAATCCTCATTCCATGCTCCAGGCTGGAAGGGTCCGAGTTGGTGCCCTCCTCCCTCCCTGTGCCCTGGGCAGCGGATGCTGGGGTGTACTCACACCCGCCCCTCCCTGTGCTGGTGGTGGGGTGGGGAGGCGGCATGGCTCTCCCATTGGCAACGGGGACTCAGCAGAAAGAGAGATGCTGGAGGTGGGCCCTGCACCCCCAGCCCTTGTCCACAGGACGGTTCCAGAGCAATCCCTGGTTCGCTCCCTCCAGTCCCTGCGCTCCAGGCAAACGGCTCCCCAGGTAGATGCTGATTTGCAGGGTCTCAGGGCTGGACGCAGGCACCGGAGGGGCAGATCCATTTGGGAGCTTTATAAGAATATAAGAATGGGCAGACTAGGTCAGACCAAAGGTCTGCCCAGCCCAGTGTCCCGTCTGCCGACAGTGGCCAATGCCAGGCACTTCAGAAAGCATAAACAGAAGATGGATCATTGTTGGTTGCAACCACCAATGATCCATCTTCTGTGCCCCATTCACAGCTTCTGGCAAACAGGCTAGGGACACCGTCCCGGCCCTTTCTGGCTAGTAGCCCAGTCAGACAGACCGACCCTCCTTCAACTTATTATGCTCATAATGGATCCCTGTTATAGTCTGGGGCTGTCCACCATCCCCGTGGATGATGGAAGAAAGCACGTGCTTTGTTTGTCTTAAATCTGCTGCCTGTCAATTTCATCGGGTGATCGTCATGTGTCGTGTGAGGGAAGGGATTTCTGTTTTTCCATGCCATTCATGATTTGCTAGACATCTAACATACCCACTCTTCCAAGCTGAATCCCCAGCCTTGTTAATCTCGCCTCATATGCCAGCTGTTCCTTACCCCAATCATTCCGGTGGCCCTTTCTGTACTTTTTCCAAACCTAATCTATCTTGGTTTTGATGGGGTGACCAGATCTGTAGACAGTCTGCCAGCTGCCAGGAGCCTGCCAGGGCCCGGAGAAAGCGGGCGCCTTCTTGGTCCAGGGGGGAAATCATGGACCTTATTCAGGTTTGGGGGGGATGCCCCCAACGTCCATGATCTCTGCACTAGTTGGAGGAACGTGGCCGTCTAGGGCAGGAGAGCTGCCAGCCTGGCCACCAAAGGCAACATGTGAACCCAGGAGCTGCTTTGCATGACAATCGAGTTGGTCTGGTGAGACCCCCCCAACCCTGAGCCCTGAGCTTCTCCTCCCCTTCTTCCCCTTGATTCCCCCTTCTAGCTCCCTCCTCCCAGGTTTCCCCCTCCCCTCTCCCACCCTCTCTTCTCCCCTCTCCCACCTCCTTTCCCCAGTCTCACCAGAGTTTCATCTCCCCTTGTCCCCCAGTTAAATAAAGAGAGTTTGTGTTCATGAAAATACATGTATTTTATTTGACATCAGGAAGTGGGGACTAGGGAGGGGTAAGTGGAAGGACGTGAGGGAGGAATGGGGACAAGTCCCCAGTGGGGCAGACCAAGGAGGCTCTTAGTGCTCCTCAGGGTGGAAGCTCTCCCACAGGGCCTCCTGGACACTGACAGCCCCCCGATGGACCTCCCGGATGGCAGCCAGGCTCACAGCAACGTGTCCACAAGAAGCACCAGAGTGCCCAGGGGCAGCTCTGGCTCCATGTTGCAGAGTGCTGTGGTGTCCCGAGTGAGGACAGCCAGAGCACACAGAGACAAACTGCTTTGCTGTCCCTCATTGAGGTAGGCAAGCAAGCAGGGAAAGCTGAGAACTGGCTGTCTGGGGGGTCTCTTTAAGCACAGGCCTCAGATAGCCTCAGGCAGCAGCCACACAAAGTAACTGGTACCCTGCTGGAATTGGTGTTGGCCAGCCTTAAATGTGATTCAGTGTCCACTCAGTGTGGACGCACTATTTCGAAATGCATTTTGTGGGTAGACGCGTTATTTCGAAATAACTGATTTCAAATTAACGATTTCAAAATAAGATATTTTGAAATAACGCTGTAGTGTAGACATACCCTCCCTTTGCTAAACGCTTCTTTTCTACGCTCAGACTCAGGGCTTGCCGGAGAGGAGGCCCTGAATCTCCCAGGCACCCAGGGGTGGGGTGTGAATTTCCCAGGTTACTACGTGTTCCATGTTGGATGGATGGGGAGGCGCCCCTGGATACTGAATGTGGCCCTGGCTGCTCCTGGGTTTACCTGGCAGAAGGTTTGCATTGTGAATCTGAGTCAGCTTCATGCTGTTTGCCAGCACTTTGCGTGAGCCATGTACGGGACAAGACTCCCTCAGACGTGTGTGTGGTGCTGAGAGTTTCTGAGTTCTCAGTCTGGAGCTGATTGGAAACACAAGGCCACACTTTGTCGGGAGTTTCAGTGTCACAAGGGCCTTTAACTAGTGTACAACAGGAGCCAGGCTCAGACACAGCCAGGGAGGGGAAAGGGTTAATTCTCTGCTACTGTTTCCCACCTAAGTCAGTCTCAGAGGCCAGGTCCCGGGGGCTCCCTGCTGGCTCCGAGCCCCCGCTGGGATTCCCAGGGCTGCTGTATAAACACCCCTGTCCCTCAGCCCTGGGTAGTGCGGCTTCCCCAGCCCTGCAGCTCCCTGTGTCCAGGCAGCGATCGCTCATCCCGGCCGGGGCAGGAGCCTGGTGAGTCCTGGGCAGGGCAGGGATCTGCCCCGGGGCGGCTGGAAACCCCTGGCCTCTAGGAAATGTGGGAAGGGGGGTTGGCTGGAACGGGGCTGCCTCCCTCGCACTGCAGGGCAGCACGGCAGCCCCTGGCCCTGAGCAAACGCCCCTGGCCCTGCGTGGAGGGGCAGTGAAGGAGTTAATCCTCCAGCCCGAGTGGGGGGAGCCGTGTGTGCACAGGGGCTGGGACTGGTGTCCCCACGTCCCACGGGAAGGTGGAATTATCCCCCCCCCCCCCCCGCGCCATGTCGCTACCCAGCACAGGTCCGTGCTGTGTGGGGAGGTGTGATGGAGGCTGGGCTGAGGGGCTGGTCTCTGTCTGTGCTGCCCCTGCTCTGCACCCCCAGCCAGCCCAGGAGACCTGGAGCAAATGCAGGGTCGGCAGGCGCTCGTCTGGTACTACTGTCCATGAGGCAGAGACCTAGCTACACACTTCCCCTCTGAGGGAGCTGGGAGCGGTCCGTGGCCTGGTGCCTGTTGGACATCTCTGCCCATCCCTCCCGCCCTGCCCGTGTCTCTCGGCGGGTCAGCCTGTCCCTGGGCTCGGTGGGGAACAGATGCTCAACCAGCATCCAGCTGTTTCTGGTCTCTTCTGATGGGCCTGGGAATGTTCAGCCTGGACTTGGAGTGAGGAATGTGGTTGTAGTTAGGAATAGTGGTGTAACAGCAGAAATCTACGTATTAGGAACCCCCCATAAGCTTTCCCTATTAATCCTCTCAGAGTTTGATACAGTATGGACATACCAGATTGCCTGCAGAAGAGGTGCAGATAAAATTAAAAAATAAAATGAGGAAGAATCATGGCATGGAATTTGCAAGGCTAGGGCAGTGAATGTAGCTTGGTACTGTTGACTACTCTAAATTACAACCCTGCCTGTGAAATGCTTAACACAACATACAGACAGACAGACAGAACCTGACCCCTGCGATGCTCCTGCTCTCCTGGCTCAGACAGCAAGCACGGGAATAAAACACTGGCAAAACCCTCAGAATTGATTAAAAAAAAGATGTTTTGTCCTCTATTATAAATATCTGTGGTCACCAGCAGGCTGCAGGTAGCCATCCTGTGCCTGGGGAATGGGGACAGAAATAGGAAAACTTGGCCCCAACAAAACTGAAATTTGAAACATGATCCACTGCAGTGCAAGTGCAAAAATCGGATAAAAAGCCACTTCTGTTCAAACTTCACTTGAAGCTAGATAGGTACTGTCAGAACAGGGCATGGAAGAAAAAGGCAGCAAACAACTGAACGGACACAGCAAAACCAGGAATAAATGGGACATTCTCAGGAGCATGGTAAGAGGCAGGAGCAGTAACTCCGTCACAGGGGAGAGAATTTCAAAGTGAAAAACTGAAATGAAATAGCATTGCTGCATTAACACATGGAATTACCCAGTAAGACTTCACGGCAGGCAAAAAGGGCCAGGCACAGTCATTGAGGCATTGAGGAACAAATTCAGGGTCAGAGCGGCTGTGTCTAGACTGGCAAGTTTTTCCGCAAAATCATCTGCTTTTGCGGAAAAACTTGCCAGCTGTCTACACTGGCCGCTTGAATTTCCGCAAAAGCACTGACGATCTCATGTAAGATTGTCAGTGCTTTTGCGGAAATACTATGCTGCTCCCGTTTGGGAAAAAGTCTTTTTCCGAAAAACTTTTGCGCAAAAGGGCCAGTGTAGACAGCAGAGATTTGTTTTCCGCAAAAAAGCCCCGATGGCGAAAATGGAGATTGGGGCTTTTTTGCAGAAAAGCGCGTTTAGATTGGCCATGGACGCTTTTCTGCAAAAAGTTCTTTGGCGGAAAAGCTTCCTGCCGATCTAGATGCACTTTTCCAAAAATGCTGTTAACGGAAAACTTTTCCGTTAAAAGCATTTCCGGAAAATCATGCCAGTGTAGACGTAGCCAGCAAGTAACACTGCCTATTGTCCTTTTAGAACCTCAAAAGCTGGGGAGAGCAGGATCCCAACTGGTTTTGCAGATACGGACTAACACAGTGAACCCTCTGAGACGCCTTCCTCGAATATTTCTGCAGACTAGTTCAGATTACCTGCCTGGTCTTTCTCAGTTGGCTGAACTTGCTGGCGTTGCCTGTGCTGTAAGATAACCATCTAGAGTTCATCTCTCTTGGCTCCGTTCTTGTTGCCATCTTTTTTAAGTTGTTTTTCATCGCCCTCTCCTCGCTCTGACTCTCCCCCCGACACCATTCCAGGGTGGGTTTTTTTTTCAGGAACTTCCAATTTAAATGTATTTTGGCTCATCGTTATGCACTTCTGTGTGATGTGAAAGGGAAGTTGTGGCTGTTAAACTTTGTGCTTCTAAAAGATTTTCAAAGTTGGGATCATACCAAACTAACAAGGAAAAGCTCGGTAAAAGCTACGCTAGGAACGCTGGGTAAAGCAGAGTGCTCATCAGGGAAAAACAATGCACCTGCTTGAGGACAACTGTGAATATTAAGCAGTAAATCAGCACATTTAGTACAAAATATTAATAAGGCACCTCAGATGGAGATGAATGTCTGTACAACAATTGCAAAAGTAAGTGAAGCTTCCAGATCACAGGCCTTAGTTCTCATGGGGGACTTTAACTGCTCTGCCATCTGTTGGGAGACCAATACGGCAGTCCAGGAAGTTTTTGGAGAATGTTGGGGATAACTTCATGGTGCATCCTCTTCCTCTTCCTCGTCTGACTCAAGTGAGAATGATTCTGGTGCATCAGGAACCGGCAGACCTGCACAAGTGTTGCAGCATATGTGTGGGGCCCGCCTCTTGTCCTGATCTCCAATTTTGCAGCCAAAATAAAGGTGATAGGCTTTCTTAACCATAGTGGTTATACTGCGCTTTTGTGATGCAAAAGTCACTTCACCACAAACATAGCAGAAGTTATCTGCACTGTTCACACAAGTACGAGGCATCTCTGCTCACTTTGCCTAAACAGAAATGTGTCCCTTTGCAAAATCAAACACTGACAAATAAGAGAGAACGACACTGTATGATTTCTAGAGCTGACATAGGGCAATTTGTTCAGCACAGTGATGTAAGCTTCATTATGATTGCATCATCCATGGCTTCTAGGACTAACATGATGCAATTCATATCATGTATGATGCAATACCAGCTTCAGATTGCATCATTCATTGTTTTGCCTAAAAAGCAAGTACTGTCCAAACCCAGTCATAGATTTATTCATAGATCCAGTCACAGCTGTATTTTAGTCATTTCTGGTTTAAATTGAGATCCCTTCCCTTTATAACTCACTTGTCCTCCGCCATTCGCAAGTCAAGGTTGTATATACTGACCCAATAGCGTATCTTGAAAACAAGAGCTAATCAACAATTTTAAGCCTCATTTTCGTTCTCAGTGACCCAGAATTAGTAACGTTTGACTACATTTATTTCAGAAGCATTTTGGCTGTAGAGCAGTGTAATCTCTGCATTAAGGTGGGCTACTGAGAACAAGAGGAATGTAAAACAATAGAACTTTGTTGTGTTGCCCTGTGGGTGTGCTATGTGGCTGCACTGGGAGCAAGGAGCTCCCGGCGATTCTGCTGTGGACACCAACTCCAGGGCCAGACACACCCCCCCCATCTGCCCTCTGTGGGGATGGGGATGTTCCATAGCACAAGACTGTGTGTGGTCCATAGTCACACCAGGGAGGTTTGCTGGGGTCTCTGATTCTGTCCCCAAACAGTCCGGTCCCGGCTGCCCCTCCAGGTCTCACTGATTTTCTCTCTTGCTTTTAGCTCCTAGAAGCGGAATAAGAAGCTCCAAGGGATGGTGCGTGATGCCAGCCGACAATCACAGTGTTTTTGGCTCTGTTATCTTCATCCTGATTGGAAACCCGGGTACACAGGAGTCTCACATCTGGCTCGCCACCCCCTTCTGTCTGATGTACGTTGCGGCGCTTCTGGGGAACTCTCTGCTCCTCTACATCATAGCGACAGAACGAAGCCTCCATGAGCCCATGTACCTTTTCCTCTCCATGCTGGCCACTGCTGATCTGCTGTTATCCACCACCACAGTGCCCAAGATGCTGGCCCTGTTCTGGTTCAGAGCAGGGGAAATTTCTTTTGCTGCCTGCCTCACACAGATATTCTTCATCTCTGTCAGTCTTTTCTCTGAGTCGGGCATCCTGGTGGCCATGGCGTTTGATCGGTACGTTGCCATCTGCGACCCCCTGAGATACACCACCCTGCTCACCAAGCCTGTGATCGGGAAGATCGGGCTGGCGGTTCTCACAAGGAGCGTCGGCGTCTTTTTTCCTTACGTCTTTCTCGTGACACGGCTGAAGTTCTGTCGAAACAACCTCCTGCCTCACATCTATTGTCTGGAATGGGCCGTTGCCCGGCTGGCCTGCGACGATGTTACAATCAACTTCTGGTACGGCGTAGCAGTGGCTATTTTAACATTCGGTGTGGATGCTGCTGTCATTGCTGTGTCTTATGTGATGATCCTCCAGGCCATCTTCCGGCTGCCTTTCAAGGGCTCCCGGCTGAAGGCTCTTCACACCTGCAGCTCCCACCTCTGTGTCATCCTGACATTTTACATGTCGACTATTTTTTCCCATTTTGCCCACCAATATGCCCATATCATCCCTGGTTTTATTCTCAGCCTCCTGGCCAACAGCCACATGCTCTTTCCCCCCATGTTAAACCCCATCATTTATGGGGTGAACACAAATAAGATCCTGAAAGCGGTGATCAAGTTGTTTTATGGTTGGGGCAGCAAATGCTTCCTACCGAGCTAAAGGAGGCAGCAGAAAATCAAAGTCAAGATTTCATGTGAACTGTAAAGGCATTTTAACTCTTCACTATGGATGTCCACCGTGTTCGCTTGAAAGCTTGGCGCTTTCACAAACAGAAATAGGTGCAATAAAAGATATTGCCTCAGCCACCCTCTCTCACTGGCTACATCTACACTGTACGGCTACGTCTACACTGGCATGATTTTCCAAAAATGCTTTTAACGGAAAAGTTTTCTGTTAAAAGCATTTTTGGAAAAGCGCGTCTAGATTGGCAGGACGCTTTTCCGAAAAAGAACTTTTTGCGGAAAAGCGTCCGTGGCCAATCTAGACGCGGTTTTCTGCAAAAAAGCCCCGATCGCCATTTTCGCAATCGGGGCTTTTTTGCAGAAAACAGTACTGTGCTGTTTACACTGGCCCTTTTGCGCAAAAGTCTTTCGGAAAAAGGCTTTTGCCCGAACAGGAACAGCATAGTATTTCCGGAAAAGCACTGACAATCTTACATGAGATCGTCAGTGCTTTTGCTGAAATTCAAGCGGCCAGTGTAGACAGCTGGCAAGTTTTTCCGCAAAAGCAGATGATTTTGCGGAAAAACTTGCCAGTCTAGACACAGCCTACGTGTTTGTCCGCAGAGAGTATGCTAATGAAGTGCTCAGTCATTAGCATTTGTTGCACTGTCATTTACATATCGCTGCCGATGCTTTTTGCGCAAGAGGTTTTTGCATAAAAACAATAGTGTAGATGGGGCCTTTTCGCACAAAAAAATCCCTTTTGTGCAAGATCTGGGTGAGAGCCATGTTTGTGCTGCACTAGAGGGAAGTTTTGCCAATGAGGGAAGAGGCTGATTCCTGCAGGGCCTTAGAGGAGACGAAATGTCCCAGGAGCACCGAGAACGGGCTGAGCTGGGTCAGACCAATGGTTCATCTCGTCCTGGCTCCTGGCTCCAGCAGTGGCCTGTGCCACAGATACAGGGGGGAGAACAGAACAGGGCTGCTGTGGGTTGATCCATCCCCTCCCCTCCTGGCTTCAGAGTTTTGGGGGACACCGAGAACATGGGGCTGGATCCTTGAGCCTCTTGGCGACTAGTCACTGAGGGTCCGTCTACACTACAGCACTAATTCAAACTAACTTAATTCAAATTAGTTAATTTGAACTAAGCTAATTCGAACTAGTGCATCTGGAACTAAAAACTAATTTGAATTAGCGTTTTGCTAATTCGAACTAGCATGTCCACACTGAGTGGACCCTGAACCGAAGTTAAGGCTGGCCGGAAGCAGTGCCGGCAGGACATCAGGTTAGGACTTAGAGTGTAGAGCGGCTGTTTCAGGCTAGCCGAGGGCTGTGCTTAAAGGGACCCGACCCCCACCCCGGACAGACAGGTCTCAGGGGTTCCCCGCTTGCTTGTCTACCTCGATGAGGGACAGCAAAGCAGTCCTGGCTTGGAGTGCCCTGAGTGTCTTCACTCGGCACATCACAGCACAGCACTCGGCCATCAGCCCGGCTGCACTTGCCGCAGGCTGCCATCTGGGGGGGTCAATCGGGGGGCTGTCAGGATCCAGGAGGCCCTGCAGGAGAGCTTCCACCCCGAGGATCCTGCAGAGCCACCCCAGTCCTCCCCACTGGGGGCTCGTGCCCTATTCCTCCCTCACCTCCTTCCACTTACCCCTTCCTAGCCCCCCTTTCTGATGTACAAAATAAAGGACACGTGTATTCAGAAATAGAAACTCTCTTTATTGAACAAAACTGGGGGGGGGGGATTAACCTCTGGGGAGACTGGGAAAAGGAGGTGAGAGAGGGAAAGAGAGAGGGTGGGAGAGGGGAGGGGGAAACCTGGGAGGAGGGAGCTGGAAGGGGGAAGCCAGGGGAAGAAGGAGGAGGGGAAGTATCAAACTATGGTCCGCCATATCTTCAGTACTGTGTATCAAATATCAGAAAAGATATTTTGGCCTTTGAAAGGGTTCAGAAAAGGGCAACTACAGCGATTAAGAGTTTGGAACATGTCCCATATGAAGAGAGGCTAAAGAGACTGGGACTTCTCAGCTTAGAAAAGAGGAGACTGAGGGGGGATATGATAGAGGTCTACAAAAGCATGAGTGGGGTTGAGAGGGTGAATAAAAAAAAGTTCTTCATTCGTTCCCATTATAGAAGGACTAGAGGACACCAAATGAAATGAATGGGTAGCAGGTTTAAAACTAATAAAAGAAAGTTCTTCTTCACACAGCGTGTAGTCAACCTGTGGAACTCCTTGCCACAGGAGGCTGTGAAGGCTAGAACTATAAAAGAGTTTAAAGAGAAGTTAGATAAAGTCATGTAGGTTGGGTCCATGGAGTGCTATTAGCCAGGGGGTAGGAACGGTGTCCCTGGCCTCTGTTTGTGGAAAGTGAGCGATGGATGGCATGAGACAAATCGCTTGGTCATTGTCTTCGGTCCATCCCCTCCGGGGTACCTGCTGTTGGCCGCTGTCGGCAGTCAGGCTACTGGGCTAGATGGACCTTTGGTCTGACCCAGGACGGCCGTTCTGATGTTCTTATGTTCTAAGCTCAGGGCTCAGGGTTGGGGTCTCACTGGACCAACTTGATTTTCATGCAAATCTGCTCCTGGGTTCGCATTTGGCCTTTGGTGGCCAGGCTGGCAGCTATCCTGCCCTAGACGGCCACTTTCCTGTGCCTAGTGCAGAGGTTGTGGACGTTGGAGGCCTCCCCCCAAACCTGGATGAGGTCCACGATCTCTGCACTAGACCAGGAGGGCACCCGCCTCTTACAGCCCCAGGCAGGCTCCTGGTCTTGGGAGGAGGTGGAGGGCTGGGTGACAGCGGGTGGCTGGCTCATGCCATGGCAGGTGCAGGGTCTGCTGGCTGGGTGCTGGCAGGCTTCCACCTGGCACAAGCACCATAGCCAGACTGTGCCCCTTTAAGGGCTCCGGGGCCGGGAGGGGGCAGAAAAGTTTCCCTGGTTTGGCCCAGAGTGGCCACCAGGGCAATCTGGGAAGGGCTAGCCTCCCACTAGTTAGAATTAAGTGGCTACACAGGCGTTAGTCCGCGTAGAATGAGGCTTACCTAGTTCGAATTAAGCGCTCCGCTAGTTCCAATTCAGTTTGTATGTATAGATGCTATGAAAGTTAATTCCAACTAACAGCTGTTAGTTCGAATTAACTTTGCAATGTAGACATACCCTGATGGACCTTGTCATGGATGGGAGCAGCACTTCCCTATTCTGGACATCACAGCTGTTCAGCCAACTCAATTGCCTCTAGGGGTTAAACTCCAGACAGCGGGTCTTAGAGTGTCTCCCTGAATGTCTGGGAAGCAGGAAATACCGAAGCCAGGAGAGCCAATGGAAGCAGAGTGTGGGTTTCTGAATGGGAAACAGGGACCTTCCTGCTTTACTCTGTGTGAACAGAGAAGGGCTGGAGGACATGAATTAAGCCAGGAACAAGGCTTGAAATATCTAGCAATGTCCATGCCCATGGACAAACTAACTCTTGGAACAAGAGATGTGAGTAGAACAGGGAAGCCGCGTCTAGACTGGCAAGTTTTTCCGCAAAAGTGGCTGCTTTTGCGGAAAAACTTGCCAGCTGTCTACACTGGCTGCTTGATTTTGCGCAAAAGCACTGACATTCTACTGTCCAAAATCAGTGCTCCTTGCGCAAATGCTTTGACGTTCCCGTTCGGGCAAAAGCCCTTTTCCGGAAATGCTTTTGCGCAAAAGGGCCAGTGTAGACAGCTAAAAAGTGTTTTGTGCAAAAAAGCCCCAATGGCGAAAATGGCGATCGGGGCTTTCTTGTGCAAAACCGCGTCTAGATTGGCATGGACTCTTTTGCGCAAAAGCATCTGTGCCAATCTAGATGAGCTTTTCCTCAAATGCTTTTAACGGAAAAACTTTTCCCTTAAAAGCATTTGCGGAAAATCATTCCAGTCTAGACGTAGCTGGAATGTTTAGCCAGATGCAATCAGGTTATTTTGTTTATTGTCTTTATTTTTTTGGTTTATTGGAGTTCTGTATGGTGAGCATATGTCACCCTCCTCCCATACACTGTAACCTTTAAACTAAATCCCAGGGAAGCAATATTCTGTGTTTTTAATATTTCTTTTATTCAGTTGTTCTGTAACATCTAGCAACCAACCATGAGTTTTTTTGATTGTGAATAAAAGTCAATTTTTTTCAGACCATGATTTCATTCTTGTGTCTTAGAAGTGTCCTGCTCTGCACCCTACTCACACTCCTTGGCACGTGCTGGAGACGATTGATTTCAGAAGGTGGAGAAGACTGAGCTACATGATTTGGATTCTGGATTCTGTCATTACAGGGCAGGGAGCAGCCTTTTCGTTTCTTTGGCTCCCCTACTTACAGAGCTGTGAGCTGGCCCGGTCAAAGAGTTTGCGGGGCCCAAAGCTTCGTGGCTGAGCCTCACAGCCACATAGCTCCCAGTCAGGGCAGCAAGTGAGCGGCCGGGTGGCGGGGGCCGGGAGCTGGGCAGGGAGGGTCCAGGGCAACTGTCTCTGTCACCTTGAGCACAGCAGGTCGAGCAGAGCGAATGAGCAAAACCATGAGTAAAAATCCTGCCCCAAGCAGGTAGGGCAGTGTCCTTTTCCTCTCAGGTTCTTAACTTCAGCAATGCAAAGGTCCCCTTCTTCTGGGCACCAAATTCAGTGATCCTAGTGTAACCCACACACCTAGGGTGTGTCTAAACTACGTGACTCCATGGATGGAGCCATGTAGATGAGGCTGATCGGCAGAGGGAAATGAAGCCGCGATTTAAATAATCGCAGCTTCATTTGAATTTAAATGGCTGCCACGCTCTGCCGACCAGCTGATGATCAGCTGTTTGTCGGCAGATCGGGGCAGTCCGGATGCGCCGCGGTCGACAAGGAAGGCTTTGTCGACTGGTGCAGGTATGCCTCGTGAAACCAGGTTTACCTGCGCCGGTCAACAAAGGCTTCCTTGTCGACCACGGCGCGTCCAGACTGCCCCGATCTACCGACAAACAGCTGATCATCAGCTGGTCGGCAGAGCGTGGCAGCCATTTAAATTTAAATGAAGCCGCGATTATTTAAATCGCGGCTTCATTTCCCTCTGCCGATCAGCCTAATTTACATGGCTCCATCGACAGAGCCATGTCGTTTAGACACACCCCTAGTGTGGTTACTGAGCACTGCAAGTGGCACCTAGACCACTGCAACAGTTAAGCTCAAGAGACCTCTACAGCATAGCCTAGAAGCCAGCTGGCTTTTAGTTCAGAGGGTAGAGGCTCCCATAATCAGCTCCCAAAGTCCCAGGTTCAAATCTGCCTTGGTGGTGGTTATGCTAGCTCCTATTTTTTAAAAGGAGTTCTTGAACAAACAGACGCACGGATGGAAAGACAGACAGACACACTCATTGGCTTAGGGCTGTCAGGGTTAGGGCTGGCTTTGGGCTGTCAGGGTCTCCTGCGTAACACAAGCCCTTTCTGCAAAGACTGCAGCTTTAAGGGCTCCAGGAGACGGGGCGGGGGTAGAATTTGGCTGTGTGGGGACAGAGCGGCCAGCAGGGCACCCAGGGTAGAGCTGACGGCCCCCTATTTTGAAATAACAGCTTTTGCCCTGTTTACACAGCCCCTATTCCAAAATAACTATTTCGGAAGAGGTGTTATTCTTCCCAGAATGAGGTTTACAGAAGTCGGAATAAACCATCCATTACTTTGAAATAATTTTGAAATAACTAAATTGGGGTATGTCTACACTACCTCCTAATTCGAACTAGGAGGGTAATGTAGGCATACCGCACTTGCAAATGAAGCCCGGGATTTGAATTTCCCGGGCTTCATTTGCATAAACGGAGAGCCGCCATTTTTAAATCCCCGCTGCTTCGAACCCTGTGGAATGAGGAGTAACGGTAGTTCGAACTAGGAAGCCTAGTTCGAACTACCTAGTTTGAGCCCCGTGTAGCCACGCGGCACGGGGTTCGAACGAGCGGGGATTTAAAAATGGCGGAGCCCCGCTTATGCAAATGAAGCCCGGGAAATTCAAATCCCAGGCTTCATTTGCAATTGCGGTATGCCTACATTACCCTCCTAGTTCGAACTAGGAGGGTAGTGTAGACATACCCTTGGTGTGTAGACATTTGCTTAGTTATTTTGGAATAACTTTCCCGTGCAGGCACACCCGTACAACTTTCCCGCTCAGATGCGCCAGAAGGATTGTTGCTTTTCTTGCAACCGTGTCACACCGTTGATAATACCTCGCTTTTCTAAACTGTGACCCCACGTCCCTTTCTGCTCTTCTCCTTTCTGGGCAGCCATTTCCCACATGTTAGACGTGTGCGACTGAGTGTTCCTGCCTCAGTCGCTTGTTGAATTTCATCCTATTTACCTCAGACCATTTCTCCAAGTGTGTCCAGATCATTTTCAATTATGGACCTGTCCTGCACAGCACGGCCAACCCCCGTCAGCTTGGCATCATCTGCATGCGATATAAGTTTGCCCTCTATGCCAAGGGTGGGGAACAACAAAAAAACGAACTAAAGCGAACAAAACCCCAGCCAAAACCCCTCACAGATGTGGCCCCTGACAGAGAATGAGAAAGCCCACCAGAGTCTGGGGGGCCCAGGCTAGAAGATGTGTGCTCCAGCCCTGTGGGGGAGGATGAGGGGGACTTGAAGTGCGAGTGCAGGCTCCCCAAGAGCTCGGAGCTTCACACCTGGCCCCGGGCCAGAGGTTCCCCACCCCTGTTCTATGCCTTTATCTAAATGGTAAATGAAGACACGGCACAGGACTGTAAGTGGGAGGATACGGCCTTTTTCTGAGCCATCGGGTGGGGCCTAAACCCGCCGGCTTTCCTCTGCAGCCGGCTGGAAGGCGCAGCCGCCACGAGCAGAGAGGCAGGACGCTGAACGCTCCTTCTATCGAAATGACAGTGCCACGGTGTGACGTCAGTTCAGAAGACCCTGTTCCAACGGCACCCGCTGCGCCGTCCAGAGCCGTGTCCAGCCAACCGTCCCGTTGCTCTAGATTCCTACAGGAGCCGTGGGCCAACAACAAACCCCAATATCTATCCCAGCAGGCGCCAGGCGGGGCCCTCTGCGGGGCTCCAGGCTCCGGCCCAGAGACGGTTCCCGGGGGCACATGGTAGGGCCTGAGGGCCTGTGGCCGAGGCTCTGAACCTGTGATCCTGACGCCCCGACAGGGATGGGCAGAGGGGACATGGTCCGGGGAGCTGCTGTCCTGGCGCCGGGCGCTGTGGCTGCTGATCCAGCCTGTGCTGGGCAGAGACGGGCTCTGACCCGGCCCCTGGCAGGAGCCAGCAGCCCCCCGCCGTGCCTGGGATGCCCACGGGACAGTCCCAGGGGGACCCCGAGGTGGGTCGGACTGAAGGGACCTTGCTGGGTCACCCCGTCCAGTCCCTGCGCTCCAGGCAAACGGCTCCCAAGGCGGCTGTTGATTCGCAGGGTCTCAGGGCTGGACGCAGGCACTGGAGGGCGGGGAGGAGATCCAGGGCCCTACACTTTTAACAGGGGCAGGGCCGTTCCCAGCAAACTAATGAGCGAGAGGGGGAGGGTAGAAGTTATTGGGGGACGGGAAAGGCTGGTACAGGGCCAGGGCCTGGTGGACAGAGGGGTGCATGGACAGGGCCTCAGGGGAAGGGAGATGTGGGGGGAGTGTCTGGGGTCGGGCAGACAGACACATTTTGGAGCCATACGGCACACTTCTTCTGGTCTGGGAAAGCACACAGCGTGTGACGGCTCCAGGCAAGGCCTAACCGATAGTTAAGCAGAATGAATCCCGCCCTGTCTTCACTTTGTAAATCAACACCAGGGCACCACAGTCTCTCGGCCCCTGTGAATCCACCCCCTGGGCCTGCGTTTGCATTTTGGATGGATCTTAGCGAGCTACGAGTAGCGTTGCCAGGTGTCCTGTATTGACCCGGACAGTCCGGTTTTCCGGCTCCTGTACGGTAAAAAAATTCAGAAAATACCGGACACTCAAACTGTCGAGCATTTTCTGCCAGACCGTCTGGATCAATACCGGACATCTGGCAACCGTACGCACAGTCGGCAATTGGGCCCAGTCCCCCCACTTCTCCCGCTGCTTACCTGGTTCTGCAGGGGAGCTGTCTGGCCCGGAGCAGGGAGGGAGACAAGATCCTCACCAGCTACTGGTAGCCTGTCCGGAGAGGCAAAGTCCAGCCCCTCGTGTTCTTCAAGGGGCCATGCTGTTTTTGACATTTTTTTTTTTTTTGCTTAATAACTCTCTGGGTCCTTTTTTTTTTCTCAACAACTTTGATCCTTCCCCCTTTTTTTCAACAAGATTTCCCCATCCCCCTTTTTTTGGGAGGAGAATGGGGTGTTCGGTGTTTGTGGTTAAACCATCTGGCAACCCTAGCTAGGAGCTGCCTGCATGCACCTGACATGAGACATTGCCTGGGAAAATATTCCGTCAGCCTCGGTTTGCAAAGAATCGTTTGCCGGGGCCTAAGTGTCACAAGGGCCTTTCTGAATAACACACAACCGGAGCCAGGCTCAGACACAGCCAGGGAGGGGAAAGGGTTAATTCTCGGCTGCTGTTTCCCACCTGAGTCAGTCTCAGAGGCCAGGTCCCGGGGGCTCCCTGCTGGCTCCGAGCCCCCGCTGGGATTCCCAGGGCTGCTGTATAAACACCCCTGTCCCTCCGCCCTGCGCAGTGCGGCTTCCCCATCCCTGCAGCTCCCTGTGTCCAGGCAGCGATCGCTCATCCCGGCCGGGGCAGGAGCCTGGTGAGTCCTGGGCAGGGCAGGGATCTGCCCTGGGGTGGCTGGAAACCCCTGGCCCCTAGGAAATGTGGGAAGGGGGGTTGGCTGGAACGGGGCTGCCTCCCTCGTACTGCAGGGCAGCACGGCAGCCCCTGGCCCTGAGCAAACGCCCCTGGCCCGGAGCGGAGGGGCAGTGTCAGGCTGCGGGTGCGGGTGACACTGACCCTCGTCCACAGGAGTCAGGGGGGCGCTGGCTGTGGGGCTCAGCGGCGCTGGGCTGGGCCATACTCGACTAACGGGGCTGGTCAGAGGGAACCTCCTTTGGGATCCCCTCCGGCCCTGCCATCCCCTCACCCCTCCCGCGGCTTCACGCAGGGACACGGCCCGTCAGTCAGTGGGGGCTCAGGGCTGGGCCCAGTGCGGGTGCAGCTGGGCCAAGGGCAGAGCTGGGACTGTCCCACTGTGGGGCCCAGGAGTCGCCAATGACCAGGGCTGGGTGAGCCCGACGTGCCCCCTCCGGCCGCAGCAATTCTCCGTGGCAGGCGAGGGACATGGCTGGGCTGCACATGCTGCAGCGGTGCCACTGCACTGCCCTGGGGTGTTAATGGAGATGCCGAGGGCAGAGAGCCCTCTGTCTGGGGGAGTCAATCCACCCGCCCGAGAGGCAGGAGCCGTGTGTGCACGGGGGCTGGGGCTGGTGTCGCTGCGTCCCACGGGGAGGTGGAATTACCCCCCCCCCCGCGCCATGTCGCTACCCAGGGCAGGTCCGTGCTGTGTGGGGAGATGGGATGGATGTGCAGCTGCCGGGTTGTGCTCTCCCTGTGCGCTGCTGTGACACGCCTGCTGGGTGTGGGTCAGTGTCCCATGCAGTCACACGGCAACCTCTTAGAGTGAGCGATGGAGTTCGCTCTGCAGCCTTGGCTGAGCGCCAGCTGCCTTTTAGCTCAAGCAATAGAAGTTCCTGCACAAAGCGCCGGCGGCCCCGGGTTCGATTCTCCCCGTGCTATGTTCCAGGCCCTATTCCCGCTGCCTTCCCCCACCTTGTCCTTTATGGGCCGGCTGGTCACTGATGTTTAGATGCTGTAAACCTCCTAGCAGGAGGCATAAGGTTTCTGTCAAAAAAGGCTTTCTTTCTCGACAGACCCCCTCTGCACTGCCGCTTTTTGCAAACAAAGTGCTGAGTCGGCGAAAACAGGGCCATTGTCATGCAAATGAAGCCCGGGATATTTAAATCCCCGCTTCCTTTGCAAGGTCGACCTGCCTAATCTGCATCCCTCTGCTGACACAGGGATGGAGTCCAGACTTACCCTTGCTATCCCAGAAGAGTACCATCTGTGGGCTGCAGAGGGGCCAGCGGGTGAACAACGTCACGTTGCCCTGCCTCCATCCACGCCCTGTCTGTGCCTTGGGCAGATTGTATTGTCCTCTTGTGTCTTGTCCCTTCTGCTGGGCCTGGGAATGTTCGGCCCTGGACTTTGCCTGAGGAGTGTAGTTTATTGTAGAAATCACAATCTAACATGGGCGAAAACTCCATGTTAGATCCCCCTACACCCTGCCCTATCATTCCCTGCTGATTTTAATAAGAAATGGACATGCTGCGCTGCTAGCAGAAGACGGTGTGATGTATTGCGGGTACCTTGCTGGTTGCTGGGTGAGACGTAGTGGGGGGTAACCTGTTAACTCTCTGGCTGCCGTCTGTAGCACCACCGAGCAGACAAGCGATGAGTCACTATGCAAAGAGGGTATCCCAACTGGTTTGGCCAGCTGACCCCCATGGAGAGGAACAAAGGAAGGTGGAATGCTGCCCTGGCTGGGGGGCAGGGCTGGGGGAGAGTGAGTTAGTGCCTGGCTGGAAAGCAGGGAAGAAGGAACTGGGGAGGGGGCTGGGATCCCCCCATCTCAAAGGGGGCACTGAGGCCTCTTAGCCCCAGTTCCTGTAACCAGATGACATCTGCGCTGTGCTGTATCCTGGAGGAGCAATAAACCACCCTCAATTCCACTGGCTGGTGGAGTCTGTTTGTGCCATTTCGGGGTGCAGGAGACGGGGGACCCCCAACGCGCCGTCACACTGGGCTTGGGCTGTGGGTGACCCCACTGGTTACTGTCTGGACCACGGCCCAGCAGAGTAGCTGATGGGACAGGGAGGTACCTGTCCGACCGGTTACCTCCCAGGGAGAGGAACAAAGGAAGGTGAAATGCCGCCCTGGCTGGAGGAGAGTGGTAGTTTCGGTCTGGGAAGCAGGGGAGAAGGAGCTAGGGAGGGGGCTGGGATTGTAGGGCCCAGCCACCCCCCATCTCAAGGGGTGGCACTGAGGCCTGCTAGTGCCAGTTCCTCTAACCAGATGACATCTGTGCTGTGCTGTACCCTGGAGAAGCAATAAACTCCCCCTATTCTACTGGTTGGTGGAGTCTGTTTGTGCCACTACAGGGGTGCAGGAGGCGGGCACCCCAATGTGCCATCACAGACTGGCATAGATTTTTTTGAAAATATATATATATATATATATATAGCGGGGAAGCATCATATCATGGAATCTGTAAGGCTGGGGTAGTGAATGTTGCTTTGTAATAGAGAGTATTGCAAACGACATCCCTGGTGTGAAATGGTTAACACGACATGCCAGAGAAACGGCAGGGCCAGGGATAGGATCAAAGAAAGGGTTAAAAGGAACAGAATCAGGCACAGGGCCCTGCAATGCTCCTGTTCCCCTTGCAGACACCAAGCACCCGGACACAACTGAAGCTCAGAAAGAGCTGTCAGAAGCGACAGAAAATCGATGATCCCTCCCGTTAGAAATGTTTGTGGGCAAGAGCCGGGTGCAGGGAGCCACCCTGAGCCTGCGGAATGGGGGGAGCAACGGGAAAAGTGGCCCTGGCAAATCTCAGAGTTGATTCTGGCTGCCCTGCCGTGAAACCATCACCAGACGGTAAAAGCCAGGTTCTGGTTAAACCTACATGTGGACCTGCCTGGCTGCCTGTCATCACGGGACAGGTAAGGGCACAGAAGGAAAACGTGTCAAATCGCACTGCACTGAACTGCTAAATCTGAGGATGGAAAACAGAACTGTCCCCAGACCACAGCAGGAGGCCGGATCAGTGACTCAGTGCCAGGGGGAGAGAATAAAAAAGAATTTCCAAATGAAAAAACAAAATGAAGCTGGTTCACACCCAGCATTGCTGCATTAACACATGGAATTGCCCAAGAACCATTAATTGCAGCTAAGCCCCTCCCTGCCCCATCCATAGGGCACTCACACCACCACAACACACATGGGGGAGAGGGGAAATTCAGGTTCTGTAAGAGCCCCTGGTCCCCTCTCAGGGTTTGACTCTGCCATCACAGACCTGCTGGACCTGGAGACACCCCCCCACAAGGACGTAGCTGGGGCAGCACAGACTCCCCCTCCCCCCCAAAAAAGCGAACCCAGAGATTCACAGACGTTAAGGCCGCACAGGAGCACGGGTTGAGCTGCTGAATGACACAGGCCCTGGAATGTCACCCCTGTTGCAAGCGTGCAAGGAACCTTGGCCGAACAAGGCTTGGGACCACGGGGTAACGTGCAAATGGCTTTCATTGCCTTAACCGACTCTGGAAGGAGGGGAAGGGGAGGCTCTTGCACTGTTCACAATCACACTCACAGCCCGGCTGAGCCCCGGACGCGAGGAGGAGTCATGCTGCGGCTCACGCTGCTGGTATCTGGAACCGGTTTGCTGGCCAGGCGAGCGGAGCAGGGGGCACCCCTGGGGGGTCCGGCTTAGGGATCCTCTTTCGGGTTCTCTCTCTTGGCTGCATGGATGATGTTACAGGAAAAGGGCCGCTTTTCGGTCCATAGGCCTTCCTCACTGTCCTCCCTGCGCCATGTGCACACTGTGCAGGGGGCCTTGTGCACTGCAGGGCAGGGGGCAGGGTGTGGGGAGAAGGTTCAGTGGGGCAGGGGAGAGGGGCAGGGGGCAGGGTGTGTGGAGAAGGTTCAGTGGGGCAGGGGAGAAGGGCAGGGGGCAGGGTGTGGGGAGAAGGTTCAGTGGGGCAGGGGAGAAGGGCAGGGGCAGGGTGTGGGGAGAAGGTTCAGTGGGGCAGGGGAGAAGGGCAGGGGGCAGGGTGTGGGGGGAAGGTTCATTGGGGCAGGGGAGAAGGGCAGGGGGCAGGGTGTGGGGAGAAGGTTCAGCCGGGCAGGGGAGAAGGGCAGGGGGCAGGGTGTGGGGGGAAGGTTCATTGGGGCAGGGGAGAGGGGCAGGGGGCAGGGTGTGGGGGGAAGGTTCATTGGGGCAGGGGAGAGGGGCAGGGGGCAGGGTGTGGGGGGAAGGTTCATTGGGGCAGGGGAGAAGGGCAGGGGGCAGGGTGTGGGGAGAAGGTTCAATGGGGCAGGGGAGAAGGGCAGGGGGCAGGGTGTGGGGGGAAGGTTCATTGGGGCAGGGGAGAAGGGCAGGGGGCAGGGTGTGGGGAGAAGGTTCAGTGGGGCAGGGGAGAAGGGCAGGGGGCAGGGTGTGGGGAGAAGGTTCAGCGGGGCAGGGGAGAAGGGCAGGGGGCAGGGTGTGGGGAGAAGGTTCAGCGGGGCAGGGGAGAAGGGCAGGGGGCAGGGTGTGGGGAGAAGGTTCAGTGGGGCAGGGGAGAGGGGCAGGGGGCAGGGTGTGGGGAGAAGGTTCAGCGGGGCAGGGGAGAAGGGCAGGGGGCAGGGTGTGGGGAGAAGGTTCAGCGGGGCAGGGGAGAAGGGCAGGGGGCAGAGTGTGGGGGGAAGGTTCAGTGGGGCAGGGGAGAAGGGCAGGGGCAGGGTGTGGGGAGAAGGTTCAGTGGGGCAGGGGAGAGGGGCAGGGGGCAGGGTGTGTGGAGAAGGTTCAGTGGGGCAGGGGAGAAGGGCAGGGGGCAGGGTGTGGGGAGAAGGTTCAGTGGGGCAGGGGAGAAGGGCAGGGGCAGGGTGTGGGGAGAAGGTTCAGTGGGGCAGGGGAGAAGGGCAGGGGGCAGGGTGCGGGGAGAAGGTTCAGTGGGGCAGGGGAGAGGGGCAGGGGGCAGGGTGTGCGGAGAAGGTTCAGTGGGGCAGGGGAGAAGGGCAGGGGCAGGGTGTGCGGAGAAGGTTCAGTGGGGCAGGGGAGAAGGGCAGGGGGCAGGGTGTGGGGAGAAGGTTCATTGGGGCAGGGGAGAAGGGCAGGGGGCAGGGTGTGGGGAGAAGGTTCAGTGGGGCAGGGGAGAAGGGCAGGGGGCAGGGTGTGGGGAGAAGGTTCAGCGGGGCAGGGGAGAAGGGCAGGGGGCAGGGTGTGGGGAGAAGGTTCAGCGGGGCAGGGGAGAAGGGCAGGGGGCAGGGTGTGGGGAGAAGGTTCAGTGGGGCAGGGGAGAGGGGCAGGGGGCAGGGTGTGGGGAGAAGGTTCAGCGGGGCAGGGGAGAAGGGCAGGGGGCAGGGTGTGGGGAGAAGGTTCAGTGGGGCAGGGGAGAAGGGCAGGGGGCAGAGTGTGGGGGGAAGGTTCAGTGGGGCAGGGGAGAAGGGCAGGGGCAGGGTGTGGGGAGAAGGTTCAGTGGGGCAGGGGAGAGGGGCAGGGGGCAGGGTGTGTGGAGAAGGTTCAGTGGGGCAGGGGAGAAGGGCAGGGGGCAGGGTGTGGGGAGAAGGTTCAGTGGGGCAGGGGAGAAGGGCAGGGGCAGGGTGTGGGGAGAAGGTTCAGTGGGGCAGGGGAGAAGGGCAGGGGGCAGGGTGCGGGGAGAAGGTTCAGTGGGGCAGGGGAGAGGGGCAGGGGGCAGGGTGTGCGGAGAAGGTTCAGTGGGGCAGGGGAGAAGGGCAGGAGCAGGGTGTGCGGAGAAGGTTCAGTGGGGCAGGGGAGAAGGGCAGGGGGCAGGGTGTGTGGAGAAGGTTCAGTGGGGCAAGGGAGAAGGGCAGGGGGCAGGGTATGGGGAGAAGGTTCAGCGGGGCAGGGGAGAAGGGCAGAGGGCAGGGTGTGGGGAGAAGGTTCAGTGGGGCAGGGGAGAAGGGCAGGGGGCAGAGTGTGGGGGGAAGGTTCAGCGGGGCAGGGGAGAGGGGCAGGGGGCAGGGTGTGGGGAGAAGGTTCAGCGGGGCAGGGGAGAGGGGCAGGGGGCAGGGTGTGGGGAGAAGGTTCAGTGGGGCAGGGGAGAGGGGCAGGGGGCAGTGTGTGGGGAGAAGGTTCAGCGGGGCAGGGGAGAAGGGCAGGGGGCAGGGTGTGGGGAGAAGGTTCAGTGGGGCAGGGGAGAGGGGCAGGGGGCAGGGTGTGGGGAGAAGGTTCAGTGGGGCAGGGGAGAAGGGCAGGGGGCAGGGTGTGGGGGGAAGGTTCAGCGGGGCAGGGGAGAAGGGCAGGGGGCAGGGTGTGGGGGGAAGGTTCATTGGGGCAGGGGAGAAGGGCAGGGGGCAGGGTGTGTGGAGAAGGTTCAGCGGGGCAGGGGAGAGGGGCAGGGGGCAGGGTGTGTGGAGAAGGTTCAGTGGGGCAGGGGAGAAGGGCAGGGGGCAGGGTGTGGGGAGAAGGTTCAGTGGGGCAGGGGAGAGGGGCAGGGGGCAGGGTGTGGGGAGAAGGTTCAGCGGGGCAGGGGAGAGGGGCAGGGGGCAGGGTGTGTGGAGAAGGTTCAGTGGGGCAGGGGAGAAGGGCAGGGGGCAGGGTGTGGGGAGAAGGTTCAGTGGGGCAGGGGAGAAGGGCAGGGGGCAGGGTGTGGGGAGAAGATTCAGTGGGGCAGGGGAGAGGGGCAGGGGGCAGGGTGTGTGGAGAAGGTTCAGTGGGGCAGGGGAGAAGGGCAGGGGGCAGGGTGTGGGGGGAAGGTTCAGTGGGGCAGGGGAGAAGGGCAGGGGCAGGGTGTGGGGAGAAGGTTCAGCGGGGCAGGGGAGAAGGGCAGGGGCAGGGTGCGGGGAGAAGGTTCAGTGGGGCAGGGGAGAGGGGCAGGGGGCAGGGTGTGCGGAGAAGGTTCAGTGGGGCAGGGGAGAAGGGCAGGGGCAGGGTGTGCGGAGAAGGTTCAGTGGGGCAGGGGAGAAGGGCAGGGGGCAGGGTGTGGGGGGAAGGTTCAGTGGGGCTGGGGAGAAGGGCAGGGGGCAGGGTGTGGGGAGAAGGTTCAGTGGGGCAGGGGAGAAGGGCAGGGGCAGGGTGCGGGGAGAAGGTTCAGTGGGGCAGGGGAGAAGGGCAGGGGCAGGGTGTGGGGAGAAGGTTCAGCGGCGGGGCGAGGTGGAGGGGGAAGGCGAGGGGTGGGGGGCTGATGGCTCCTGCCAGGGGCCGGGTCAGAGCCCATCTCTGCCCAGCACAGGCTGGATCGGTCAGCAGCTCCCCGGACGTGTCCCCTCTGCCCGTCCCTGTCGGGGCGCCGGGGTCCCAGGTCCGGAGCCTCCCTGCCACGCGCCCCTGGGAGCCGTCGCTGGGCCAGAGCCTAGAGACCCCCAGAGGGCCCCGCCTGGTGCCTGCTGGGCAGGGTGCTGGGGGCCTGGTTGGCCACCGCTCCTAGAGGCTGGTTTGTGCTCCCACGTCCGTGTCATCCTGATGTTCTACGTGTCGTGTTTTTCTCCTCTTTCGCACACCAATATGGGCACATCATCCCCGGTTCCATCCTCAGCCTCCTGGCCAACCTCTACGTGCTCCTTCCCCCCGAGTTAAACCCCGTCATTTATGGGGTGGCCACAAAAGAGATCGTGAAGCGGGTGATCAGGGTGTTGTATCGATGCTGCAGCTGCCGTTCCCTGCAGAGCTAAAAGGAATCAGAAAATGCCTTGGGACATGGAAATTAACGCCAGGTTTTCCTTGGACTGCAGGGAGCTGGTAACTGGATTTGCACTGTGTTAGCTTAAAGCTTGTCTCTGTCACCAAGGGTATGTCTACACTACAAAGTTAGTTCGAACTAACGGACGTTAGTTCGAACTAACTTTAATAGGCGCTACACTAGCGCTCCGCTAGTTCGAATTTGAATCGAACTAGCGGAGCGCTTAGTTCGAACTAGGTAAACCTCATTTTACGAGGACTAACGCCTAGTTCGAACTAGCTAGTTCGAACTAAGGGCTGTGTAGCCCTTTAGTTCGAACTAGTGGGAGGCTAGCCCTCCCCAGGTTTCCCTGGTGGCCACTCTGGCCAACACCAGGAAAACTCTATGCCCCCCTCCCTGCCCCGGACCCCTTAAAGGGGCACGGGCTGGCTACGGTGCCCGTGCCAGGTGCAAGCCTGCCAGCACCCAGCTAGCAGACCCTGCACCTGGCATGGCACAGAGCCACCCACCCGATGCCCCCCAGCCCACCCCCTCTTGCCGGGACCAGGTTGGCGGCTCCCGGGAGCTTGCCCTGGACCGCAAGAGGCGGGCACCTTCCTGGGCTAGTGCGGACATCGTGGACCTCGTCCACGATCTCTGCACTAGGCACAGGAAAGTGGCCGTCTAGGGCAGGAGAGCTGCCAGCCTGGCCACCCAGGACCAGGTGTGCATGAAAATCAAGGGGGTCCACTGAGACCCCCGACCCTGAGCCCTGAGCTTACAATGGCCGTCCTGGGTCAGACCAAAGGTCCATCTAGCCCAGTAGCCTGTCTGCCAACAGCGGCCAACCCTAGGGACCCTGGAGGGGATGGACCGAAGACAATGACCAAGCCATTTGTCTCGTGCCATCCCTCTCCAGCCTTCCACAAACTTTGGGCAGGGACACCATTTCTACCCTCTGGCTAATAGGACTCCATGGACCCAACCTCCATGACTTGATCTCACTTCCCTTTAAACTCTGTTCTAGTTCTAGCCTTCACAGCCTCCTGCAGCAAGGAGTTCCACAGGTTAACTATTTGCTTTGTCAAGAAGAACAACTTTCTCTTACTAGTTTCAAGCCTGCTACCCATTCCTTTCCTTTGGTGTCCTCTAGTCCTTCTTTATGGGAACTCAGGAAGAACTTTTCTGAATGCACCCTCTCCACCCAACCCCTGCTTTTAGAGACCTCTATCCTGTCCCCCCTCCATCTCCTCTTTTCTAAGCTGAACAGTCCCAGTCTCTGTAGCCTCTCTTCATCTGGGACCTGTTCCCAACCCCTGATCATGTTAGTTGCCCTCCCGTCTCCCAGCCTTTCTCTTCCCCTCTCCCACCTCCTTTTCCCAGTCTCCCCCAGTTTTTTTCAATAAAGACAGAGTCAATGTTGGAAGAAACGTTATCTTTATTTTGTACATCAATAAGAAGGGGGGCTAAGGAAGGGTAAGTGGAAGGAGGTGAGGGAGGAATGGGGTACGAGCCCCCGATGGGGAGGACTGGGCTGGCTCTGCGGGCTTCTGGGGGTGGAAGCTCTCCTGCAGCCCCCCAATTACTCCCTCTCCCCAGATGGCAGCCTGCGGCAAGTGCAGCCGGGCTGATGGCCGAGTGGTGTGATGTGCCCAGTGTGGGCACTCAGGGCACTCCAAGCCAGAACTTCTTTGCAAGCGGGGCACCCCTTAGGACTGTGTGTCCGGGGTGGGGGTCGGGACCCTTTAAGCGCAGCCCTCGGCTAGCCTGAGACAGTATCTCCATGCTCTAAGTCCTCCTTTTATGCCCTGCCGGCACTGCTTCCGGCCATCCTTAAGCCCTGTTCAGAGTCCACTCAATGTGGACTTACTAGTTCGAACTAGCAAAACGCTAGTTCGAACTAGTTTTTCGAACTAGCGCTGTAGTGTAGACATACCCCAACAGAAGTTGGTGCAAGAAAAGGAATTTTCTCTTCCGTCCTGTGTCACTCATAGCCTGGGAGCGACAGCTACAGCACTGCCCATGCCACCAAAGGCGGCCAGGCAGAGTGACTCTTCTTCCAAGGTGAAGGAAAACAGCAAAGGAAGGAAGGTGAAAGGGCACGTCCCCCTTATTGACTAATCAAATAATTGATGTATCTAATTTTAACATCCCTATCCAGCCTAGGCCTGTACCACAGTTTTGGGAGGGCGGGGGGCATGAACAGAGCAGGGAAGTTATGGAACAATCCATCCCCCATCCTCCTCTCCTGGCTTCTGGCATTCAGAAGTATAGGGTCACCTCGACCTTCTTGGTTAATATCCATTGAAGGGCCTAACATCCCCGTTAGACGTGTATCTAATTTCTTTTTGAACCCCGTTGTACCTGTGGCCACCACAACATCCCCCAGCAATGAGTTCCACAGGTTAGATCTCTGCTGCAGGAGAAACCTGCTTCTTTGTATTACAATGGCCACGACAACATCCCCCAGCAATGAGTTCCACAGGTTAGATCTCTGCTGCAGGAGAAACCCGCTTCTTTGTATTACAATGGCCACCACAACATCCCCCAGCAATGAGTTCCACAGGTTAGCTCTCTGCTGCATTTTCCTTATATTATATTGTGTGAAATAATAAAATCTCACTTCTCTATTCATCATCTCCATATCATTCGTGATTATCTAGGCTTGTGTGTCACATGCAGGCCCTCCATGGGAGTATGTATGAAAGGGGACAGCTGGCAATTCAAAGGGGCCCAGAGACCCACGTCATTTTAATCACCGCTGTAGCCATGCAACACACTTTGGGCGGCTCTTGGGGAGGTGGGGCAGCCATGGTACCCTCCAGGCAGCCCTGGGCGGAGGGAGGGTGCCGTGGTCTCGGCTGCTCTTAGGGCTGGCTGCCCTGGGTCTTGCCTATATCACCTGTGGCCTCACCCCTTCCAGGAATGCGGAGCTGGGCCCGCATGGCTGCCTTCTCCCCTGCTCGTGTCCCCCTTGGCTGTCACTTTTCTAACAGTCCTTCGCTTGCCTCTCTCTCCACTGTCACGTTACTGGATTGTGAGCGGAGCACAAAGGGGGCCATGTGAGGTGTCAAATAGAAGCCTATTTCCTTCTGATTCCATCTATGCTATTCATGTAATTGTATAATGTCGGTATGTGACGTTACAAGCATGTATTTTGTGTGGATACCAAATGTTTCTCTGTATGTGGTTGAGCTATGGGCAAAGCAGCTCAGCCTATAGACATGCTAACGAGCAAAGCTCTGGAACAATAGCCCTCTATAGGCCAAGGACACACCTCAGAGTGGTGAGTCAGACCTAGGGGCTACCAGCAGGGAACACAGGGAAAGGCCACGGGCCAGGTGACCTGCTGTAGCCAAGAAGAGACCAGGAAGGAGGGATAAAGAGGCCATGTGGTGGACTCCATCTTGGTCTTCAGCTCAGCACTTCATCCCAGAGGCAGCACTGCAGGGATCGAAGAGCCGGAAAGAACTGTGGACCCATCCTGATCCTAGGATGCGCAACAAGGACTTCTAAGCCAGCAGCTGTAATATCTCTGCTAGAGCCTGCAGAGAACTGGGAGATTCGGTGCATGTAACGTACTATCCTTTAACAACCATACTCTCATGCTTTTCTTTATTGTAATAATAAACCTTTAGTTGTCAGATGCTAAAGGATTGGCCCAGCGTGATTTGTGGGTAAGGTCCAGAGGGTAAATTGACCAGGGATCTGTGGCTGGTTTCTTGGGACCAGACAGAACTTGTTCGGGGTAGGTGGGATTGGGTTCTAAGACCCCCCACCGGTGTATAAGGCTCGGGGCCATCTGGGGCACGGATATTGCTGGGGTGTCGGAGGGGTTTTGCTCGTGAGGCTTCAGGCAGGCAGCTGAAGCGCTCTGTGGGACTGGTTTGTGGCCTGTTTGGAGAGGTCACCAGTCTGGGGGCTGTAAGGAGCCCCGAAGTTGAGCAATTCGCCCTGAGTGGACGCCCTCAGCTGTGCCCAGACCCGGCCCGGTCCGTCACACCTGCAGCCTCACCCCTTCCAGGAATGCGGAGCTGGGCCCGCATGGCTGCCTTCTCCCCTGCTCATGTCCCCCTTGGCTGTCACTTTTCTAACAGTCCTTTTGCCTGTCTCTCCACATGGGGAAGCCGTTCCGTATCCTCCTTCTGCCCGTCTCCGAACCTTTTCCCATTCTACAATCTCCTTTCTGAGACGGGGCTCCCGGTATGGCCCACCCAATCCAGTCTGTGCGTTAGCTAGTGGCTGTCTGATGTTTTGTATCCAGCTCCTCATGGTTCTTCACAACCTATGGGCCTTTTGGACTGCTGCTGTGCGTGGAGGGGATGTTTTCAGAGAACTGCTCACGGTCACTCCAACATCCCCTTCCTGGGTGATATCAGCTCATTTAAAGCCATCCCTAGGTATGAATTGTTAGGTATTTTTTTTTATCTATGGTGAATTTCATCTGCCAATGTGTCGCCCAGTCTCCTGGTTTTGCGAGAGCCCTCAGTAACTAAGTAAATTGAAGAATGATGCATTGTGGGCAAACTTTGCCAGTTCACTATCCACTCCCTATCCCTGATCCTGAGTGAACATGTGGAGCAGCCCAGGTCTGTGCACAGATCCATGAGGGACGCTGTTGTTACTTCACACTGTTGTGAAAACTGACCATTTAGTCCGACTCTTTGTCTCCTGTTCATTCACCAGTTACTGACCCTGGAGAGGACTTTCTCTCTTAACCCAGGAAATGTTCCTTTGCTAAAGAGCCTTTTCCAAGGGACCTTCTCATAGAACTCTAGAACTGGAAAGGACTTTGAGAGAACATCAACTCCAGTCCCCTGCCCTCATGGCAGGATCAAGCACCATCTAGATCATCCCTGACAGGTGTCTGTCTAACCTGCGCTTAAATATCTCCAGGGATGGAGATTCCACAACCTCCCTGGGCAATTTATTCCAGTGTTTACCCACCCTGACAGGTAGGAACTTTTTCCTAATGTCCAACGTAAACCGCCCTTGCTGCAGTTTAATCCCTTTGCTTCTTGTTCTATCCTCAGAAGTCCAGGAGAACAATTATTCACCTTCCTCCTTCTAACACCTTTTTAGAAAGCTGCTGTGATGTTCCCTCTCACTTTTCCGTTAAAAGCATTTGTGGAAAATCGTGCCAGTCTAGACGTAGCCAAGGGAAACTCCACCATGGGCCTAGAACTTGGTTACAAAGGAAAGCAAAAACACTTTTAAAAAGTGCACAGATATCAGATCCCAAACCATAAAGCAATAAAACCTAATGGATTTACCTGAACTTTACCCTACTTACAGAAGAGTGAGGAGTCTGTTCTTAGAAGGAGACAGTCTGTCTGTCCCCCTCGGTAGCTGGAGAGAAAACCAAAAATGCCTTTGTCCCAGTTTGAAATTCCTCCCTCCATTCCTACTGGCCGACTCTACCTGGGTTAAGTATAGTTAAACCCTTACTCCCCAGGCTGCTGGCCGTCTCGCATGATCATGACAGGGAGGAAGGAGGCGAGTGGAGAGTTAGTGACACACCAGTTTTAGGTCACTACCTCCTGCTCCTGCTGTCACCCCTGGAGGAGAAGAGAAAGCTGACCCTTCCTCTGTCCCTCGGCCACGCCAGTCACCCCAGAGCAACGGGGGCTCCTGCAGGCCAGGGCAGGCCTGGGTGACAGCCAGACAGGCTGTGAATCTGCATTGGGACTCCCGAGATCTGGGATCTCTTCCCAAGCTCTGCCACCAACCTGCTGGGTAACCGTGGGCAAGTCACGTCACCGCCCTGTGCCTCAGTTTCCCCATAGATGAAACGGGGCTGCGGCTACTGACTCTCCTTGTAGAGTGGCTTGAGAGCCACCAATGGAAGAGCTCAATGTTCTTTATCATTCCTGTGTCCCAAAGGCCTGGGCCAGGCACCCCCCCGTCTAGCAATGGAGACGTGATCCCTGCCCCCAGGAGCTTACAAACCCGGCGAGGCACTGCAGGGAGGAAGAAGGCTCTGCGTGCTATGGCTGTGCCCTCTCCCTGCACCGTGAGGGGCAGCAGGAGCAGAGCAGAGGAGACACAGAGGCGCTGGGTTTGATTCTGACCCGACACCGCTGTCCGTGCTTTCAGTGCAGCTACTCCTGCTCTGTACCAAGGCAGAGGGGAATCCGGGCCAGGGAGCCAGCCCGTAGAATCCCAGGGCTGGAAGAGACCTCAGGAGTCATGGAGTCCAGCTCCCTGCCCAAAGCAGGACCAGCCCAACACAATCAACCCAGCCAGGGCTTGGTCAAGCTGGGACTTAAACACCTCTAGGGATGGAGATTCCAGCCCCTCCCCAGGGAACCCAGCCCAGCGCTTCCCACCTGCCTAGGGAAATAGTTTGTCCTAATATCCAACCTAGACCTCCCCCACTGTAACTTGAGCCCATTGCTCCTTGTTCTGCCACCTACCACCACTGTGAACAGCCTCTCTCCATCCTTTTTGGAACCCCCCTTCAGGAAGTTGCAGGCTGCTCTCAAATCCCCCCTCACTCTTCTCTTCTGCAGACTGAATACACCTAAATCCCTCAGCCTCTCCTGGCAGGTCATGTGCTCCAGCCCCCTCAGCATTTTGGTTGCCCCCCCGCTGGGCCCTCCCCGATGCGTCCACGTCCTTTCTGTAGCGGGGGCCCCAGAACCGGCCTCACATCCCCAAGAGTCCCAGAGTCCCTCATTCCGAAGGTGGAAGGACGGACCAGGTCTGACCCTTGCACAGCCGGCCCCCGGGAAGTCCTAGAGCAAAGCTCCTAGAAAACAGCCCCTCTTCCCTGAGAACTGGCCCGCGCTGGAGAATCCGCCCCCACCCTGCTCCGCGGTCCCAAGGCTCATTCGTTTCACTGTTTCAAAGGTCTGCATTGGTCCAGCCTCATCGTCCCGGCCCTGGGTCCGGCTGGACCCGTCTCGGCTGCACCGTGGGGCCCAGCGCTGGCTGCGTGTTCCCCCTGGGGAACCTCCCTGGCTGTGTTCCCGTCCCCCTTCGTTGCGCTGACCGGACCCAGCTCTTGGAGGCCGGTTGCTGGGCCGTGAGCGATTCCTGTTGCTCCTCTCTGAGCCCTGTCCCATGCACCAGCCTCTTCCCGGGCCCTGGACATTTCAGGGTGCTGGGGGAGGGGCTGCCAGTGACATCACTGCCTACAGAGATGTCATCGGTGATGTCACAGTCGGCCCAGCTGGGGGGGCAAGGTGGGGATCCTGCTGCAGAGGCAGGAGGGGAGGAGGGAGCTGGTGGCCAGGCTGCATGATTTGGGCCTGGCTTCTGGCATTACTCAGGGCCGGGGGCAGCTCTGTTCCCTTCTGCAGCTTCCCCACCCGCAGAGCTGTGAGCCCAGCCACAAGATCCATACTAAGAAGCTCACGCGAGAAGCAAACCCGGCCCCTCCGCTCCAGCCCCCCTGGGTCCCCTCGGAGCCTCCCTGCCATGGCCGAGAGCGGAGAGAACACCGTCGCCTGCCCAGTCATCGCCGCCAACCCCCGCATCATCCGCGTCACGGTGAAAGCCCCCGCAGGGAAGGAGGAGTTTGTGGTGCCGGAGAACAGCAGCATCAAGCAGCTGAAGGAGCAGATCTCGAAGCGTTTCAAGTGCCAGCCCTGCCAGCTGGTGCTGGTGTGTGTGGGGCGGGTTTTGAAAGACCAGGACACGCTGAGGCAGCGGGGGATCCAGGACGGGGTGACTGTCCACCTGGTCATCCGGACGGCGAAGAGACCCCGGAACGATTCGCTTACCCACGCCTGCGTGGCCAGGAACGGCCCCCTGTCCCCGTCCCCGTCTGGCATCCACTCCGGCCACAGCAGCGAGTTTGATCTGGGCGGGCGGGGCCTGGGCGCCAACATCTCCAGCCCCGAGCTGCAGCTCCTGGCCAGCTCGGAGCTGATGGCCCAGAAGGTGGAGAACCCGTTCATCCAGAGCATGCTGTCCAACCCCGACCTGATGAGGCAGCTGATCATGGCCCACCCACAGATGCAGCAGCTGGCCCGGCAAATGCCAGAGATCAGTCGCATCCTCAACAACCCAGACATCATGAGGGAGATGCTGGACATCGTCCGGAACCCGGAAATGATGCAGGAGGAGCGGTGCCAAGAACGATCCTGGACCACCCTGGAAAACATCCCCGGGGGGGACAACGCCCTGAGATGCACCTACACGGAGCTCCAGGAGCCGGCGCTGAGCCCCGCACAAGAGCCTGTCTCAAACCATCCCTTTGCTACGTTCCTGAGGAATCCCTCCTTGGAAGGCCTGGGACAGGGCGAGCTGCCCTCCTGCGTGGAGACCGGAGACCTGTCGGCTCCTTCCTCCGCCTCCCAGAGCGCCACCAGCGTCTGCACCCACAGCACCTGCGGGTTCCTGGACTGCGCGGTGAGCAGCTGCGGTGTCTGCCCCGTGGCGCCGGGCTCGTCTCGGCCGAGCCTGGAGCCGGATGCAGGGTCTGGGGGGCTCCACCCCGGCGGGATCCAGAACCTGGTGCAGCAGATCACGGAGAACCCGCAGCTGATCGTGAACCTGTGCGCCTCTTACACCAAGTGCATGATGCTCTCCCTGATCCAGAACGCCCAGCTGGCGGCGCAGGCCAGCCTGTCGGCCGAGAGGCCCCCGCCCCTGGAGCCTGTCACGCAGCGGCTGCCAAGTTTCTTCCAGCAGATCCAGAACCCGGAGATGCTGGTGGCCATGTCCAACCCGAAAGCCATGCAGGCTTGGCTGCAGATCGAGCAGGGACTGCAGACGCTGGCCTCCGAGGCGCCCGTCCTTCTGCCGTGGTTCACTCTCCGGCTGTGGGGGCTGGGGAATTCGGGGGGCTCTGTCAGTACCCCGAGCGGTGGCCCCACCCCCAGAGAAGCATCACAGCCACCGCCGACGACCTCCGAGCAGGGACACCAACATTTAAACATGCTGCGGATGTTGCAGGTTCTTCCTGGCACCGACACCCAGCACCTGCAAGGGCCAGAAATCAAATTCCAGGAAGAACTCGAGTAGCGGAGACCGATGGGCGTGGTGGAAACATCAGCGCCACCCTGAGAAGGCAGAAACCTCCAGCCCAGCGACTTGTTCACTTGGAGGCCTGGATTGCGGTCTTATAAACAAAAGCCACGATGGGCACCTGTTGGTGGGCACAGTCCTTTTCTTCCGGGGTCGGGACACAGGGCTTTGGCCTCACACTGTGCCATGCCCAGGGCAGTGAGAACGTGCCCTCTAGGCAGCCTGAGATAATGCACGTGTAACCCGCACACCTGGGCGACGTCTACACGGCAGCCTTTGGTCGGCAGAAACGATGCGAAAGAAGAGCTCGTTAGCATTTGTCACGCCGTCATTTGCATCGGCTCTGCCGACCAAAGGCTGCAGTGTAGACACGTAGCCTTCACTGTCCCATGCAGTGCACCTAGACCACAGCAACAGATCAGAACAAGAGACCTGTACTGCAATGGCGCGCAACCTTTTCTGATCTGTGACCCCTGCACTGCAGGGGCTGACAATTGCTGGGCCCAGCCCCGGGCTGGCCGGATCTAAGCACCATGCGGCTGCGTCCAGCCCCCGGCCTGCTGGATCCAAGCACTGCACCACATGGCCACCAATGACCGGGCCCAGCTCCCGGCCGGCTGAATCCAAGAGCTGCGACCCCCTCCTCCCCAGGAAGACATCTGCAACCCCCTTGAGGGGTATGGGCTGGGAGCCAGCTGAGTTTTAGCTCAGAAGGCAGAGGCTCCTATACTAAGCATCAGCAGTCCTGGGTTCAAATCCACCTGGGGTTCCCTGGCGTGAAGGGTTTTTCTGTTTTGTGGTGTTTGTTGCTGTTGCTGGACCTTCGACAGGGTTAACTCCCTGGGGGAAAGGAAACCCAAAGGCTGTGTCTAGACTGGCAAGTTTTTCCGCAAAATCAGCTGCTTTTGCAGAAAAACTTGCCAGCTGTCTACACTGGCTGCTTGAATTTCCGCAAAAGCACTGACGATTTCATGTAAGATTGTCAGTGCTTTTGCAGAAATACTACGCAGCTCCCATTCGGGCAAAAGTCTTTTTCCGAAAAACTTTTGCACAAAAAGGCCAGTGTAGACAGTAGAGATTTGTTTTCCACAAAAAAGCCCCAATCGCGAAAATGGCGATCGGGGATTTTTTGCGGAAAAGCGTCCGTGGCCAATCTAGACGCGCTTTTCCGAAAATGCTTTTAACGGAAAACTTTTCCGTTAAAAGCATTTTTGGAAAATCATGCCAGTGTAGACGTAGCCAAAGAGTGTGACTTATCCCACGTTGTGCCTGGCATCTGTGCACGGCCGAGACTAGAACCAGATCCCCTGGGTCCCCACCCAACAATTGTGACTCCAGCCACCGCTGGCTGGGTGCGTGCCATTTTCCATGGCTCGTCCACGGGGGCGAAACTGTGCTTTGTTTGCAAGACTGCTTAGCGAGGAGAGTTTTACAGTCAGTGTCCGTCAGTGCTGACGTGCTAGCCTTAGACCCGTTAGATGACCGTTTTGCAGGGCCCCGGGCAGCATAATTCCACAGGGCCCCCCCTTTGCCACAGCGCATGCGCGGGGCTTTCTGAAGCACGGGGCCCGGGTCCCGGGGAGGCCGCCCCATTCGCCCTGCCCTATATCTGTCCCATCAGGAGGTAGCAGCCATGCCATGGGACTTAGTAGCGCCCAATAGCAAGCCTTGACTCTCAAATCGCAGACACCTCAAAGGCCAAAATGTGCTCAGGAATGCTTTGAGTCTAACAAGGACAGAGGGTGTGTGGGCAAATCACAAAGAGAGAGGGGTTAAACTGGGGGTCTACGTCTACACTGGCATGATTTTCCGCAAATGCTTTTCACGGAAAAGTTTTCCGTTAAAAGCATTTGCGGAAAAGAGCGTCTAGATTGGCATGGATGCTTTTCCGCAAAAGCACTGTCCCGGCCGTGCTCAGAAGCGCTTCCTTTATAAACATGGATCCCCCTGGCCCTTCCCAGAATGTAGACCGGAAACAGGAAGGGCCAGATTGTGTATGGGGGCGCGACGGAGCATCTGCCCCGCCCTGGCCTAGCAAGGGTTAAATCCAGCTCTGGGAGACGGCAGTGGAGCAAGGGGATGAGGCCTGCGTAGCAGCCTGTTCGGGCCCAGAGGAGGGCTGTATAAATAGGACTCCTAGGCTATGCCCACACGCGCGGCTTCTTGCACGAGAAATATGCAAATGAGGCTAAGCGTGGAATATCACCGAGCCTCATTCGCATACCTAATGAGCCGCTGTTTTTGCAGAAGAGGCTCTTGCGCCAGAAGGAGTGTCTACACGGCCCCTTCTTGCGCAGGAAAACCCTCTTGCGCAACGCCGCCACGCTGATTATTTTCAAGAAGAACGGCATCGCGCAAGAGGGTTTTCCTGCGCAAGAAGGGGCCGTGTAGACACTCCTTCTGGCGCAAGAGCCTCTTCTGCAAAAACGGCGGCTCATTAGGTATGCAAATGAGGCTCGGTGATATTCCACGCTCAGCCTCATTTGCATATTTCTCATGCAAGACGCCAGGAGTGTAGGCATAGCCCAGGAGAGGAGGGGAGAGACACACGCTCACACCCCAGTTGGGGAGAAGGAGGAACCAGGCTGCCAGGGAAGCTGGAGGCTGCCTGGAACAGAGCGGATTTGGGGAAAGGCAGGCAGAGCTGGGGAGCCCTGGCGGGCAAACTCCCAGGCTGCTGGGCCTGAGGCGAGGCCCGAGGGTACCGAGGTGGCAGCCAGGCCAGGAGAAGGCAGCAGGGACGAGATGGCGACTGGCAGCAAGTCGCCAAGGCAAGGCAGTCAGAGACTTGGGGGGCTGCCTGATGGGAGAACCCCAGGATATGGAGGCACTGCTGTGGGGCAGTACCTGGAGGGAAAGCTGCCGGGGTCCAGGAGTAAGGTTGCCAGATGGTTTAACCAAAAACACCGACCCCCCCCTCAAAAAACCCCCCAAAACACTGGTAAAAAAATTCTGTAGGGGGGGAAGGGGGAGACCAACGTTGTTGAGCAAAAACAAAAAGGACCCGGAGAATTATTAAGCAAATAAGGGGCCAGAGCCAGAGCACCAAGGGAAGGTGTTTGGGGGTCCTACAACGCAGCACTGGAAGAGCAGACCCACCTCTGGGGTGCAGCGGGATGGGAAGAGATAGCAGAGGTGCCTGGAAGACAGACTGGCATGAGACACTGGTGCGGAGACCCCATGGGGAGAGACCATCTGCTTGGTGAGACAAAAAAGAACCCTGAGAATTCCAATAGTCCGGCATCAAAATGGCAAGAGCCGAGTGAGTGAAGGGGGAGGGATCGCTCAGTGGTTTGAGCATTGGCCTGCTAAACCCAGGGTTGCGAGTTCAATCCCTGCAGAGGCATTTAGGAATTTGGGGCAAAAATTTGTCAGGGCTGGTACTTGGTCTTGCTGTGAAGGCAGGGGACTGGACTTGATGACCTTCCAAGGTTCCTTCCAGTTCTAGGAGATCGGCAATCTCCATTTAAAAAAAAAAAAAAGCTTTGGCAAAAAATGAGTTACAAGGCAGCAGCAGCAGCAGCAGCTGGACTGAGCGAAAAGGGTAAAAAAGGCTTAAAAAAACTAAAACATTCCAGTATACTGTATACGGTATGTACAATAAAAAGGGCTAAGAAGACTTGATATACAGTATATACATAACTTGTTTATAGTTCCTCCTGATACTCTGGCATAGCTGATAATCCGGCACCACCTAAATCCCATAGGTTCTGGATTATCGGAAGTCTACTGTATTAAGCAAAAAAAAAAGGGAGACAATGCGGAGGCAGGGATGGGAGGTGGGGGTCGGTTTCCTGCAATGAAGACAAGAGCAATGCCAGCCCCACTGGTGTTGAATGGCAGGTGGCAGAACAAGGGGCAATGGTCTCAAGTTGCAGTGGGGCAGGTCTAGGTTGGACATTAGGACAAACTCTTTCCCTAGGCGGGTGGGGAAGCGCAGGGCTGGGTTCCCTAAGGAGGGGTGGAATCTCCATCCCTAGAGGTGCTTAAGTCCCGGCTGGACAAAGCCCTGGCTGGGGCTGGTCCTGCTTTGGACTCGACAACTCCCGAGGTCTCTGCCAGCCCTGGGATGCTACGATTCTGTGATTCTGTGACTGGCGGCAGCGGGCCAGGATGCTGTGCAGGGGGAGATGCTTTCCCCAAGGGGAGCGGCTCGGGAAGGCAGGGGCCCAAGGACTGTGTCTGCCCAGGAGCAGGGGAGGAGGAGAACACAGGGAGGCAAGCGTGGTCCAGGCCTGGGACATGGGTCCCACTGGGCACCAGCCCGTGGGAGTCTCCAGCCACCGTGGGTGCAGGGGTGCTGCGTCAGGGTGCTGGGCAGGCTGCGGGAGTGAAGGGGGGACCGGAAAACGAGGGTGCTGGGCCCATATTCAAGGGAGGTGCCAGACACCCAGGCCGTGTCTGCTTTCTGTGATGTCATCGGTGATGTCACTGTCATCGGTGATGTCACAGTCCCCAGGGGCAGGCCGGTGGAAATTCTGCATGGCCCGGCAGTACCAGCGGGAGAAAGACCATGAGGGCACCTGCCAGGCGGTGACCGAGCGAGCGGAGGAGCAGGCCAACATCTAAGCTGGTATGCGCGCTCTGGGGTTGGCTTCTGGTAGCACCTCGGGGAGCGAAGGCCAATTCCCCCTTCCCCGCACGTCCCCCCAGAAGCCCACGCCAACAGCGGCCGGCAGCCCGAAGGAATTGTCCTCCGTCACATCCCATCTCCTCCTCCAGGCCCCTCTGCTCCCCGCAGCAGGACCAACGTGGAGCTCCCGCGTCCCCGGTCGCCATGTCCGAAAGCCGCCGGGCCCCCGGGGCCAAGCCAGCCGCCGTCACCGTCGACTCCAGCGGCGTCCTCAAGGTGACGGTGAAGACCCTCAAGCAGAAGGAGCAGTTTGAGGTGGCCGAGAGCAGCACCGTCCGCGCCTTCAAGGAAGACGTCGCCAAGCGCTTCAAAACGCCCTCTGACCTGCTGGTGCTGATATTTGCTGGGAAGATCCTCAAGGATCAGGAGACGCTGAGCCAGCACGGAGTCCGCAGCGGTTTCAGCATCCACCTTGTTATCCGCTCCCCAAAGCGGCCCCAGGACCACGCCGCGGAGCTGAGGAACGTCGCCGCCCCGCCGACGCCGTCCGTAAACAGCAGCGCCTCCAACCTGCTCGCCTCGGGGCGGGGCCCGGCTCTGCAGGATCTGGGCCTCCGCTCCTGCAGCGTGTCCGAGCTGCAGGGGCGCTTAGAAGAGCTGGTGGCCTCCAGCCAGGAGCTGGTGGCTCAGATCATGGAAAACCTTTTGTTTGAGATCATCAGCTCCAACCTGGACCTTAACACCATCAACAACAACCCCTTCCTCCTGGGCTTCCTCATCGGGGTGACGGGCATGAGCGTGCTGGGCCTGGACCCCACGGACATGTCGGATTTCACGAGCGAGGCCCAGGAGGCCGAGGTCTCCATCCAGGACCTGATGAACGAGGTGACGCAGAACCCCTTGGTGCAGAACCTCCTCAGCAACACGGACCTGGTGCGAGAGGTCCTTCTCTCCAACCCGCAGCTGCAGCAGCTGGCCCAGCAGAGCCCCGAGATCCATCACATCCTCCACAGCCCCGACTTCATCCGGGAAATGATCGAGGTCACCAGCAACCCGGCGACGCTGCAAGAAATGATCCGGAATCACGACCGCGCCTTGAGCAACCTGGAGAGCATCCCGGGGGGGTACAGCGCCCTGCAGCAGCTGTACAGCGAATTCGAGGAGCCCATGATGAACGCCGTGCAAGCCCAGTTTGACAGCAACACGTTCGCTTCCTTGGAGAATAACCCACCTTTGAGTAGGGCCGGCCCGCCAGCCCGGACGGAAAACAGAGACCCGTTGCCCAACCCCTGGGCCACGCGGACGCACAGGGCCGGTGACACGGGGAGTAACAGCCCGACTCACGACAGCGCAGGGCAGAACTTTATCGTCCTGAATTTTGGGCCCGGGGCAGGCCCTGGGGTTGCTAACCCGGGAGGCGTTCAGAGTCTGGTGCAGCATCTGACGGGGAACCCAGAGTTCATGCAGCACATGGAGAACGTGTTGTCCAATCCCACCGGCCCGGCCCAGCTGCTGCTGAATAATTCCTGCGTCTCCAGGGGGGGCCGCGCTCGGCCTCGCGACGAACAGGGGCCGCAGCTCCCTCCGGAGCTGGAGAACGCTGACATCGCGCCCCTGCTGAGCAGCCCGCGAGCCATGCAGGCTCTGCTGCAGATCCAGCTGGGCCTGCAGACGCTCTCCACCGAGGTACCGGATTTTATCCTCGGCCTGGGCGACCGGGACGTGGAACTGGAGCTGGAGAGCATGGAAGGGTCTCTGCCCAGCAGCGAGTCCGAGGAGGACGTCAGCCTCGAGTCAGACAAGGAAGACCCCGACGGCCCAGGGGGCATGGACCAGCCGGCACCAGAAGTCCGATACGAGACACAAATGGAGCAGCTCCGGACCATGGGCTTCCAGGACCGGCAGGCGAACTTACAGGCTCTGATCGAGACAGACGGGGAAATCAATGCGGCCGTGGAGATGCTAACAAAGTCCGAGCCATCAAGCGAGATATTGTAACGTGTTCATTTTGCCTGTTGTAATTGTGGCTTGGTACAGACTAAAAACAGCTTGGTGCATATGAGGGTGGCGTGCGGCAGCTTGCTTCGGCCCTGCTTCCTCGCCACTTGTTCCCGCCGCAGAACCGGCGCAGGTCCGACGTGTCCGTCAGAGCCTCATGTTGTCCCAGGATACACAGCGAACGAGTCCCTTGGCCCAGAGAATTGGCAGTCTTATGTAGACAGGCCCCGGGTGGGGGGAAAGGAAATAGTCTTGTTTCCATTCTACAGAGGGAAACTGAGGCTGGAAGGTCCCAGCAGCTAGCCCAAGCCCGAATGTCGACAGAGCCCTGTGGTCTGAGCCTAGTGAGCCCACGTCCGCTGACCCAGGCGAGCGGCGGCCATGCCACGGGATTTTTCTCCCTCTGTGGACAGACCCTAAGTGACTTGACCGAGGTCATCCAGAAAGTCTGTGGCGGGGCCAGGAATTCCACCCACGTCCCCTACGTTGCTAGTCCAGCAGATGAGTGGCAATGTGAGCCCTGCGTGGGCTGTCGCTGTGGTGTGAGTCGGGCCCGGCTGACATGGCGTGGGTTTTGTTTCTGGAGGCCCCCAGGGTTGGTCAGCCCTTCAGCTCCCCAGCGCATCCCCGCCAGCTACCGTGGATCTGGGGCCGGGTGAGGGAGCCTGGGTCACAGCCGCACAGATAAGCTTGCAAGCAAGCCTGCGGTGTTAGCCATCTCGACCCACCAGGCCTGCAGCCCTGTGGGGAACCCCCAGCCCCACCCCAAACCCGCCTACCCCCCAAGCCGGCCGGGCAGGTGCATTGAACAGGATCCCCCTCCCCCCGTTGGTCCCCTCAAAGAGCCCTGACAGACCGGTCGCAGAGGGGCGGCCGTGTTAGTCTGTCTAACCAACGAGGAGACCTCGTTAGAGACTCAGATTGATTAGGGCAAGCGGCCGGGGGAGCAGCTGAGGGAGGAGTCCAGGCTTTCTGGGGGGACACTGGAGGCTGCCTGGGGCAGGGCTCTGAGGGAGCTTGAGGCCTGTTCTAACCTTCCCCCCCCCCCCCCCGCCTTGCCACCCCGCTGGGAGAGGGGACGCGGTGGGCGCCAGCGGGATGGAGGGCAGGCGTCGGGCCAGGCCTGCTGCCCAGTGAGAGAGCTGAGGTCCCGCCAGGCAGAGGGGAGGGGAGGTGGCGTTGTGTGGCGACAGGGACCCACAAGAGCCCAGTTCGTGGAGCCCTGCGTCTGAGAGGGCCGGGGGCCAGCCCCAGGGTCCCGGCTGGAGCCATGGAGCGCCCAGCGAGCCGCTAGTGGGTATCCCCAGTGCTGGGCTGGGCTCGTGAGGCGCAGCAGGGCCGGCTCCTCGGCCGGCGGAGTGTGTCCTACACCGTGGCACGTGCCACCCGCCAAGAACTCGGCAGCTGCCGGGAGACACGGGGGAGCCGCTGGCGCTGTCCAGCCAGCCAAGCCAAGCCACAAGGCCGTTCCGTAAAGAGCATCATCCGGCGGCCGTCTCCCTTTATTTCACACCGAGCACGCCCCCCCCCCGAGAGCCTCCGTCGCCCCGTCTGCCCTGCGCCCCCTGCGACGCCTCTGTCTTTGGGCGAGGGGCTGAGCGGGGACACAGAGGGACACGGAGTGGCCTGGCCCTTCCCTCACGAGTCTCCAGGAACGTCTCCGTCCAGCATGTGAAGACTCTGAGTGGGTGTAGCGCCGGCCATGGGCCTCCTGGGCTCGGGGGAGGGTGGAGGAGCCACCCACGGGGTCCTGGCTCCCTCGCCTCAGGGGAAACGAAGGGCCACAAAGAGCCACCAAATCCCAGGGCTGGCAGAGAGCCCAGGAGCCATCGCGTCAGGCCCCTGCCCCGAGCACTCACCCCAGGCAGACTCCATCTCTCTGTGCCCAGGGCAGGAATGCAAATGCCAGCTAGGACTGGCCTCGACCCCGGCCCCTGCAGAACTGCACCTGCGCCCTCGCGCCAGCCCACGGTTCACCTTTCTCCTCTTCCTGACCCCCCTTCCTCGCTCACGTTAACCCCCAGCGTCCCCCGGGGAGCAGTACCCAACGCCCGGCTGTCGTGGATTAGCCCCGTGGCGTTTCCTTTCCCTCGACCGTGCCAGCCCACGCACCGGGCAGAGCCGCAAACCCCGAGGAAAGTGTAGAGCGGCATGAACCGGACACGCCCAGCCGGCCCCAAGCCTGCCTGGCAGCGAGAGTCCCGGCAGGGGGGGCGTCGGGGTCTCTACTGAACTCTGAGGACTAGCTGAGCGCCAGGCCCAATGCGAGACGTGTGTGCGCAGCATTTCTAGTGCGGTGTGACGTGGGGTGTGGTCGTGGGGCAGGGGCAGCCCCAGGGCTAACCCAGTCCACACAGAGGGCAACCGGCGTCTCTGGAGCTGATATTGGGAGACTCTCGTCCAGGCGGGGCATTTACACAGAGGAAGGAACCCCAGGGAGCTCGGGGAGGAGCTGCCCTTCTCGGGTGCAGACGGGGTGGGCACGGGATGGGCTCCGGTACAGAGAAGGGACGCGGGGGTGGGTCTCGGGAAAGGGGGATCCCCGGCCTGTGAGTTGTCAGGGGCTGGAGTCTTGTATGAAAAACACAACAAAAGGCTCGCGGCTCCCGGCCCCACCGCTACCGTGTTGCCTGGCCGCCGCCTGGGGTTGCTCGGCGATTTAAAAGGTTCACGGCTCTTGCCCCTGCCAGGGTAGCGCTGCGGCCATGAGCCATTTCAATAGGATCCTGCTGCCTGAGCCGCTGCCTGGAAACTCGGTGGCCTGGGCAGCAGGATGAAAACAGCTGCAACCCGTGGGCCGGATTAAAGCATTCGGTAGGCTGGATCTGGCCGCATCTTGGCTCTGCACAGACAGTCCCTGGCCCAAAGGGCTTAGCGGGGCTATTAGCCCCATTGCACAAGAGGAAACTGAGGCACAGGCAGAGGCAAGAACTTGCCCAAGGTCACGCAGGACATCGGTGTCAGAAGTGGGAACTGAACCCTGCTGTCCTGCGTCATAGCAAGAACCAGACGGCTGTCCCCCCCCCAGCCCCGGACTCTGCATTTAACTGCACTTTTCTCAATGAGCCATTACCTACGTGTGTGTCAGCTCCTCAGAGCAGGGGACATGCCTGCCTCCCAGAGGGGTGCGGCGTTTCCTTGGGAGGGCCAGACGAAAGGGCAGCGGCGTGGGCAGAAGCTGACGGTAGAAAGCTGCTGTGGGCGCTTTCGTTCAGTGCTTCCCGCTCTGGCTGTTGCAGGCTGTCGGGTCTGAGCCAAAGCCCATCGCAGTCCCTGCCTCAACTAAGGTCTGAATAAAGTGCCAAATTGGGGTCCTGGGTCCACCCACACCAGGGGTAAAATGCCCACTGCCTCCCTGTGGGCCATCAGTCACCCACAGCTGGGCAGGGGATAAGGAGTGAGTCAGAGGGATGGGCGTCAGTCTCCCTTTATTTCACACCAAAAGGCCCCTTCTCCTTCCCCCACCTGCTCAGCATCCCAGCACCTCAGGCCCTTGCGTCCAACCCTCTCAGTCTAACAGAGTTGAGATGCCCTATCTTGCTTGTCACCCCTGCCATCCATGGGCAGGTTTGAACCCGGGACCTCTGGAGCCGAATGTAGGAGGCACTATGGCAGGTCTGGGTAGGAATGGTGTGCCTACCACTGTTGGCCTGAGGCTGGAAATAGAACATAAGAACAGCTAGAATGGGTCAGCCCAGTATCCTATTGTCTGACAGCGGCCAATGACAGATGCCCCAGAGGGAGGGAACAGGACAGAGACTCACAAGATCCCTCCCGTCACCCATTTCCAGCCTCCGATAAAGAGGTGAGGGGCACCGTTCCTACCCACCCTGGCTAATAAGTATCGGTGGCCCTAACCTCCATGAACGTATCTAGTTCTTATTTTGGGACCCTGTTGACATCCTGGCCTTCACAACAACCTCTGGCAAGGATAAGAGGAGAGAGATCACTTGGGGTACGTCTACCCAGGGACATTCTTTCGGAATATTTCCGTTATTCCAAAATAACGTTATGCACTGTCTACACAAGAAGCCCGTTATTTCGAAATAAATTCACAATATCGGGCTTCTTGCTCCAACTTCCTGTAAACCTCGGTGCATGAAGACCAAGGAAGTCGGAGGAATAGCACTTCACGTCGAAATAAGTGCTGTGTCGACAGTGCCAAATTTCAAAATAATCTCTTTCGAAATAAGCGACGCAGTTTGTGCAGCTCACATTGCATCGTTTATTTCGAAGTATGTGCTACTGTGTAGACGCACCCTTGAGGATTACCTGTGGCATCTGGCGTTGGCCACAGAAGATACATCTACACTGCAGGCTAAAGCCAAGTTAAGATACGCAACTTCAGCTACGTGCATTGCATAGCTGAAGTTGGAAGTTGCTTAACTTGGCTTGTGGTGCTGGCTACACAGCAGGAAGTGGAAGGAAGACCGCTTTCCCTCTGACTTTCCTTGCTTCTCGTGAAATTAGGGTTACAGGAGTCGGAGTAAGAAGCCCGTTATTTCAAAATTATTTTGAACGCATAGACGTTCACTCAGTTGTTTGGAAATAAGCATGCAGTAGAGACATAGCCTGTCAGAAGACAGGAGACTGGGCCAGATGGACTTTGGTCTGACCCCGTCTGGCCATTCGGATGTTCCTAAGGCTTTAATTGATTTCCTTGGTGAACGCTCTGAAAGTTTATAAACGTGTTTGTGACCTTAGGAATAAGCCAGGGATGACATGAGCCAAATTCTCTGACGTGCTGCACTGCTTAATCGTGAAATCGTAAACACGGGTCTTGTTCCCCCTGTATTCCGTTTGGGGACCAGCCCCTGCCCAGCCCAGCCAGGATGCAGAACAGGGCACACGGGCAGTAACTCCATCGCGACAGGCCCCCCGGTACGCAGCTGAGAAGATGCCAAACAAAAGGATGCTGAGAGCCGTGTACGGCGAGAGGGAGCCAGGAGTGAAAGGGTTAATTGCTTTGCTGTTGCTCTTCCAGCAAAACTCAGGGGGCCGATACTCCTGGCTGACTCTCTAGCCCAGCGGATTTGCAGGACAACGTATAAATACCCCTGATCTCCAAGCAATACAGTCGCCGAAGGTGTCTGGGCTCCGTTTGCATTTTGCTGCCCTTGTCAGAGGAAAACACAGGCAGCCCATGACTTTCAGGTGAGTGCGGGTATTGATTATTTCTCAGCTTACAGCAGGACTGAGCCGGGGGGCTGAGCGGGGAGACGGGGTTGTTCACCAGAGGCGTAACTAGACAGTTGGCTGCTGTTTGGACGTGAGCACGGAGATCCTTGGACGGAAGGAGCAAAACACGGGGCGAGCGATTGCTCGTGTCCTCGGGCCCACAAATAACACCGAATCATGGGCGGGGAATTTGACATTTGCAACCTTCCTGTCTGAATTAGGGCCCTGAACACACATGCCTCAGTGACTGTGCACATGTAACCCACACACCTGGCTATGTCTACTCTTGCACGAGTAATATGCAAATGAGGCTAAGCGTGGAATATCGCCGAGCCTCATTTGCATACCTAATGAGCCACCATTTTTTTCAGAAGAGGCTCTTGCGCAAGAAGGAGTGTCTTCGCTGCCCCTTCTTGCGCAAGAAAAACCCTCTTCCGCAACGCCGTTACACCTATTACTTTTCAGGAATAACGGCGTTGCGCAAGAGGGTTTTTCTTGCCCAAAAAGGGGCAGTGTAGATGCTCCTTCTTGCGCAAGAACCTCTTCTGAAAAAAATGGGGGCTCATTAGGTATGCAAATGAGGCTCAGCGATATTCCACCCTTAGCCTCATTTGCATATTACTCGCGCAAGAAGCCGCGAGTGTAGACACAGCCCTAGTGTGGTTACTGAGTAGTGCAAGTGGCACCTAGACCACTGCAACAGTTACGATCAAGAGACCTCTACAGCAGGGGCTGGGAGCCAGCTGGCTTTTAGCTCAGAGGCTCCTAGAGTCAGCTCCCAAAGTCCCAGGTTCAAACCCGCCAGGGGGCTGGTTACACACACTCCCCACTGAACTCAGTGGCCAAAGACACAGGCACAAGGAGGCCGAGATCTGCAATTTGGTGGGATGGGGTGTTACTCTCCCTATGCTTCAAGCAATGAGGATAGTAACTCGGATCAGCCCCATGAGGTGGGGAAGAGTGCAGAGCGGTACTTTGGCCAAGTGCCCCACGGATTAGTTGTAGGGCTGGTTTTGTTCCACATCTTTATTAATGACCCAGATAACGGGATGAATTACACCTTCAACAAGTTCACGGATGACATGGAGCTAGGGGGAGAGGTAGATACGCCTGAGGGCAGGAATAGGGTCCAGAGTGACTTAGACAGATTAGAGGATTGGGCCCCAAGAAATCTGAGGACGTTCAACAAGGACAAGTGGAGAGTCCTGCCCTAGGGACGGAAGAATCCCAAGCATTGTTACAGGCTGGGGACCGACTGGCTAAGCAGCAGTTCTGCAGAAAAGGACCCTGGGGATTACAGTGGATGAGAATCTGGATAGGAGTCACCAGTGCGCCCTTGTAGTCAAGAAGGCTAATGGCATGTTAGGGGGAAAGTCCAGCAGAGGGCAACCAAAATGATTAGGGGGGTGAAGAACTGGCTGAGGGATTTGGGTCTGTTCAGTCTGCAGAAGCGAAGAGTGAGGGGGGATTTGAGAGCAGCCTTCAACTTCCTGAAGGGAGGTTCCAAAGAGGCTGGAGAGAGGCTGTTCTCAGGGGTGGCAGATGGCAGAACAAGGAGCAATGGGCTCAAGTTACAGTGGGGGAGGTCTAGGTTGGACATTAGGAAAAACTATTTCCCTAGGCGGGTGGGGAAGCGCTGGGCTGGGTTCCCTAGGGAGGGGGTGGAATCTCCATCCCTAGAGGTGTTTACTTCTCGGCTTGACCAAGCCCTGGCTGGGATGATTGAGTTGGGTTGGTCCTGCTTTGGGCAGGGGCTGGACTCGACGACTCCTGAGGTCTCTTCCAGCCCTGGGATTCTTGTATTCTATGAATAAGATTAACTTCAATGACTGACTAAGTGCTCCATTGCTGTGGATCTTGATGTTGCAGGGAACATAATTTTCAGGAGCCGCGCAGGGGGCAGGATGCCTGTCGCGTCTGCCACCAACAACACCGCGGCCAGCTCAGTCGTGTTCACCCTGCAAGGCATCCCCGGGCTGGAAGCCGCTCACCTCTGGCTCTCCCTCCCCTTGTGCTCCGTGTACGCCGTTGTTCTGCTGGGGAACACCCTGGTGCTTGTCTTGATTGCGGTGGAGCGAAGCCTGCACCAGCCCACGTACCTTCTCCTCGGCATGCTGGCGGTCTCCGATCTCATCCTCCCTTCCGCCACCGTGCCGAAAATGCTGCTCATGCTCTGGTTCGGGGCAGGGGACATCGCCTTTGCTGCCTGCCTCACCCAGATGTTCTTCGTCCACGCGGTGTTTGCTCTGGAGTCGGGCATCCTGCTGGCCATGGCCTTTGATCGGTACGTTGCCATCTGCGACCCCCTGCGGTACCGAGCCGTGGTCACCACGCCCCTGGTAGGGAGAACAGGGGCAGTGAGCGTCCTCCGGAGCGTCTGCGTGACCCTCCCGTTCGTCTTTCTCCTGAAAGGGGTCCCCTACTGCGGCCACCGCCTCCTCCCCCACACCTACTGCGAGCACATGGGCATAGCCCGGCTGGCCTGTGCCGACATCACCGCCGTGATCGCCTATGGCTTGAGCGTCACGTTCTTGGCCATAGGGCTCGATGTCGTGCTGATCGTTGCGTCCTACGTGCTGATCCTCAGGGCCGTCTCCCGGCTCCCGTGCAAGGCGGCCCAGCTCAGGGCACTGCGCACCTGCAGCGCCCACATCTGCGTCATATTAATATTTTACACCCCGGCCTTCTTCTCGTTCGTAAGCCAGGGCTTTGGGCGCAATGTCAATCGCCAGGCCCACATTATCCTGGCCAACCTCTACGTGCTGGTGCCACCCACCCTCAACCCCATCGTTTACGGGGTGAAAACCCAGCCCCTCTGGGACAGGGTGCTGAAAATATTCCATCCTCAACGGCGCATGCTCTGAAGACTTGCCCGGCATGGCCAGCGGGCCGCTCGCCGAAGCCTGGGGAAGCGTTGGGTTTCGGTGGGGCGGGCCGTGAGGGTCACAGGCTGAATTCCAGGGGACGGGACCATTCCTGGATACGACACAGACGGCAGCATCTACGTCTGAGCTCCTGACTGTCACTGGCCCTTACCTCTCACTCCCTTCCCCCCCGTGTGACGCCCGGGAATGTCAGACAAAACATTCCCATCCCCTGGGACGGGTCTTTCCTCCTGGCGTTTCAGACACAACAGTCATCGCTTTGGCCAGACCGGTGTGTGGCACGCCAGGCTGGGGGGTCCTTGTGCTGTCCCGGGGGGATGCGTTCCCACGGCCCGTGGGCTAGCAGCCACGTCCGTGTCCTACACACGGAGTTGCAGGCAAACGCCCATTTGTGACAGGGCTGGTCTGTGACTCGCAGTGTAACTCGCTCACTCTGGTTCAGGCTACAGTCCTGGCACCAGTCCCATGCTTCAGGGCCTTTCTTTCTCCTACACCCCGTGGCACAGATCTGCCGTTGTCGCTGGACAAGCCCCTGGGGGAGGCCTGTCTGCAGAAGGAGGCGTGGCCCTGTGATCAGAAGGACGTGGCTGCCAGATGTCCCGTAACTCAGCCGGGTGTGGGGAGCGGTTCGCCTCTCCGTCCCGGTGGTGTGTGCTGGGAGCTGGCCAAGGCTCTCTGCCCGGGTTGTTTTGCTCTGTTTTAAACAATAAAAGGCGGCTGTGGGGATGCAGCAGGAGGAAACAGAGAAGGAAGTAGAGACCTGTCCCTTAGACACGTGTTTGTGTCACGGCTGGATCTCACATTTACCTCCTCCACGTGCACACCCGTGAGAGCTGGCCGTGGCTTACGGTGGGGTCTCCCCAGGAACTTTGCCCTATCTCCGTTAGCCAGCTGCAGCAGGCCCCTGACTACTCCTTGCCTCAGGTGTGGTCAGGTAGCGCCACGGAGCTGTAACAGAGCATAGGTCCCCGGTGTGCTAGGTGCTGCACATCCACACGGGCCACGTCTGGACAGGCACAGGCCACGTCCGCCTGAGCTAGGGTTGCTAGGTGTCCGGTTTTGAACCAGGCAGTCCAATATTTGAGCTTTCTGTCCGGGGAACAAATTAAGAAGATAGAACTGAGAAAATAGAACTGTCTGGTATTTCCTAACTGAGATGTCGTGTCGATTGTGATGTCGTGTCAAGTGTGTCTGGTATTTTTAGCAGCGCGGCTGTGGGTGGACTTGCCACCTACCTACACACCTGGGAGGGGGGAGGGGACGGGATGGCGCTGGACGAACTCAAGCTGCTGTGGTCACGCTGCCATTTTTCGCACGTCAGCTCGAGCGGCGTGGGCAGGCGGGCGCCTGGCTCTCCGGGTGGGGAAGCCGGGGACATTCCTGGATTTTTAACATTGTTGCTCCCGCTCCTGTGTGTTTGCCTCAAATTCTGTGCAGCGTGGGCCCAGGGAAGTGTCGGTCAAAAGCTGCTGCTCTGCGGAGCCTGTTCATCCTAGTCACATGCCTGTAGGATGTTTGCTGGTGCAGTTGTGAGAATTGGCTCGGGGCTGGGATTTTCCATGTCTCCTTCTGGGAGGCAGCTGCCGGCGGCGAAGGGCGGCTAACGCAGGGAATAACGGTATTCCGCGCACAACGGACCGTACATGCTGCCAACACACACCTGAGGGATTTGGCAGCCGAGCGGGTCCATCGTGGCTGCGTGTTTCAAAAGGCCATGGGCGGGTCACTTGCTCATGTGACGAACTCCATTTTGGGAGGCGGTTTCCTACGGGATTCCCCACCGCACAGGTGTGGTTATCACAAGGATCCTAGGGGTTCCTCCATCTATGTCTTCAGTCCCGCTCTTCACTTCGGAAGCAGCTTTGCTCTAGACAAAGGGCCCGGAAGGATCTGCTGACCCATAGGGTGGGCTTTTAAGTTGGCAGTTTGTTCCATCGCTGCTAAGAGCCTGCACCTGAAACTTGGGGATCGGTGCGTGTCGTCTGCTTTCTTTAACAATCCTACTCGCAACCTTTTCTTTCTGTTATTAATAAACCTTCCGATTTTCGATGTGAAAGGCCTGGCCCAGCAGGCTCTGTGGGATAAGATCTGAGGTATGAACGGACCCGGGACTGTGGCTGGTCCTTTGGGACTGGGGAAACCTGTTGGTTTTCAGAACCTCTCGCCTGTGTAAGGAGAGGGGCTGGCTGTGGCACAGGAAACACTGGGATGTCTGAGGGGACTGGGGTGTGATTTCTTGCTGGCCGGAGAGGCAGCTGACGTGCTCGGTGTGGCTGGCTTGGTGCCTTAGACTGGAGGACCCCAGTCCTGGGCTGTAAGTAGCAGTGTTCCTAAGAAAGTCCCCCTAATTAGACCTGCTCAGCAGAGCCCCCAGAACCTGTCATAATAGAGGTGTGTATTGGCATGAGAAAGGGATAGAAAATAAGACCCAGAATATCTTACTGCCCCTGTATAAAACTATGGTACACCCACATCTTGAATACTGTGTACAGATGTGGTCTCCTCACCTCAAAAAAGATATTTTGGCCTTGGAAAGGGTTCAGAAAAGGGAAATTAAAATGATTAGGAGTCTGGAACGGGTCCCATATGAGGAGAGGCTAAAGAGACTGGGACTTTTCAGTTTAGAAAAGAGGAGACTGAGGGGGGATAGGATAGAGGTCTATAAAATCATGAGTGGTGTGGAGAGGGCCGATAAAGAAAAGTTATTTATTAGTTCCCATAATAGAAGAACTAGAGGACACCAAATGAAATTAATGGGGAGCAGGTTTAAAACTAATAAAGAAAGTTCTTCTTCACACAGCGTGTAGTCAACCTGTGGAACTCCTTGCCAGAGGAGGCTGTGAAGGCTAGGACTATAATAGAGTTTAAAGAGAAGCTAGATAATTTCATCGAGGTTAGGTCCATAAAATGCTATTACCCGGGGATAGAAATGGTGTCCCTGGCCTCTCTTTGTCAGATGCTGGAGAAGGATGGCAGGAGACAAATCGCTTGATCATTGTCTTCGGTCCACCCTCTCTGGGGCACCTGGTGCTGGCCACTGTCGGCAGACAGGCTACTGGGCTAGATGGGCCTTTGGTCTGACCCAGTATGGCCGTTCTTATGTTCACCCTGCTGCCAACTGCGGTGTGGGTACAGCCACAGGGAGAGCGCCTCTCTGCCTCCCAAGAGCTTCTAGTGTAGAAAAGACCCGTGGTGGGAAACTAAGGCATAGACCAATGAAGTGACTTCACCACGGTCCCTGAGCCAGGCAGTGGCATCCCGGGGAATAGAACCAGTCTCCTGACTTGCTGCTGCGGTTCTGGTCCGTTGGACCATGCTCCAAGGTGTGCTCGGATCCCCTCCGTGGGGGCGCATTGCCCACAGTCCAGCAGCAAGTGGGGGGGGGTCTCCCATCTGAGCTGCCTCCGTGGCTCGTCTTGTCCAGGGGGAGCAGGGCCCCTGCCCTGCTCCCCAGCTCTGTTCACCTCGCTGTGGAGCCAGAGGGCCCTTGCCAGCCCAGAAAATACAGTTCCCCTGCCAGGGGTTGCCCAGCGGGGCTTTGCCTGCACATGAGCGCTGAGGTGGTTCTGCAGCCCCTGCCTGGTCCTGGGTCCCTCCTGGCCCTGCATGAGGGCGAGCTGGCTTGTGAACCATGCAGCTGCCCATCCTGCTGCCCCCTTCCCTCCCCCGGCAGCACAGCGTTTAACCCACCTCCCCAAGCTCTGGGCCTCCCAGAGCTCTTGGCAAACGCCGGGCTAGCCGAGGCTTGCTGGGCACATTACAGCCTCTGTGCGGGCAGCCCCAGGGCGTTAACGCAGGCGCACTGAGAGCGGAGGGCTCCGGCCTGCTCACGCACAACAGGGCCCTTCCCGTGTGGCTCCGTGGAAGGGCCAATGGCCGGAACGTGGTCTACGTGGGCAGGAAAAGGTTAAAAAAAGTAGGCCAGGGTGAGGGTAGTAGGTGCCTGCTTGGCCACTGCCCATGCGCTGCCCGTTGTGTGGATCGTGCCACAGTCCTGAGCTTCCAGAGCGCTGTAGCAACACCGCGTGGTGCAAACAGGCCCCCCTGGCCGAGCCTGGATGAGCACAGCTGGCCCTTGTGGCCACAAGAGCCATGAATGGGTTCTGCAAATCACTCACCCGCAAAGGAGGCCAGAGCAGAATCCATCTTTTTAGCCTCCAAAACAACTTATCTCACTGACCTGTAGCATCAAGGTCTCTTATCCTCTGTTTGGCCCCAGCCCCTAGATACCAGTGCCCGAGTCACACAGACGTGTACCAGGCCTGCGCCTCGTGGGCTGTCACTCGGCCAGTTCTGTTAAAACTCTTGGATGCAAGTTACCCAGGCCTTCTGATCGGAGAACATCCAACCTTAGTAGTTGCTTCTGTAGTAAGATACATAAGCCCAGGTACCAAAGGCCTGGGGTGAGGCCTGAGAGTAAACAAGTCAAGTTGTGAGCAGGAAGCCAGCTTAGTTCATAAGACTGAGCATAAATATGGTTGAGGGTATCAAACAATAGAGGGTGTCAGGTACAGATTGTACAAACATTTCCAGGAGATGGTAACAGATGGCTTGGTACCAGCATCCCCACACAGGTTCATGACCAGGTCTCAATTGACGGCACGCTGGATAGCAATTGAACCCCCCTTGTCGGAGGTAACTAGTCAACAGAGGGCGGCCACCTGATATGTCAGGAGTGATGTGAGACTTGTTTGTGCCTGTGTATAAAAGCGTACCTCAAAAAGTGGTCTTTGGCTCACGTATGGGCAATTCTGGATCCATAATATTGACTGAGTTAGTTCACTGACATCTATTACTGTGCTTTGTGTGACAATAAACTGGGCCGGGTGCTTTTGATTCTTTTCTGATTTCTTGTCTCTGGAGACTCTGTGTCTGCTGTGTTGGCTAATTGTGCATGGTTAACGGATTAGTTCATGAAGACAGCCAAAAATGTATCATCATTGACAGAGCAGAAGACCTGCCAGGAACTCATCATGAACGACTGGCTGACAACAGCTTTCAGCATCCTCCTGAGATACTAGTGAATGGAAAGAGTGTTAGCCTTACAATATGATGTCTGTATCACATTTGTCCCACCTACTGAACAAAAATATTTATTGAACACTTTCGCCTTGTGTCGTTTGGTTTCCTTTATCAATTGTCTATAATTCCTAGCTTCTGATTTACAGCCATTGTTATCAATTTTCTTTTTCTGCCAATGTGTGTGTGTGTGTGTGTGTGTGTGTATTGCTGCCATGGCTTCCCCTGGCCATTTTTAAAATATGTACAACTTCTTCAGTTGTGAGATTGAGGTTCTTAAGTGATTCCCAATGGCCACTCGTATTTGCTGATTCAAACATTCTGCCCAGCTGATCATCCTTAGAATTGTTTTCACCTTTTTAAACCGGCTCTTTTAAAGCACCAGGTGTATCTCTCACGGTGCGTGGGCTTTATTTTGTTTGCATATTACAAATACGATGCAGTCATGAGCACACGTACCTAAGCTACCATTGAGGTTCAGTTCTGTGGTCAGTTTCTCTTTTTCCGTGAGGAAAGGGTCTAGCACAGAACCCCCCTGTGTTGGATGCAATACTTTTTGAGCCAGGAAACTCATCTACGAGATTTAGAAATTCCAAGGATGTTTTAGCACTGGCAGTATGAGACATCCAGGATGTGCCACCCAGAATAAAGTCCCCCATGAGCAAATAGACTCCCCCCGCTTCTCATTGTAGATAGGAGCATAAGAAGTTAGCCATAGGATTTGGGGGGTAGCGGAACCAGCTCATAGCGTGTCTGTTCCTGTTCCTTTAATCTTCATTCCTATCAGATTCCCAGCTCTCCCCAGGAAGCGAACATGTCTGTCAGAGCCAGGGGCTGGAGCCACCGTCTGCACCCCGTGCGTTAGCCCCACCCCAGGCTCTACGGCCTGAGAGTCATGTTCAGCAAGGCGTGTCCAAGGGTAAGTGCCGCACGTTCCTCGGTTAATCTTTAACTTGCCCCTCGCTTGATTCCCTTCTTTAACTACCTGTTGACATTCCCCACTAATGAAACGGTCCCCAAATGGCTTTCACTAATGGCCCGTTGTAATTACCCTCGCGCCGGGAGCCTAGCGAGCGCACAACCTCCACCAGTGCAGCCTCGGGCCTCTGCGGTACGGAGAAGTCTCCCACTCCTGCGGCCCTGCACGGTGCTGGTGAGTACACTGCCGAGAAGGGGGGCTAGGCGCAGAGTTTGGGGGCGGCAGGTGGAGGGCAGCAAAAATGCCTCGTCTCTCGGGCAGGGGGGCTTGTCGACAACTTTCCGCTCGCAAGCTGAAACCCGGGGCGGTGTCAGCTTGGTACACGCCGCGCACGCAGATCAGTTGCTGCAGGGATCAGACGGCGTCCGTGGCACAGGCAGTCGGAGCAGACGTATTCACAGCGCTTGCCGCTCTGGTATTGTCTGTGGTTTATTGCAGCAACGACGCTAGGACAGAGGATCTTAAAACTCGCCCTGATCACCCTGGCCATAATGCAGCCCGCTGGCACCTTGGAGTCAGGGCACTGAACGAACCTGGCCTGCGCTGGCCCACACTTATTTCAGACACAGCTGCAACTGAGCAGGAGGTTCCAGGCTAGAAAGCCCCTGGGGATGAGACAGGTGGGAAGGGATGCACAGTGGGCGTGGGTTGCATCGCGTTGGTGCACACAGGAGAATTCGATCTGTACCGTAACAGGCACGGATCTTGCAGTCAAATCCTGCTCCCTGGCCCCTGTCAGCTGTGTGCAGCCCATTCCAGGGGCTCTGCTGGAGTTAGACTGTGTGGGCCTGATTGTAGGACCGGGGTGGGCAATCAGACAGTGACGGTTTGCCAGGGGTAGGTCCGGGTGGGCACCACTGCTATATTTACCCTGCGCCTCCACAGGCATGGATGATTCCTGTGCGCGTTGGCCACAGATCTGTTCACAGCCAATGGGAGCTGTGGGAAGTGGTGTGGACTGGAACAGCAGTTCCTGCAGCTCCCATTGGCTGGGAATGGTGACCTGCAGCCAATGGGAGCTGTGGGAAGCGGTGTGGACTGGAACAGCAGTTCCTGCAGCTCCCATTGGCTGGGAATGGTGACCTGCAGCCAATGGGAGCTGTGGGAAGTGGTGTGGACTGGAACAGCAGTTCCTGCAGCTCCCATTGGCTGGGAATGGTGACCTGCAGCCAATGGGAGCTGTGGGAAGCGGTGTGGACTGGAACAGCACTTCCTGCATCTCCCATTGGCTGGGAATGGTGACCTGCAGCCAATGGGAGCTGTGGGAAGCGGTGTGGACTGGAACAGCACTTCCTGCATCTCCCATTGGCTGGGAATGGTGACCTGCAGCCAATGGGAGCTGTGGGAAGCGGTGTGGACTGGAACAGCACTTCCTGCATCTCCCATTGGCTGGGAATGGTGACCTGCAGCCAATGGGAGCTGTGGGAAGCGGTGTGGACTGGAACAGCACTTCCTGCATCTCCCATTGGCTGGGAATGGTGACCTGCAGCCAATGGGAGCTGTGAGAAGCGGTGTGGACTGGAACAGCACTTCCTGCATCTCCCATTGGCTGGGAATGGTGACCTGCAGCCAATGGGAGCTGTGAGAAGCGGTGTGGACTGGAACAGCACTTCCTGCATCTCCCATTGGCCGGGAACGGTGATCTGCAGCCAATGGGAGCTGTGGGAAGTGGTGTGGACTGGAACAGCACTTCCTGCAGCTCCCATTGGCCAGGAACGGTGATCTGCAGCCAATGGGAGCTGCAAATGGAGGCAAAGGTAAATACAGTGGCAACCTGCCAGGGGCTACCCATGGTGAACGGGATCCGGCCCACGGTCTGGTATTTGACCACTGCTGTTGAAGGACAAGGCTAAGGGCTCTCTCCTGGAGAGCTGCCTTGCATTTGCTCTTCCCGCGCCACAGGTGTGAGATGTGGGTTAGAACGGGCACACAGAGCGCAGGATCCGGCTTCTTTCCCTGGCGCTCTGCTTGGATTCGGGGCCAATTGGTCACGTTGAATTTTGCTTGAAAAATCTTGCGGGTGGTCCCAGTGTGGGGGTGGGGTTTGCTCTTGCGTATCCGCCAGGGCTCCTTCCTGCCAGGTGCTGAGCCCACAGGCCCCGAGGCTGCGGAGCAATGCCCCACTGAGGGTGAGCACACGCTTCCTTGCCTTGCTGGACTGGGCACCAGCGACCCTGCCCCCACTTGCGCCGGGCGGGTCCTGGCCCTGGGATTGCTGCCCGCCCTGCCAGGGGGGCGGGAATGCTGAAGGTGGCATGGTGAGGGTGCCAGCAGGAAGGAGGTCAGGGCTCAGGTGCTGTAATATCGCAGCTGCTCTGGGGGAACCACTGACAGGGTCAAATCAGGGTGAATTGCTTAGACTCAGGGCTAGTTACAGCCCCAGACTGGGGTCCTCCTCTATAAGGCACCAAACCAGCCACACCGAGCACGTCCGCTGCCACTCTGGCCAGCAAGCTGTCTCACAAGCAAAACCCCTCCAGCATTTCCTGTGCCACACCCAGACCCACCCCTTATACCAGCGAGAGGTTCTGCAAACCGATCTCACCGATTCCCAACGGATTCTCCCAGTCCCAAAGGAGCAGCTCAATTCATACTCAGATCTTACCCCACAGAGCCCGCTGGGCCAGTCCTTGCGCCTCGAAAATCTGAAGGTTTATTAATAACCGAAAGAAAAGGTTGAGCGTAGGATCGTTAAAGAAAGCAGACGACACGCACCGATCCCCAAGTAGTGCAGGCTCTTAGCAGCGATGGAACAAACAGCTGGGTGAAAAGTCCCTGGAGTGGATGGGTCAACAAAACCTTCCGGGCTCTCTGTCCTTAGCAAAGCTGCGTCTGAAGCGAAGAGCAGGAGGGAAGATGTGCATGGAGGTACCCCCAGGGCCATTTTCTAACCTTCCCCATTGTTCTCCCACGGTGAAAGCACCTCCCAAAGGGAGTGGGTCACATGATCAAGTCACCTGTCCAAGGTCTTTGTAGGCAAACAGCCACGGGGTAGGTGTTGGGCTGTAGGTTCCCAACAGAATTCCTCAGGTGGTTATTGGCAACACTGAAGGCCAATTGTCCATGCAGCATCGCTCTACACTGGGTAACCACCCCTCGCAACAGGTGGTGACGCCTGCTGCTACCTCGCAGACTGAAGACATTGAAAATATCCGCACAGAACCGCTATTCAGGACTTGACAAAACTCACACAGGCGTGTGGGCAGCAGGTCAGAATCAGCTCAGCATGAGTGTTCACTGGACACCTCACATGTGGCAGCCCCAGTGGCCTAATGGATAAGGTATTAGTCTCCTAATCCAGGGATTGTGAGTTTGACTCCCATCTGGGGTGGTATCTTCCCAGGAGGAGGGATAGCTCAGTGGTTTGAGCGTTGGCCTGTAAAACCCCAGGTTGTGAATTCAATCCTTGCAGAGGCCATTTGGGGGCAAAAATTTGTCAGGGATGGTGCTTGGTCCTGCTGTGAAGGTGGCAGGCTGGACTTGATGACCTTTCAAGGTCCTTTCCAATTCTAGGAGATAGGCAATGTCCATTTAACTTTAGTTTGTCACTTGGCAGAGAATTTGGGGCAAACACACACAGCAGTGGGTGCAACAATGACCAGCGTGTGCCTGTCCAAATCTAATAGCATCAGTGATAGTCTACTGGGAACATCAGACAGACAAGGGGGGAGAGGGAATCGCTTTGAGTGGCCCCACCCCAGCCAGTGAGAGAGATGAGTGTTTGCCTGCTTCTTCAGACACGACGGCTTGCACAAGGGTTCGGGGTCAGCTCACAAGCTTGTCTCTTTCACCAACCCCAAGGTCTGGCAATCAAAGTGATTCCCTCCCCACCCTGGTCTCGCCGCTGTCCCTGGATCAGTATAGCAGAGCTGCATACATGGAAGGGCCATGTCCTGCCAGCTATGCCCCAGACGATACCAGTCATGGAAGCACATGGGGCCGTGTAATGAGGGCCCTACCAAATCCATAGCCATGAACAACAAGCTATGGACCATGAACTCTGGTGTCCCCCTGTGAAAACTGGCCTTTTACCCTGTGCTGTAAAGGGGGGGTCTTACACAAAAGGCAATTGTGGGGGAATCACAATGTTATTTGAGGAGGGTGTATATTGCCACCCTTACTTCTGCACTCCTTCAGAGCATCTAAAGGCCTGGAAGCTGCTAATCACTGGATCTCGATCCCTTTTTGTGTCTTCTACGTCACTGTCATGGTGGGGGATTGCCTTGTTCTCTGCGTTGTCTGGAAAGAACAGCGTCTCCGCCAGCCCATGTATTTGTCCAGTCCAGACAGCGGTGGCTGGTGGCCAGACAACAGCAGCTGGTGGCTGCGTGCCCAGGTCTGAAACGGCACCCTGCCAACAGCAGCAGGGAAGTAATATTGACAATACCACAACCACTCCCCCACCATAATCATGTGACCACTCCTCCTCCCCACTTTAGGCCAGGAGCCGACAGTTACAACACCATAATATTTCAGATTTAAACAGCCGACCGCATGACATTTACAGCTTCGCAAATCCGGTGACCGTGACATTGAGCCTTGAGTTTGGAAGGGTCATAATGAATCACACTTGAGACAGAGCTGAAAAAAGCCACCCTAGATGTAACAATTAGTGCCCCAGGTTTATTATTTGTATTGGGGTGGCCACAGGCACAGCAGGGAACTGGTAAGAGTTCCTAGTGTGACTAGGGATTGGTGGGAGAGTGCCCTGCATTGATCTTTCCTCTGCTCTGATCAAAAGTGACACAAAGGTTCATTTTGTATTTACACAGGGATCTGGAGTGGGCTGGGTACAGCGACTGCTCATCATGACGGACTGGAATAGCACCAACTTCCAGCCTGCAACGTTCCAACTAGCCGGGTTCCCAGGCATGGACGATGCGAATCACTGGATCTCGATCCCTTTTTGTGTCTTCTACGTCACTGCCATGGTGGGGAATTGCCTTGTTCTCTGCATTGTCTGGAAAGAACAGCATCTCCGCCAGCCCATGTATCTGTTCCTTTGCATGTTGTCAGTCAACGACCTCGGTGTCTCACTGTCAACCCTGCCCACCGTGCTCGGCACCTTCTGCTTCCACTCCACAGCCATCACTTTCCACGCCTGCCTGGTCCAGATGTTTTTCATTCACTCCTTTTCCTTCATGGAGTCGGGGATTTTAGTGGCCATGGCGTTCGATCGCTTGGTGGCCATCTGTAACCCGCTGCGCTACGCGGCCATCCTGACCCACCCCAGGATCATGGGAATCGGGCTGGCTGTTGTGGTTAGAAGCTTCAGCGTGGTGTTTCCATTACCCTTTCTCGTTAAACGCTTGCCATTCTGTCGTTCCAATGCCCTCTCCCACGCCTACTGTCTGCACTCTGACATGATGAGGCTGGCGTGTGCAGACATCTCAGTCAATAATATCTATGGCTTATGCACACTTCTCTTTATCTTTGGAATAGACTTTTTGCTTATTTTCATCTCCTACATTGTCATTGTGACAACCATCTTCCGTATAGCCTCTGGGGGGGAACGCCTCAAGGCGCTGAACACCTGTGTCTCCCATATTTGTGCCGTGCTACTATTCTACATCCCAATGATGTCCGTCTCTGTCATACACAGGTATGCTAGGAATGCCCCACCCCTTTTCAACACTCTGATGTCCACGTTTTATCTCTTCATACCCCCTGTCTTAAACCCCATAATTTACAGCATAAAAACCAAAGTGATTCGAAAGAGCATCCACAAAATGTTCTCTAGGTAATTAACCCAAACTGGATGTGTGAAGATTTCTAAGTACCTCTCTTTGGTTTGTAAGTATATAGATGGATGAATGGACGGATGGATGAATGAGGGATGGTTGGATGGATGGTTGGATGGATGGATGGATGGACGGAGGGATGGATGGGAGTGGTTGGATGGATGAAGGGATGGATGGATGGGTGGAAGGAAGAAATGGGCTGATGGGTGAAGGGTGGATGGATGGACGGATGGATTAGGGGTAGTTGGATGGATGGATGGATGGATGGATGGATGGATGGATGGACGGATGGACGAGGGGTGATTGGATGGATGAATGGACGGATGGATGGATGAGGAGTGGTTGGATGGACAGATGGATGGATGAGAAGTGGTTGGATGGATGAAGGCATGGATGGATGGATGGATGGATGGATGGATGGATGGATGGATGGATGGATGGACAGATGGAAGGACGAGGGGTGATTGGATGGATGAATGGACGGATGGATGGATGAGAAGTGGTTGGATGGACAGATGGATGGATGAGAAGTGGTTGGATGGATGGATGGACAGATGGATGGATGAGAAGTGGTTGGATGGATGAAGGCATGGATGGATGGGTGTCTTCAAGTTTCTGAAGTCACTAATGATTTTGGGTTTCTTCAGTTATGTGAAGATATTGCAAAGGGCCTGATTACAGAAAGGGCTCAGTTATGGTTCTTTGAAAACTAGCACTTTGAAGACATCTTTCTTTGGGCATCTAAAAACCGAAGTAACCCAGATCTCTAGTTTCCATTGAAACGTTAGGCCATTATGTGTGTGTCAGGTGGCTGGCTGCTCATGCAAAAAGAGATGACACCAACTCTGAGATGAGATGGGTGATCTGTGGCCTTCTGGAAGATGCTTTGTCTCTTCATCATTCATTCATTACGCTCAATCGTTTGTGTGAGGCAGACGGTGCCAAGCGTGAATGTCCTCGGTATCACAGCTCCACGCTCCTCGACAGATGGAGCGAGGGGAGATTGCAAATGTCTTATAAATAAAAGCCATGCAAATACAATAATGGCACACGACCTCAAGAGCAGTTCTGGCAGCCAATGCGCACGCGGTATTTCCTCCGGCAGTGCAGGAGTCAGGGCACAGCTGTGGTGTGTAACCTGTCGTGTAAATCAACTGCAGGGCAGCAACCGTGGTGTTGATGTTTAAAATGGCTTTCGATGTGATTCTTTCAATTATTGGGCAATAAACTTCAGAACCGCCCAAGCTGGTGGGAACCCTCGTAAAGGCAGACTTTTCCGGCCTACAGATGAACACAGATTCCTGTGGAAGTGTCACCATAGCTTTGGTGAAACGAAATCCGATCTATTAGCATTCCGTGAGGGGGTCACCAAACATGTGGGCAAGGGGGAGCCGGTGGCTGTGTGCACTTGGATTGTCATAAAGCCTCTGAGGAAGTCCCTCATCAAAGGCTCTTGAGCAAAGGGAGCTGCCATGGGTAAGAGAGAAGGCCCTCTCATGTCCTGGTGACTGGTTCAAGGACAGAAAACAAAGGGAAGGAGGAAATGGTCAGCTTTCAGAATACACAAAAATGATGAGGGGTACGGAACAGCTGCCATATGGGGAGAGATTTAAAAGTCTGGGACTTTTCAGCCTAGAAAAGGAATGACTAGGGGGAAAGATGATAGAGGTCTATTAGTGGGACATAAAAATGTGATTTACTGCTTCACACCCCACCCCACCCAGGGTCACCCAGTGAAATTAACAGGCAGTGGGTTTAAAACAAGCCTAAGGAGGTGTTTCTTCAAATAGTGCATAACCTGTGGAACTCACTGCCAGAAGATTTTGTGAAGTCAGAAACTATGGGTTGAACCTCTCTAGTCCAGCACTCTCTGGTCCAGCAACATCTTCAGTCCAGCATGATTTTAATTAGCTGGATATCAACTTATCACGGGTATGGCTAAGCTACCCACAGTCCCATAAAGTTTGTTTATAGCTGCCAGTTTTGGCTCTCAATGTTCTGTGCAGTTATTTAGCTCTTAATTTACCCCCTAATATCTTCTGAGAGCCCAGTAAGCAGAGGCAGTGCTGGGAATGTTGCTAGACAAACTTGGCCTCCCATGGTTTGGCAAATTCTCTGGCTCCACCTTGGTCAGATGGTGAGGATGCTGGACTAAAGGTTCAACCTGTCTCACAGGGCTCCAAGCGCTAGACCAGTCCATGGAGGGAGGTTAACTCCATCTGTGTCTATTCCGCAGGCTGAGCAGGGCTGCAGCTGCGACTCCTGCCAGAGGGTGGGGAAGGCCCAAGATAGGAGTACAGCTGCTTTGAGACCCCTACCCATCATAGAGGAGCCTTTCCAGAAGGTGGTGATGGATATAGCGGGACCCTTCAGCGGAGCGACCCAGGCGGGGAAGAAATACATCCTGGTGGAGGTGAATTTCGCCACCCGCTACCCCGAGGCCGTGGCCCTGCCCTCCATCGAGGCAGACACGGTGGCAGACGCGCTGCTGACTATTTTCAGCAGGGTGGGTTTCCCCAGGAGGTCCTCACGGACCAGGGATCCAACTTCATGTCGGCCCTGCTCCGGTGCTTGTGGGAGACGTGCGGGGTCCAGCACACCTGGGCCTCGGCGTATCACCCCCAGACCAACAGGTTGGTGGAGAGATTCAACGGGACTCTGAAGCAGATGCTAATGACCTTTATGCACAAACACCCGCAGGACTGGGACAAGTACCTACCCCACCTGCTGTTTGGGTACAGGGAGGTGCCCCAGGAGTCCATGGGGTTCTCGCCGTTCAAGCTGATATAGGGGAGGTGTGTGAGGAGACCCCTGGACTTATTGAGAGATGAGTGGGAGGGGAAGACCACCCCGGAGGGTTCTGGGAAAGACTTGCCGAGCTCATGGGCCTGGCCAGAGAGAACCTGAGCAGGGCCCAGAGGACGCAGAAGGTCTGGTACGACCGCAATGCACCGGCCCGCACCTACGCTACCAGGGAGCAAGTGATGGTCCTAATCCCCGTGTGGAAGAACAAGCTGCAAGCCGCCTAGGACGGCCCCATCTAGGTTGCTAAGCAGCTGAACGAGGTGAACTACGTGGTAGAGCTGACGGGCCGGACGCGTGGCCAGTGGTGTACCACGTGAACATGAGGAAGCCGTACTGGGGCAGGGAGAACTTGGTGCTGGTCGTGTGCAAACCCTGGGAGAAGCAGGGGGAGGACCCCCTGGTAGGTCTGTTCCTTGGGGCAGGGACAGACTCTTTGCCCCAGAAGCTGGGGGTGGGCTTCAGGGGACGGATCACACAGTAACTGCCCCGGTCTGCTCATTCCCTGGGATGCACCTGCCATTGGCCGCTGTCAGAGGACAGGGTGCTGGGCCGCAGGGAATTGGTCTGGCTCAGTGTCACACACGCCAAGAAAGGGTCGAGCGCCCTCTGGAAAAATGACCCAAATTGACCCTTTAGGGACATGCTGGCAGAGTGATTCTCTGACACCCTCTGTGGGGAGACTCCAGGACAGAGACGAGCCCCACAAAGCGTAAAACGTTTCCTTTCGCTCGGCTTTGCTGGGCAAATTCTGCCCCTCGCTGGTCAGTCGGTTCCAGACAAGTCCCCTCAGGCCAGAAATGCCACGTATTCCATTTTTCCCAAATCCACCGACGTGTTATTCCCCGGTCTCTCCTGCACCTTGGGCAGTATCACAGAGGCGGCTGATGCCACCCTGGGATACTTAGACCCGCTGCTCATTGTGGGTCAGGAATGTGGAGCTACGAGAGCCGCCAGTGCCAGGGGCCGGACAGCTCAGGGCACTGATGTATGGGCGCTGAGGGACTATGGTGCCCCTGGTATTAACCTGCCAGAGAAATCCACAATTGGCCTCATGCGTCTTAACTCTCTGTTTGACCGATCTGGAGCTGCTCTTCCTCTCCTCACACGAGAACCAAGGCCAGGCAAGGAAAGCAAAAGGTACAAATCAAAACCAACAATGGAATGGCTTTCCCACACAGCACATTGCCAACCTGTGGAACTCACTGTTGCAGGATGTTTGTGAGGCCAAGAAATTAGCAAGATTCAAAAAGGGACATTTATTTGGGTATAACATAGAGCTGGAGTTAATAACTGAGGTGCCCTTTATGTTAACCTGAAAGGTGACTGGCTTCCTTTTCCTTAGTTATCTGTTAGGCCTTGTATTTAGCTGTGACTCTCAAAGGACCTTCCCCAGACCAGAAGATGGACCCATCTGTAAGGAATTAAAATGTGGGATGGAGTGTGGGGTGTCAAGGCCAGAGATTGGGGGGTAGGGAGCTAAGGCAGGGGGCACTGGGCATTGTGGGGGGTCAGGAGTTAGGGTTGGAGCATGGGGGGGCTCAGAGCATGGGTAAGGGTGTGGGAGGTGCAAGAGTCAAGATTGGGAGAGTGTGGGTGGTGAAGGAGTGAGGGCTGAGGGATGTGAGGAGGATTTCAGGGCAGGGAATTGGGGTGCAGTAGTTGGGGTGGGGATGTGAGGAAGGGTTCAAGGCAGGGAATTGAGGTGCAGTAGTCGGGGTGGGGGTGTGAGGAGGGGTTCAAGGCAGGGAATTGGGGTGCAATAGTAAGGGGTGGGGGTGTGAGGAGGGGTTCAAGGCAGGGAATTGGGGTACACACATTAGGGGTTGGGTGTGAGGAGGGGCTCAGAACAATGGGTTTGAGGTGTGGGAGGTGAAGGAATGAGGTTTGGGGTGTGAGGTGTACATGAGTCAGGATTGGGGATGTGAGCAGGGGCTCAGGGTAGAGAATTGGGGTGCAGAAGTCAGGGGTGCGGTTGTGAGGGGGGTTCAGGGGGGGAATTGGGGTGCAGAAGTCAGGGGTGCGGTTGTGAGGGGGTTCAGGGCAGGGAATTGGGGTGCAGAAGTCAGGGGTGCGGTTGTGAGGGGGTTCAGGGCGGGGAATTGGGGTGCAGAAGTCAGGGGTGCGGTTCTGAGGGGGGTTCAGGGCGGGGAATTGGGGTGCAGAAGTCAGGGGTGCGATTGTGAGGGGGTTCAGGGCAGGGAATTGGGGTGCAGAAGTTAGGGGTGTGGTTGTGAGGGGGTTCAGGGCAGGGAATTGGAGTGCATAAGTCAGGGGTGCGGTTGTGAGGGGGTTCAGGGTGGGGAATTGGGGTGCAGAAGTCAGGGGTGCAGTTGTGAGGGGAGTTCAGGACAGGGAATTGGGGTGCAGAAGTCAGGGGTGCGGTTGTGAGGGGGTTCAGGGTGGGGAATTGGGGTGCAGAAGTCAGGGGTGCGGTTGTGAGGGGGTTCAGGGTGGGGAATTGGGGTGCATAAGTCAGGGGTGCAGTTGTGAGGGGAGTTCAGGGCAGGGAATTGGGGTGCAGAAGTCAGGGGTGCGGTTGTGAGGGGGGTTCAGGGTGAGGAATTGGGGTGCAGAAGTCAGGGGTGCAGTTGTGAGGGGAGTTCAGGGCAGGGAATTGGAGTGTAGAAGTCAGGGGTGCGGTTGTGAGGGGGGTTCAGGGCGGGGAATTGGGGTGTAGAAGTCAGGGGTGCGGTTGTGAGGGGGGTTCAGGGTGGGGAATTGGGGTGCAGAAGTCAGGGGTGCGGTTGTGAGGGGGGTTCAGGGTGGGGAATTGGGGTGCAGAAGTCAGGGGTGCGGTTGTGAGGGGAGTTCAGGGCAGGGAATTGGGGTGCAGAAGTCAGGGGTGTGGTTGTGAGGGGGGTTCAGGGCGGGGAATTGGGGTGCAGAAGTCAGGGGTGCGGTTGTGAGGGGGTTCAGGGTGGGGAATTGGGGTGCATAAGTCAGGGGTGCAGTTGTGAGAGGGGTTCAGGGTGGGGAATTGGGGTGCATAAGTCAGGGGTGCGGTTGTGAGGGGGGTTCAGGGTGGGGAATTGGGTGCAGAAGTCAGGGGTGCGGTTGTGAGGGGAGTTCAGGGCAGGGAATTGGGGTGCAGAAGTCAGGGGTGCGGTTGTGAGGGGGTTCAGGGTGGGGAATTGGGGTGCAGTACTGAGTGGTGGGGGTGCAGGGAGCTGAGGATGTGGGAGCTCAGGGCAGAGATGTGTGTGTGTCAATGTGCAGGAGTCAGGGCAGGGGACGGAGGTGAAGAGGGGTTCAGGGGAGGGACCTGGGAACTTGGGCCTGGGGCAGTCCCAGACCAGGGTGGTGCAAGGCCCCAGATGGCCCCTTTCTCCAGCCCAGCTGCCGGCTGTCCAGTGCAAACCCCAGCTGCCCAGCTGGGCGAGCACCCACCTCCCCGTGCAGGGGGGCACCCCAGCCTGCGAGCTCCCAGCCAGAGCTGCACCAGGGCGTCTCTTCGCCTCTGTGCCCTGCGCCCCGTCTGTTCTCCCTGCCGTGGCTGCTCCCCTTCCACGGAGAAGTGGACTCCCCCGGGCAGGCTGAGTTTGTGGGGCGCGCGTTACGGTAGCCATCCCAGTGCCAGGGGAGAACAGAGACAGGATGCGGAGCCAATCACTTTTATTGCCCCGACTTCTGTGGGAGACCGAGACCAGCTTTCCAATTCACACAGTGGCGACCCCGTTACCAGGCCCCTCTGGGACACCCGGCTTTCCTCTCCACACCCGAGGCATTTTCTCCTGCCTCCTCTAGCTCAGCAGTTTTAGCTCTTGTGCCGGTAAAACCATCTGATCACCCGTCTCAGGATCTCTTTTGTTGTCACCCCGTAAATGATGGGGTTTAGCATGGGGGGGAGGAGCACGTGGCTGTTGGCCAGGAGGTTGAGGATGTAACCGGGGATGATGGTCCCATATTGCTTTGTGAAATAGGACAAGAAAGATGAGGTGTAGAACATCAGGATGACACAGACGTGGGAGCCGCAGGTGCGCAGAGCTTTGAGCCGGGTGCCCTTGGATGGGAGATGGAAGACGGCCCCGAGGATCAGCACATAAGACAGAGCGATGAGCAAAGCATCTAAGCCAAATGCTAAAGAAGCCGTGGCGATGCCGTACCAGAAGTTGGGTGTAATGTCATTGCAGGCCAGCCGAGCCATGGCCCATTCCTGGCAGTAGGTGTGAGGCAGGAGGTTGGATCTGCAGAACTTCAGCCGTTTCAGGAGAAAGATGTAAGGAAAAAAGACGCCGACACTCCTTGTGAGAACCGCCAGCCCGATCTTCCCGATCACAGGCTTGGTGAGCAGGGTGGTGTACCTCAGGGGGTCGCAGATGGCAACGTACCGATCAAACGCCATGGCCAGCAGGATGCCCGACTCGGAGGTAATACTGATATAGATGAAGAACATCTGGGTGAGGCAGGCAGCAAAAGAAATTTCCCCTGCACCGAACCAGAACAAGGCCAGCATCTTGGGCACTGTACTTGTTGACAACAGCAGATCAGCAGCAGCCAGCATGGAGAGGAAAAGGTACATGGGCTCATGGAGGCTTCGTTCTGTCGCTATGATGAACAGGAGGAGAGAGTTCCCCAGAAGCGCCACAATGTACATCAGAAAGAAGGGGACGGCGAGCCAGACTCGAGACTCCTCCGTACCGGGGAAGCCGGTCAGGATGAAGGTTTCAGGTATAAAAACGCTGTGATTGTCGGCTGGCATCATGCACCGTCCCTTGGAGTTTCTATTCCGTTTTCAGCAGCTAACAGCAGAAGAGAAAATCAGTGAGACCTGGAGGGGCAGCCGGGACTGGACTGTGTTTGGGGACCGACTCAGAGACCCCAGCAAACCTCCCTGGTGTGAGCAGCCTGTCGGGTGGGACCCTGGACCAGACTCACTCTCCTGCTACAGAACATCCCCCCCCACCAGGAGGAGATGGGGGGGGCTCTGGCCCTGGGGTAAGAAGGGGGCTCTCCTGGTGTTGGTGTCACAGCAGAATCTCCAGCTGCTCCTTGCACCCAAAGCAGCCGCACGGCACCTGCCCACAGGCAGCCACTCTGACATGCTGCACTGGGTGCAAGGGCCTGGACATCCGCCTCCCCTCTTCCCCCACCGACCCTCCTGCTGCTGGGTTTCTGCTGCATCCTCTGCCCTCTGGGAGCTCCGGCCTGTGCTGGGTTTGGTTGGGATCAGAGACCCTGACTCTGAACCACCTCCCAGATCTCTGTTAGCCTCTTGCGTTCGCTGGCTCTGGGAGTCAGTCGGAGCAGCCCCGCGGCTGGCTCCTCGTGCCCTGACCCCCGTGTCACACTCACGCCTGTGGAGTCACCCCCTGGTGATACGGGTGTGAGAGCAAAACCCCTTTGACTGGCAGCCCCCTGCTGGCTCCCGCAGGCGCTGGGGGCTTGGCCTCACGCTCACTCCAGCATCCATGAGTAAACTCCCATCACTCCCATACTTGATGGCTGCATCTAGACTGGCCAGTTTTTCCACAAAAGCATCGGCTTTTCCAGAAAAACTTGCCAGTTGTCTACACTGGCCGCTTGAATGTCCGCAAGAGCACTCACTTCCTACTGTCTGAAATCAGTGCTTCTTGCGGAAATGCTATGCTGCTCCCGTTCGGGCAAAAGCCCTCTTGCTCAAATGCTTTTGCGCAAGAGGGCCAGTGTAGACAACGCGGAATTGTTTTGCGCAAAAAAGCCCCGATGGCGAAAATGGCGATCGGCACTTTCTTGTGCAAAACTGCGTCTAGATTGGCACGGACACTTTTCCGCAAAAAAAAAAGTGCTTTTGCGGAAAAGCGTCCGTGCCAATCTAGACGCTCTTTTCCGCAAATGCTTTTAACGGAAATCTTTTCCATTAAAGCATTTGTGGAAAATCATGCCAGTCTAGACGTAGCCAATAGGTGTTGGGAGGTGCCTCTTTTCGTCTGCTCATGGTGTTGGAGCTGTGTTTCCTCTGTCCTGTAGGGTAAGAGACAAGAGTCACTAGAAGCTGAAATCAGGATGGGGTGGATGGACGGAAGTGGAAGAGGAAGACAATGGATGGTAACGGGATAGCCAGCAGGGTAGCGTGGAAGCAGGGCGAGAGGCCGGTATAGTCAGAGCAGTGAGCAGGCGGATGGCAAGTGACCAGCCAACTAGATAAGATGCTTCTTTACCTCCTGTCTCCAGCTGTGACCCCGGGAAAGTTCTAGTCTTTTTTTTCATCCTCTGATTTACCAGTTCAGTGCAGTGCCGTTTGCTATATTTTCCTTCTGTGCCCGTCTATGTCCCGCTCTGACAGGCCCCAAGGTAGCTCCCGGTTTAAGTTGAACAGGAGCCTGGTTCTAATCACATGGTGGCCGTCACACTTCAGCGGACCCAGGTTCCAATTTTAATTTTGCCAGGACCAGCTTTTCCCATTTCTCTCCCCCTTCTCCAGGCACGGCGTAGCTCCCTGCAGCCTGCTCCTGCCGCAAATGTTTGGATCAGGGGATGGACATTTATTTTCTGGCAGTTCTCAAAACTGTTTCCAACGTTTTATTCTGTCTTGGCGTTTGGTGTTTGTGCAAGGGGAGCAGGAGCATCCCAGGACTCTGCCCCTTCCGCCTCTTTCAGTTGCTTCCCTGTTCCTGTTCCTTGCCCTGCCATTTCTGTGCCATGTTGTGTTAACCATTTCACAGCCGGGGTTGTCGTTTGCAACACTCTATAGCACAAGGCTGCAGGCTCTGCCCCAGCCTTATAAATTCCATGACATGATGCTTCCCCACTGTTTATATTTTAAATTTTATATCCACCTCTTCTGCACCACATAACAGTGTTTCACCCACTGACCCATCATAAGAACATAAGAACGGCCGTACTGGGTCAGACCAAAGGTCCATCCAGCCTGGTACCCTGTCTGCCGACAGTGGCCAATGCAGGGTGTCCCAGAGGGCGTGTATCGAACAGGGAATGATCAAGCGATCTCTCTCCTGCCATCCATCTCCACCCTCTGACAAACAGAGGCTGGGGACACCATTCCTTACCCATCCTGGCTAATAGCCATTGATGGACTTAACCTCCATGAATCTATCTAGTTCTCTTTTAAACCCTGTTGTAGTCCTAGCCTTCACAGCCTCCTCAGGCAAGGAGTTCCACAGGTTAACTATGCGATGTGTGAAGAAGAACTTCCTTTTATTTGTTTTAAACCTATTGCACATTAACCTGCTGCCCCTAGTTCTTATGTTATGGGAACAAGTAAATAGCTTTTCCTTATTCGCTTTCTCCACACCACTCATGATTTTATAGACCTCTATCCCCCCTTAGGGTATGTCTACACTACAGCACTAATTCGAACAAAGCTAATTCGAACTAGTGCATCTAGACCGAAAAACTAGTTCAAATTAGCATTTTGCTAATTCTAACTAGCATGTCCAAACTGAGTGGACCCTGAACCAAGGTTAAGGCTGGCCAGAAGCAGTGCCGGCAGGGCATCAGAGGAGGACTTAGAGCGTGGAGATGCTGTCTCAGGCTAGCCGAGGGCTGTGCTTAAAGGGTCCCGACCCCCACCCCAGACAGACAGTTCTCAGGGGTGCCCCGCTTGCAAAGCAGTCCTGGCTTGGATTGCCCGGACTACCCACACTGGGCACATCACAGCACTCGGCCATCAGCCCGGCTGCACTTGCCGCAGGCTGCCATCCGGGGAGAGGGGGCAATTGGGGGGCTGCAGGAGAGCTTCCACCCCCAGAAGCCCGCAGAGCCAGCCCAGTCCTCCCCATCGGGGGCTCGTGCCCCATTTCTCCCTCACCTCCTTCCACTTACCCTTCCCTAGCCCCCCTTCCTGATGTACAAAATAAAGATAACGTGTGTTCAAAAATAGAATCTCTCTTTATTGAACAAAACTGGGGGAGACTGGGAAAAGGAGGTGGGAGAGGGGAAGAGAGAGGCTGGGAGAGGGGAGGGCAACTAACATAATCAGGGGTTGGGAACAGGTCCCATATAAAGAGAGGCTAAAGAGACTGGGACTTTTCAGCTTAGAAAAGAGGAGACGGAGGGGGGACAGGATAGAGGTCTCTAAAAGCAGGAGTTGGGTGGAGAGGGTGCATACAGAAAAGTTCTCCATTAGTTCCCATAATAGAAGGACTAGAGGACACCAAAGGAAAGGAATGGGTAGCAGGCTTCAAACTAGTAACAGAAAGTTGTTCTTCACAAAGCAAAGAGTCAACCTGTGGAACTCCTTGCTGCAGGAGGCTGTGAAGGCTAGAACTAGAACAGAGTTTAAAGGGAAGTGAGATCAAGTCATGGAGGTTGGGTCCATGGAGTAGTCTTAGCCAGGGGGTAGGAGTGGTGTCCCTGCCCAAAGTTTGTGGAAGGCTGGAGAGGGATGGCACAAGAGGAATGGCTTGGTTACTGTCTTCGGTCCATCCCCTCCAGGGTCCCTAAGGTTGGCCACTGTCGGCAGACAGGCTACTGGGCTAGATGGACCTTTGGTCTGACCCAGGACGGCCATTGTAAGCTCAGGGCTCAGGGTCTGGGCTCTCACTGGACCCCCTTGATTCTCTTGCACACCTGCTCCTGGGTGGCCAGGCTGGCAGCTCTCCTGCTCTAGCCGGCCACTTTCCTGTGCCTAGTGCGGAGGTCGTGGACGAGGAGTAACGGTAGTTCGAACTAGGAAGCCTAGTTCGACCTACCTAGTTCGTGCCCCGTGTAGCCGCGCGGCACAGGGTTCGAACGAGTGGGGATTTAAAAATGGCGGAGCCCCGCTTATGAAAATGAAGCCCGGGAAATTCAAATCCCAGGCTTCTTTTGCAATTGCGGTATGCCTACATTACTCTCCTATTTCGAATCAGGAGGGTAGTGTAGACATACCCTGGGTGACGTAGTGTGGGTACCTTGCTGGTTGCTGGGTTTGGGCTGTGGGTGACCCCCACTGGTTACTGTCTGGACCACGGCCCAGCAGAGTAGCTGATGGGACAGGGAGGTACCTGTCTGACTGGTTACCTCCCAGGGAGAGGAACAAAGGAAGGTGAAATGCCGCCCTGGCTGGGGGGCAGGGCTGAAAGGGATGGTTAGTTAGTTTCTGTCTGGGATCATGGAGGAGGCAGCCTAGGGAAGGGGCTGGGATTTAGGGGCCCAGGATCCCCCATCTCAAGGGGGGCTGAGACATTCTAGGCCTGCCCTGTAACCAGATAGCATCTGTGCTGTGCTGTATCCTGGAGAAGCAATAAACTCCCTCTATTCTACTGGCTGGTGGAGTCTGTCCGTGCCACTACGGGGGTGCAGGAGTCGGGGGAACCCCAATGCATCGTCACACTCTATCAATACACTCTGCTCTAAGAGACGTCTCTGTCCAATCCACGTGCTCCTCCGCACCAATCGGCTTTCCCCCGTCTCTTAGTTTAAAAACTGCTCTGTGAATTTGTTAATGTTAACTGCCCGCAGTCTGGTTCCAATTTGGTTTAGGTGGAGCCCATCCTTCCTGTATAGGCTCCCCCTCTCCCAAAAGTTTCCCCATTTCCTTATAAAGCTAAACGCTCCTCCCTACACCATCGTCTCATCCATACAGTGAGACTCTGAAGCTCTGCCTGCCTACCCGGCCCTGCGCGTGGAACTGGAAGCATTTCTGAGAACACCACCATAGAGGCCCTGGATTTTATTCTCTTTCCTAGCAACCTAAATTTGGCCTCCAGGACGTCTCTGCTACCCTTCCCTATGTCCTTGGTATCTACATGAACCACGACCACGGGCTCCTCCCCAGCACTACACATAAGTCTATCTAGATGCCTCGAGAGATCCGCATCCTTCGCACCAGGCAGGCAAGTGACCATGAGGTTCTCCCGGTCATCACAAACCCAGCTATCTATATTTCTAATGATCGAATATCCCATTCCTTGGCAGTATTTGGTCCTGCCATGAGGGCAGGGGACTGGACTCTATGACCTCCCGAGGTCCCTTCCAGTCCTAGTGTTCTAGGATTCTATGATTCCTAACACCTGCCTTTTCCCACTGACTGGAGTTCCCTCCCCCGGAGAGGTAACCTCAGTGCGAGAGGTACCCCAACATCTGGAAGGAGGGTCCCAACTATGGGAAGGTTTCCCTCTGCTCCCATTGACTGCTCTCCTTCCCGGAGCCTTTCATCCTCCTTAACAGCACAGGGGCTGTCTGACCGGAGGTGGGACAGTTCTTCAGTGTCCCGGAAAGCATCATCTACGTACCTCTCTGCCTCCCTCAGCTCCTCCAGTTCAGCCACCCTGGCCTCCAAAGCCCAGACGCGGTCTCTCAAGGCAGGAGCTCCTTGCACCGAATGCACACATACGCCACCCACCCACAGGGCAGGTAATCATACATGCTACACTGAGTGTAATAAACAGGCTAGCCCCCACTCTGCTGCTGAGCTTCTGTCTGCTTTCTCTCCTACAGCTACCTAGGTTATTGAGAGGGTCTCTAGTTCTATCAGTAAGTTTTGATTAAAACTTTTAAACTGAGCTGTAAAGTATGGCAAGTGTGCCTCGGCCCCTTCCCAACTCCCTCTCAAAACTCCCCGTTTGCGGCCCCTGTTCTGCTCCCCCAGGGCGATGGGGGACACCTGCCCATGAAGGAGAAGGTGGGAAGGCCGCAGGGAGAGGCCTGGATCACGGGCGCTGGTGTCAGGGGCCTGGCAGGAGGCCTGGCCAAAGCAGGGTCCAAACATGGCGAATACGAGGCAGAACCAGGCCAGGGCAGGAAAGGGGCGGCTGTTGCCAACACGCCCATGGCGAAGGGGTGCTGGGCACAGAGTCTCACACACACACATCGCTGTGGGGCGGGAGCAGAGCGTCTTGCTACCCGCACGTTCCCCACCGAGCCCAGGGACAGACCGACCCGCCGAGAGACACGGGCAGGGCGGGAGGGACGGGTAGAGATGTCCAACAGGCACCAGGCCCCGGGCAGCTCCTGGCTCCCTCAGAGGGGCAGCGTGTAGCTGGGCCTCTGCCTCATGGACAGTAGCCCCGGCCGGGCGCCTGCCGACCCTGCCAGACCCTGAGAGCCCTGGGCGGTTTGCTCCAGGTCTCCTGGGCCGGCTGGGGGTGCAGAGCGGGGGCAGCACAGAGAGACCAGCCCCGCCGCCAAACATCACTCAGCATCTCGCCCTGCGAGCCACTGACCTACCCGCGCTGGAGAACTACCCCTGTGGGCACAGAGCGTCTGCAGTCACCCACCTCGGCCCTGCAGCTGCACCAAGCCTGCCAGGCCAGCCCTGCCCGTCGCCTGCCATGGAGCATTGCAGCGGCAGGAGGGGCAGGTCGGTCACAAGCAGCCCCTGCTCCCAGCCCCACAGCCAGCGCCCCCCCCGACTCCTGTGGGCGAGGGTCAGTGTCACCCGCACCCGCGGCCTGACACTGCCCCTCCACACCGGGCCAGGGGCGTTTGCTCAGGGCCAGGGGCTGCCGTGCTGCCCTGCAGTGCGAGGGAGGCATCCCCGTTCCAGCCAACCCCCCTTCCCACATTTCCTAGGGGCCAGGGGTTTCCAGCCGCCCCGGGGCAGATCCCTGCCCTCCCCAGGACTCACCAGGCTCCTGCCCCGGCCGGGATGAGCGATCGCTGCCTGGACACAGGGAGCTGCAGGGATGGGGAAGCCGCACTGCGCAGGGCTGAGGGACAGGGGTGTTTATACAACAGCCCTGGGAATCCCAGCGGGGGCTCGGAGCCAGCAGGGAGCCCCCGGGACCTGGCCTCTGAGACTGACTCAGGTGGAAAACGACAGCATCGAATTAACCCTTTCCCTTCCTTTCCGCTTTGGACCATTATTTAGAAATTTCATTGTGGGACTAAGGCCTCAGGCAGAGAGTTCACTGTTGAGTGCAAAGAACTCTCCCCTCACAATTCATGTGTGCACAGGCAGCTCCTAGATCTTTGAGATCCATCCCAATTGCTAACGCAGGTCCTAGGGGTCGGGAAGGACCTGGCCAGCCAGGGATGCTCTGCCCAGCTCGGCTGCCCAGCCCGGCTCCAACCCAAGGGCATCGGTGCAAAACGTCAGGGACACCAGCCGGCCCCACTGGGAGGCCCCTGACAGCAGAGGCCCTGCCCTGCCTGCCGGCGCAGACAAGAGGCCGTGCCAGGGGCACGCAGAGAGGGGAGGGAGCTCTCCATTCTGCCCACACCCACCAACGTGCGTGTTATTCCCAGCGCCGTGGGCAGCACTGCAGAGAGGACTGGCGCCCCCCTGGGAAAGTGGGTGATCGTTGTGGGGCAGGGACCGGGAGCTGTGCTCAGTACACCAGTTCATGGGGACTGAGAGACTGTGGTGCCCCTGCTGTTGTTCTACAAGTGGACAGAGCTGGCTACTTCTCTTCAGCCTTGTATTTACCTGGAACTAAGTCGATGTCTCGTCCCATTTTATAGATGAGGAAACTGAGGCATGAGGAGGTGACTTGACTTGCCCAGGGTTATCCAGCAGGGCAGTAGCAGAGTTTGGGGATAGGACTCAGACCCCCCCGAATCCTAGTCCCCATTCACAGCATGTGCATTTCATCCAGGGTCTGCATCTCCCAGCCATGGGGACCCTTTCTTCCCGGGCCACAGAGTGGGACTGGGGGAGTGGAAGGATCAGTTTTCTCCTGTCTGTTTGTGACCTACAGCTGGAGCAGCAGGCAGCTAAGCCAAAGCTGCTGCATGACAGGGTAAGTACACAATATCCAGGGCTTCCCCCTTGTCCACATGTTTGCTGACCCTATCAAAGAACTCTAATAGATTAGTAAGGCAGGATTTCTCGTTACGGAAACCATGTTCACTTTCCCCAAATAATTTATGATCATCTATGTGTCAGACAATAGTATTTTTAACTCTAATTTCAACTAATTTGCCTGGTACTGAGGATAGACTACCCCATCCATAATTGCCAGGATCACCTCTAGAGCCCTTTTTATATACAGGCAGTCCCCGGGTTACGTACAAGATAGGGACTGTAGGTTTGTTCTTAAGTTGAATTTGTATGTAAGTCGGAACTGGTACATATTGTAGGGGAAACTCTAGCCAAACATTTCTCCAGAGCTCAGTTTTATTCTCCCACACCTCACTTCCCTCAGTCCTTTATTCTCAAGCTGAGGTGTCTGCTGAGAAAAGCCGCTCCGTGTCTCCCTGGTCTGCTGGGGGAGGGGGGCGCTAGCTTTGCGTGTCCCTGGTCTGCTGGGGGGGGGGGCGCTAGCTTCGCGTCTCCCTGGTCTGCTGGGGGGGGGCGCTAGCTTCGCGTCTCCCTGGTCTGCTGGGGGGGGGCGCTAGCTTCCCGTCTCCCTGGTCTGCTGGGGGGGGGCGCTAGCTTCGCGTCTCCCTGGTCTGCTGGGGGGGGCTCTAGCTTCGCGTCTCCCTGGTCTGCTGGGGGGGGCGCTAGCTTCGCGTCTCCCTGGTCTGCTGGGGGGGGGGCGCTAGCTTCGCGTCTCCCTGGTCTGCTGGGGGGGGGGGCGCTAGCTTCGCGTCTCCCTGGTCTGCTGGGAGGGGCGCTAGCTTCGCGTCTCCCTGGTCTGCTGGGGGGGGGGGCGCTAGCTTCGCGTCTCCCTGGTCTGCTGGGGGGGGCGCTAGCTTCGCGTCTCCCTGGTCTGCTGGGGGGGGGCGCTAGCTTCGCGTCTCCCTGGTCTGCTGGGGGGGGCTCTAGCTTCGCGTCTCCCTGGTCTGCTGGGGGAGGGGGGCGCTAGCTTCGCATCTCCCTGGTCTGCTGGGGGGGGCGCTAGCTTCGCGTCTCCCTGGTCTGCTGGGGGGGGCGCTAGCTTCGCGTCTCCCTGGTCTGCTGGGGGGGGTGCTAGCTTCGCGTCTCCCTGGTCTGCTGGGGGGAATCAGCTAGTGCGGGGTTGCCTCACCCCATTTGTAAGTAGGGATCCGATGTAAGTCGGATCCATGTAACCCGGGGTACGTCTACACTACAGCGCTAGTTCGAACTAACTTTCTAGTGTAGACATACCCCCGGGGACTGCCTGTATTGGCGTTCCTAATTGCAGCCCTATCAATGATACCAGCCTACACACAGCAGGCTCCAATTCAGTAACTCGGCACCTTTCCAAAACATCTCCCAGAAATAATCTTGCGTCAGTCCATTGATTAATGAAAATATTATCATCACATTCCTCTGAAGAACAATGGGGTGCATTCTCACAACCACCCAATAATTGGACTTTGGGGGTTACCGTGGGACTTTCACTCTCTGCACTGCTTTGGTTCAGAAGGCTAATGTTGGGGGGCGTAAGGGTTAAATGAGGGGTCTTGGTAGTTGCAACGATGGTGATTGGGCACAGCATCCTGCTTCTGTTGGCTTTGCTCAGGACAGAGGCAACTTTTCATGAATGCTCTGTGTGCTATCAGCGCAATCGTCTTTACTCCCTTATCCATCCCCATTCGCCCTGAAATAATCAGTCCGGGTCACTGCTCCTGTCCCTCTTGTAAGTGGCTATTTGATCTGAGGAAGTGGGTCTGGCCCACGAAAGCTCATCATCTAATAAACCATCTTGTTAGTCTTTAAAGTGCTACATTGTCCTGCATTTTGCTTCAGCTACCCCAGACTAACACGGCTACATTTCTATCACTGATGTGAGGAGTGTGTGATGTGAGAACTGCCGACATCAACTAAAACGCTGTTAACTGTTAACAGGGGCGGTTATGGTTCTGTATTATATGGGTGTTCCCATTACTAAATTAGGGCTTAAAGGGTGATGTAATTGGTAAGTAAATTTACATACTAATCAGGATCAAAAGGTGTACCTGAGGTGAATTTGTTGCTCGCTCACATCCCAGGCTGGGCAGGTCTGAGGCAGAACGAGTAGCTGCAATAAAGGTGCCCTTTTACCCCATCCACCTCTGGGTAACCTGTTCTTTTCTAACAACGAATAGATTCTTCACATCATTTCTGAAATGGATAGAATATGTCCTACATTACTCCAGAAAGCCTTGGTACTCCTCCACTGGGAATACTGGGTCCAGGGCTGGTTGTTCCATCCCTAAAATCATATATTGTAACTGGGAAAGGTTCAGAGAAGGGCAACAAAGATGATGAAGGGTGTGGAACGGCTTCTGTATGAGGAGAGACTTCAAAGATTCCCACTGTTCAGGTTAGGAGAGAAATAGCTGAGACAGAATCTAATAGAGATCTGAGAATTGTAGAGCCGACAGAGCCTTGTCGTCAGCAGGTGTGTTTGAACCTGGGGCCGACTGCCTTTTAGCTAAAGCTGCAGAGCAGACCTCATTCTCCCTTTTTAAGTGGTCTCTATGCCTCTGGGTTATACAATCATGAATGGTGTGAGAAAACGGATAGCCAAATGTGATTCCCTTTTTGATCCAACACAAAACCTGGGGTTGCATGAGGTAATTATTGGGCAGCTTATTTAGTATAAAAAAGAGGATGCAGGTGGTTTTCATGCAACACACCGCTAACCTGTGGAACTCATTGCCAGGGGATATTGTGATGGACACAAATCCAACTAGGTTATAAAAAGAACTCGATAAATGGATAACTGGGATGAAAAAAGAAGTAGGTAAGATGATGGAGAATAGGTCTGTGTATGCTGTCCCCTGCTCTGACATTTTAAGTGCACAAGGTGGGGTCTGATGAAGACTTTAAAACACCCTGTCACTACAGGCTTCTGCTTAAAAGCTCTCCAAGATCACGTATCCTTGATCTTGAACTGGTGTCGCTGCCACTACCCAATTGCAAAAACCCCTTTGGGAGCCCAGAAAACATATTAGGGGATTCCTGTGGAGTACCCACAAGCCCTTTAACTCTCCCTCTGGAGAGAGCTTAAAAAACCTGTAACTTCTTAATAACAGACTGTGCAATGTTTGGCATGTGCACACAGAAGCTCCTGCCTTCTAGGGCACAGGAATCAAATCATGGTCTTAAAATATGAATTTTATTAAGAAAACAAAGAAGACGTACTTGGTAAAGCATTACTTGGCTGCTCGGTGTTACAGGGCAACTCAAAAAAGAACAATTAAAAACACAGGAAATTGCTTCCCTGGGATTCAGATTAAAGGTTACAGCATATGGGGAAAAAGTGGAGCTGTGGGGGGGGGGGGGGGGGGGAGTCACATATGCTCAGCACAGAGAAATTCCACAAACCCAAATATAAAGAAAATAACCTGATTGCACCTGGCTAAACATTCCCTGCTCTACTCACATCTCTGTTGTTCCAAGGGTTAGTTCTTCCTTGGGCATGGATATTGCTGGATATTTCCAGCCTTGTTCCTGGCTTAATTCATGACCTCCAGCCCTGCTCTGGCCACACACAGCCTGCAGCAGGAAGGCCTCTGCTTCCCATTCAGAAACTCACACTCTGCTTCCATTGGCTCTCCTGGCTCCTGCATTCCCTGCTTCCTAAACATTCAGGGAGATGCTCTAAGACCCACTGTCTGCAGTTTAACCCTTAGCGGCAATTGAGTTGGCTGAACGGCTGCGATGTCCAGACAGGGAAGTACCGCTCCCATCCATGACAAGGTCCATCAGGTGATCCAGCCTCATGTTCTCAGTATCCCCCCAAACCCTGAATGCCAGAAGCCAGGAGGGGAGGGGAGGGGATGGATCACCCCACAGCTGCCCTGTTCTGTTCACTCCCCTGTATCTGTGGCACAGGCTGCTGCTGGAGACAGGAGCTGGGATGAGATGAACCATTGGTCTGACCCAGCTCAGCCCGTTCTCGGTGCTCCTGGGACATTTCGTCTCCCCAGGGGCAGGGCCGGGAGTGCGGATAAAAGGGAAAACCGAACGGTGAAATGAACCTCCAAGGCCCTACAGGAATCAGCCCGTTCCCCTCACTGGCGAAACATCCCTCTGGCGCAGCACAAACGTGGCTCTCTCCCAGAGACGCTGCTCCTCCCCCTCTCCCACTGTCGGGGGGAGCCAAGAGCACGGGCCAGTGAGCCCCTCCCCTGCCGCCACAGCAGGGTGCCCCTGAACTCTCCCCCATCCCGGCACCCCCAGGGAGCTACCTGTGTGGGGCAGAGAGCGAGAGCAGCCTGGCTCAGCCGGGGCCAGCCCTGCCACAGGAGCCCTAAGGCAGCCACCGGCAGCGACCAGGGGCCACAGGCCAGGGCTACGGAGTGGGGGGCTGAGCCCGGCCAGGCAGTGACCCTGGGAAGGATTTAGGAGTTTCCACAGCTCAGTGGCAGGTGCTTTGGCCACACACAGGGACTGGGCTCAGCACAGGGGGAGGGGGTGACGTTCCAGGGCCTGTGTCATTCAGCTCAAACCGGGGTCCCATCTGGCCTTAATGTCCGTGAATCTCTGGGTTTGTTGGCGGGGGGGAGCTGGGTTGCCCCAGCTACATCTACCTGTGGAGAGTCTCCAGCTCCAGGAGGCCTGTGATGGCACAGACAAAGCCACCCCCTCTTATAGCGCTGTCTCCTGAGGAGACGTAGGCTACATCTAGACTGCAGGCTTCTCCCAGAAGAAGTTTTTTCCGGAAGTGATCTTCTGAAATAACTACTTCCGAAAGGAGCGTCCACACTGCCAAAGCACATCAAAAAAGCGATCTGTTTTTTCGACAGATAGTGCTCCAACTTAATGGACGCTCTCTCGCATGTCAGCTGTGATTACTATGGACGGAGTGGCCGCCAGGGCACCTGTGCTTTTCCCTCTTTCCTCTTCTTGTGAAAGAACTCCCTCTTCTCCGTCCACACACGTCCGAAAGAGCTCTTTTGGAAAAAGGCTTCTTCCTCGTAGAAGGAGGCTTACCAATGTCGGAAAAAACCCCTCTGTTCTTTCGATTATTTTTCAAAAGAGTGCGATGGCAGTGTGACCGATAAGTGAAGTTTTTCAAAAAATCCCTCTGGCGTGCAGACATGCCGGCTACGTCTACACTGGCACCCTTTTCCAGAAATGCTTAGAACCGTTTTCCGTTATAAGTATTTCCGGAAAAAGAGCGTCTACATTGGCAGGATGCTTTTCTGGAAAAGCCCTTTTTCCGGAAAAGCGTCCATGGCCAATGTAGATGTGCTTTTCCAGAAAAAAAGCCCCGATCGTCATTTTGACGATCGGGGCTTTTTTCCAGAAAAGACTACTGGGCTGTCTACACTGCCCCTTTTCCGGAACAGTTTTTCTGGAAAAGGACTTTTGCCCGAGTGGGAGCAGCATAGTTTTTCTGGAAAAACACTGACAATTTTACAGTAGATCGTCAGTGCTTTTCCGGAAATTCAAGGGTCCAATGTAGACAGCTCGCAGATTATTCCGGAAAAGCGTCTGCTTTTCTGGAATAAGTGGCCCAGTGTAGACACAGCCGCCCTGAGGGAACTGAGCAGGAAAGGAACTCCCCCAAAGGACACGGCGAGTCTGTGACAAAAGCTGAACCCGGATCCCTCTCTCCCACACTGCAATCAAGTGCACCTCCCATTGGCTCAATACCTGGCCACTTTTGTTGCTGCTTTTTGTTGTCCTTTTGGTTTCAGCTCCAATGCAGCGTCTCAGAGAGGAGGTGTGCACACCGTGCTCTCTCTCGTGGAGATTTTTGTCTCTCCTTTTTCTTCCTTTATTTCCCCCTCCCGCCCTTCAACTTAGAACAAAAATCCTTCAGTCTGGTTGACTTGTGTGGAAATGCAAATTGTTGGTGAAGCTATTTCAGCCTTAGGATGTAAGTGAGAGAGGGTGGCTGAGGAAACACCTGTTACTGCACCATTTGCTGTTCAAGCTAACACAGTGGGGCTATGTCTAGACTGCAGGCTTCTTTCGAAAGAGGCTCTTTCGAAAGCATCTTTCGAAAGAGCCTCTTTCGAAAGATCGCGTCTAGACTGCAGGAGGATCTTTCGAAAGAGAAATCCGCTTTTTCGAAAGAGAGCACCCAGCGAGTCTGGATGCTCTCTTTCGAAGACGGCCTATTTACATTGAAGAACGCCTTCTTTCGAAAGAGGAACTTTCGAAAGAAGGCGTTCTTCCTCGTAAATTGAGGTTTACTGCCATCGAAAGAAAAGCCGCGTTCTTTCGAAATAATTTCGAAAGAACGCGGCTTGAGTCTGGACGCAGGGGAAGTTTTTTCGGGAAAAGGCTACTTTTCCCGAAAAAAACCCTGAGTCTGGACACGGCTTGGGAGTCCACAGTGAGTAGATATAATACTAGATATAGTAGATATTGGTATATATGGTTGTGACTGTTTTCTTCCATTATTTGATCTGAGGAAGTGGGTCTGGCCCACGAAAGCTCATCACCTAATAAACCATCTTGTTAGTCTTTAAAGTGCTACATTGTCCTGCATTTTGCTTCAGCTACCCCAGACTAACACGGCTACATTTCTATCACTAGATATAATACAGTTCAAATGAAAACTTGGCTTTAATGTTCTGTTGCTTCCTTTAGCTCTGCAGGAAGCTTTTGCTGCACCACGGATTAAACACCTTGATTAAACATTTCAGGATCTTGTTTGTGGTCACCCCATAAATGACAGGGTTTAGCATGGGGGGAACGAGCACATGGCTGTTGGCCAGAAGATTGAGAATAGAACCGGGGACAATGTGCCCAAATTCGTGTGCGAAATAGGAGAACAAAGATGAGATGTAGAATATCAGGATGACACAGACGTGGGAGCTACAGGTGTGCAGAGCCCTGAGCCGGGCGTCCTTAACGGGCAGTCGGAAGACGGCCTGGAGGATCAGCATGTAAGACACAGAAATGAGCACAGCATCCAAGCCAATTGCTAAAATAGCCACAGCTACACCATACCAGAAATTGACTGTGACATCGTCACAGGCCAGCCGGGCGATGGCCCATTCCTGGCAGTAGGTGTGAGGCAGGAGGTTGGTTGTGCAAAATTTCAGCCGTTTCAGGAGAAAGACGTAAGGAAAAAAGACGCCGACGCTCCTTGTGAGAACCGCCAGCCCGATCTTCCCGATCACAGGCTTGGTGAGCAGGGTGGTGTATCTCAGGGGGTTGCAGATGGCAACGTACCGATCAAACGCCATGGCCAGCAGGATGCCCGACTCGGCGGTAAGACTGACATGCATGAAGAACATCTGGGTGAGGCAGGCAGCAAAAGAAATTTCCCCTGCCTTGAACCAGAACACGGCCAGCATCTTGGGCACTGTACTCGTTGACAACAGCAGATCAGCAGTGGCCAGCATGGAGAGGAAAAGGTACATGGGCTCATGGAGGCTTCGTTCTGTCGCTATGATGAACAGGAGGAGAGAGTTCCCCAGAAGCGCCGCAACGTACATCAGACAGAAGGGGATGGCGAGCCAGACCTGAGACTCCTCCGTACCGGGGATGCCAGTCAGGATGAAGGTGGCAGGGCCCAAAACGCTGTGATTGTCGGCTGGCATCATGCACCATCCCTTGGAGCTTCTATTCGGGTTCTAGAAACTAACAACAGAAGAGAAAATCAGTGAGACCTGGAGGGGCAGCCGGGACTGGACTGTGTTTGGGGACAGAATCAGAGACACCAGCAAATATTCATTGTGTGACAGCAGCCTGTCGGGTGGGACCATGGACGAGACTCACTCTCCTGCTACAGAACATCCCCACCCCCCCAGGAGGAGATGGGGGGGGCTCTGGCCCTGGGGTAAGCAGGGGGCTCTCCTGGTGTTGGTGTCACAGCAGAATCTCCAGCTGCTCCTTGCACCCAGAGCAGCCGCACGCCACCTGCCCACAGGCAGCCACTCTGACCTGCTGCACTGGGTGCAAGAGCCTGGACAGTCCCCCCTCTGCGACTGGGCTCTTGTGCATCCTCTTTTGTCTGTCTTAGCACAGAAGTTGAATTGTGCAGATTAGTCCACACAATACAGTGATTTTGTTTTCCGTGTCTCTTGTTCCCTCTAGCCCAACTGAATGCAGACATTAGCTCGGTTGTTAGCAATGGAATTCGTACCAAATCTTTTATAAAAACCAACTCTACATTTGCAAGCGTTGCACAGACATTCATCTTCATTATTGTCTACTTCTCCGTTGTACGAAGTGAGATGATTTACTGCTTAATGCTCGCCGTTGTCTGTGAGCAGATGCATTGCTGTCTCCTGATGAGCACTCTGCTTTAGCAAGCATGACTAGCGTAGCTTTTACCGGGCTTTTCAGAGTTATTTTCACATGACCCCAACATTTTAACTCTTTTAGAAGCACCAGGTTTCACAACCACAACTTCCTTTGTACATCGCATAAGAGAAAAGTGCAGAATAATGAAACCCAACTGCATTTACAAGGTGTATTGGAGAAAAAAAGGAAGGGTGTCGAGGGGGTGGTAGAGAGAGCCAGAGCGAGGAGAAGTGGATGAAGTATGGACCCAGGAGAGATGAACTCTAGACTGTTATCTTATGGCACAGGCTGTGCCAGAGAGTCCAGCCAACTGAGAAAGACCAGGCGGGAAATCTGAACCAGTCTGTGGAAATATTTGAGGAAGGAGTCTCAGCAGGGTCACCTTGTTAGTCCGTCTCTGCAAAACCAGTGAGGGGTCCTGTGGCACCTTAACGAATAACCGATTCATTTGGGCATCAGCATTGGTGGTTAAAAGCCACCTTGTAAGATGCTCTGGCGTGGAAATGGCAGAAGCTGGGAGATACAGATGTGCTACGGGTCCAGCACCCTTGGCAATAGGGTCAGTACTGAAACAGAATGTCCCGAACCAGGGGAGGTCTAGCACAGGCATGTCAGACTGGCGTTTGGAGGACCTCAAGCAGCCCGATCGAAATTTTTTGCAGCCCGCCAGAACGCTTTTATAAAAGAATGAAGTATTGAATGAAGAGACGCCCATGGCGAAGGGGTGCTGGGCACAGAGCGCTCACACACACAGACATCACTGTAGGGCGGGAGCAGAGCGTCTTGCTACCCGCACATTCCCCACTGAGCCCAGGGACAGGCCGACCCACCGAGAGACACGGGCAGGGCGGGAGTGACGGGCAGAGATATCCCACAGGCACCAGGCCCCGGACCGCTCCCAGCTCCCTCAGAGGGGCAGTGTGTAGCTAGGCCTCTGCCTCATGGACAGTAGCCCTGGTCAGGCGCCGTCGTACCCTGACAGACCCTGAGCTCCCTGGGCGGTTTGCTCCAGGTCTCCTGGGCCGGCTGGGGGTGCAGAGCGGGGGCAGCACAGAGAGAGCCCCACCCCGGCCACCGAACATCACTCAGCATCTCGCCCCGCGCACCACTGACCTACCCCAGCCAGAGAGCTACCCCTTTGGGCACAGAGCATCTGCAGTTACTCACCTAAGCCATACGGCTGCACCAACCTGCCAGCCCAGCCCTGCCCGTCGCCTGCCACAGAGAATTGCAGCGGCAGGAGGGGAGCATCAGTCACAATCAGCCCCTCCTCCCAGCCCCACAGCCAGCGCCCCCCTGACTCCTGTGGGTGAGGGTCAGTGTCACCCGGTGCCTGCGGCCTGACACTGCCCCTCCGCGCCGGGCCAGGGGCGTTTGCTCAGGGCCAGGGGCTGCCGTGCTGCCCTGCAGTGCGAGGGAGGCAGCCCCGTTCCAGCCAACCCCCCTTCCCACATTTCCTAGGGGCCAGGGGTTTCCAGCTGCCCCGGGGCAGATCCCTGCCCTGCCCAGGACTCACCAGGCTCCTGCCCCGGCCGGGATGAGCGATCGCTGCCTGGACACAGGGAGCTGCAGGGCTGGGGAAGCCGCACTGCGCAGGGCTGAGGGACAGGGGTGTTTATACAGCAGCCCTGGGAATCCCAGCGGGGGCTCGGAGCCAGCAGGGAGCCCCCGGGACCTGGCCTCTGAGACTGACTCAGGTGGGAAACAGCAGCCGAGAATTAACCCTTTCCCCTCCCTGGCTGTGTCTGAGCCTCTCTCCTTTTGTAGGTTACTTAGAAAGGCCCTTGTGATACTGAAACACCTGACAAAATGTGTCCTGTCCTTAGCAAAAAAACTCGCAGCTGAGAACTGAGAAACTCTCTACACCTCACACAAGTCTAATGGACTGTTTACCCATCCAATATCGAATGTACATTGTGTGCAAACAGAATCAGAGAGTCCTAGAACTGGCAGGGACCTCAAGAGGTCATTGAGTCCACTTCCCTGCCGTCTCGGCAGGACCAAGCACTACAGACCATCCCTGATAGATGTCTGTCCAAGCTGCTCTAAATATCTCCAGAGATGGGGATTCCACAGCTTCCCGGGGCAATTTATTCCAGTGTTTCACCACCCTGACAGTTGAGAACCACTGCCCTAGGGCATGGGCGGCCAGTATCGTTGGCCAGGGAAGTCACAGCCTGATATTACACCATTGTAATGTAATTTATATGGATAGAGGATTTAATTCCCCGCTTCTCTGCTAATGGTGGCTGCTCCTTCCTTCTGTCTGCAGAGGAAGGCCTTTGGCTTTAGGTCCTACGCTATGGCTACAGAAAAAGGCCGTATCCTCACACTTAGGCCGTGTCCAGACTCAGGGGGTTTTTCGGGAAAAGTAGCCTTTTCCCGAAAAAACTTCCCCTGCGTCCAGACTCAAGCCGCGTTCTTTCGAAATTATTTCGAAAGAACGCGGCTTTTCTTTCGATGGCGGTAAACCTCGTTTCACGAGGAAGAACGCCTTCCTTCGAAAGTTCCTCTTTCGAAAGAAGGCGTTCTTCAATGTAAATAGGCCGTCTTCGAAAGAGAGCATCCAGACTCGCTGGGTGCTCTCTTTCGAAAAAGCGGATTGCTCTTTCAAAAGATCCGCCTGCAGTCTAGACGCGATCTTTCGAAAGAGGCTCTTTCGAAAGATGCTTTCGAAAGAGCCTCTTTCGAAAGAAGCCTGCAGTCTAGACATAGCCCTACAGTTCTGTTCAGTATCTTGAAAAACTTCCTACCTGTCACAGTGGTTAAAGTCTGGAATAATTTCCTAGGGGGTTGTGGAATCTCCATCACTGGAGATAGGTAAGAGCGGGTTGGACAGACACCTGTCAGGGATGGTCAGATGGTGCTTGGTCCTGCCGTAAGGGCAAGGACTGGAGTTGATGACCTCTCGAGGCCCCTTCCAGTTCTAGTGTTCTATGATATTCATCGATGATTTAGACAATGGCGTAGACTGCTCACTTGTAAAGTTTGTGGAACGTACCAAGCTGACGGGGGTTGGCAGTGCTTGGGAGGACAGGGTCATAATTGAAAATGATCTGGATAAATTGGAGAAATGGTCTGAAGTAAATAGGATGAAATTCAACAAGCCACTACTCAGGGAGGAACACTCAGTCGCACACGTACAACATGGGAAATGGCTGCCCAGGGAGGAGAACAGCAGAAAGGGATCTGGGGTCACAGTTTACAAAAGCAGGGGGCAGGGGACTGGGCTTGGTGACCTCTCGAGGTCCCTTCCAGTTCTCATGTCCTATGATTCTATGAAAAACGAAATACAGAACAGTCTCGTTTATCCGACATTCCGTTTTATCCAACATTCCGTTGTATCCGACAGGACAGGGACACTTCACGCCACAATGGCCTTGCTTTCCTCTTCCCGTTTCCCTTTTTTAGGGCTGAGTGGGAGCTCTGGTTGTCCAATCTGCAGCACCCTCGTGTGGCTGAAGAATTCGCCATGGGAAAAGTCATTTTTTTCCTGTTCTCGGGAAAGCTTTGAGCGCCTTGCCCTGCGTCATGGCTCAGGCAATCCCCGCACAGCTTCGGAAAATCATCGCTGGGGCATGTGGAGTGGCGCAGGGCGAGGGCTGATGGGGAGAAATACAAGGGATGGTCAAGATGATAGATTCAGGAGGCTTAGAACTGGACCCTGCAAGGTATTACAAAGGGCAACATTATAAAATTAAAAGAATTTTCCGTATTATCTGACATTTCTGCTATCCGACCATCCTCCGGTCCATTTAGGTCGGATAATCAATACTCTACTGTGTGAGTCAACTGTGTGACACAATTGCAAGAAGAACAGACATCTTTCTGGGGTGTATGAGCAGGAGTGTTGTAAGTAAGACACAAGAAGTGATTCTTCCCCTCTGCTCTGCGCTGATCAGGTCTCACTGGCTACGTCTAGATTGCATCCCTCTGTCGAGACAGAGGGACGCAAATCAAGCATGTCGAAATTGCTAATGAAGCAGGGATTTAAATATCCCGTACTTCATTAGCATAAACATGGCTGCCTCTTTTTTCCAAAACGGGGCTTTTTTGAAAACAAAAAACAAAAAAACCAGCAGTCTAGACGCGGATCTGTCAAAAATAAACCCTTTTTCGACAGATCCTGTATTCCTCAAAAAATGAGTTTTACAGGATCTGTCGAAAAAGGGTTTATTTTCAACAGCTCCGCATCTAGACTTCCGTTTTTTTTTTCCAAAAAGCTCCGTTTTGAAAAAAAGTGGTGATCATGTTTATGCTAATGAAGGGCGGGATATTTAAATCTTTGCTTCGTTAGCAATTTCGACATGCCTAATCTACATCTCTCTGTCAATAGAGAGGTGTAGTCCAGACACAGCCACCTAGAGTACTGTGCTCAGTTCTGGGCGCCACATTCCAGGAAAGATGTGGAAAAACTGGAAAAAGTGCAGAGAAGAGCAACACAAATAGGACCTATCTAGGAAGACTGAAAAAAAAAAAAAAGGTTTGTTTAGATTAGAAAAGGGAGACTGAGAAGGGACATGATGACAGATGTCTGGTACTAGAAGAAAAGGGAGAAAAATTCTTACCAATCTCTGGTGACTGACCAAGCAGCAAGGGAAGTTTAGGTTGGACATTAGGAAACACTTCCTGCCTCTCAGGGTGGTTAACAACGAGAATCAATTGCCTAGAGAGGCTGTGGAATCCCGGTCATTCTGCAGGGCAGGTCGGACAAACACCTGTCAGGAATGGACTCGGTAGCACTGAGTCCTGCTGTGAATGCAGAGCACTGGATTAGGTGACCTGTTGAGGCCTGTACTTCTGCCCATTTTACAGATGAGAAAACTGAGGCACAGGGCGGTGACTTGATTTTCCCAGGGTTATCCAGCAGGGCAATATCAGAGTTTGGAGATAGGACTCAGACCCCCCCAAATCCTAGTCCCCATTCACAGCATGTGCATTTCATCCAGGGTCTGCATCTCCTGGCCATGGGGACCTTTTACTCCAGGGTCACAGGGCGGGTCTAGGGGATAGGAAGGATCAGTTTTCTCCTGTCGGTCAGTGACCTACAGCTGGAGCAGCGGGAAGCTAAGCCAAAGCTGCTGAGTAATAGGGTGTGTTAATATCACTCTGCCTCTCTCCCCAAGACTGAGAGACCCTCTACAGATGCCCTGACACCGTGGGCAGCCGCTGGGTGTGACGCCCTGTCCCAGAGCCATCAGCCACCCCCAAGGGACCTTCCCAGTCTGATGTGGTGAAGGTCTGAAGGGACAATTCCCCCGGCCCACCTGCAGCTGCTAAGTGACAGGAATCCCCAATGGGCTGGGGAGGCAAACGCAGCACGTTGGGGTTACACGTCTACTGTGAGGAGTAACCAGGCCCCACAGGCGACTAGAGATCTCTGATGGGGTGAACCAGCGTGTGGACACGGGGGACCCACTGGCTGTGGGGTCTTTGGACTTCCCGGACTCCTCTGACAAGTCCCTCACCAAAGGCGCTAAAGCAAAGGAAGTTGTCCTGGGAGAAGAGGGCGGGTCCTCTCCTGGGTCACTAACTGGTGAATGAACAGGAAACAAAGGGCAGGAAGAAATGGTCAGTTTTCACAACAGGGTGAGGTAACAGCAGGGTCCCCCCATGGGTCTGTCCTGGGCTCTCTGCTGTTCCACATGCTCACTAATGAACAGGGAATGCCGGTGGACAGTGAAGTAGCAACATTTGCAGAAGGTAAAAAATATCTTTCAAGACAGGTATATGCGATGCTCAATGGGACCAGTGACACAGGGACCTCCCCAAACCGAGTGACTGGGAAACACAAGGGCAGATGAAATTCAGTATTGATAACAAATAATCCCAAATGCACCTACAACCACAGAATCCCAGAGCGGGAAGAGGCCTCAGGAGTCACCGAATCCAGCCCCCTGCCCAAAACTGGACCAACCCCGACTCCATCATCTCAGCCAGAGCTTGGTCAAGCTGGGACTTAAACACCTCTAGGGATGGAGATTCCACCCCTCCCCAGGGAACCCAGCCCAGCGCTTCCCCACCCTCCTAGGGAAAGAGTTTTTCCTAATCTCCAACCTAGACCTGCCCCACTGCAACTTGAGCCCATCGCTCCTCGTTCTGCATCTGCCACGCCGGAGAACAGCCTCTCTCCAGCCTTTTTGGAAACCACTGTCAGGAATCTGAAAGTTGCTATCCATATATAGAGAGATGATCTAAAGTACCTGGTACCACTGGGATGGATTTCCCCCGCCCCTCAGGGTGCCACCTGGAAGTGGGGTATTGCTGAGCTCACCTGACCCTGGGTTCCCTGTTCCACTGATCTGCTGTGACCAGCCGCCAAGCCCTCCCTAGGCCCCAGCCCGCCCCCTGCTCACAGGCAGGGACACCCCCAGCTGCTTCTGCTCACAGGCTCACTGCCCAGCCCTTCCACAGAAAGGCCACAGATCTGGCCCCCTCCGCTTCTCAGGCACGGGCCCCCTCAGGAGGGTAAACCCCAAATTGTACCCCCTGGCACAAAGCAGGGTCCTGTACAGTCTAAGATCCCGCAGCTTGGAATAACCTACGCAATGTGAGCTACGCAAATTGCGTCACTTATTTCAAGTCAATTTCAAAATAGCTGATTTCAAAATGTGGCGCTGTCTCTAATAACATTTTGCTGTTCTGAAATGTCCCTAGGTCCTCGTGGAAAGAGGTTTACAAGGATGTCGGAATAGCGAGCCCGTTAGATTTCGAAATAACGGGCACATTCCAAAGACGCAGAATAGCTATTTTCTATCCCAAAATTGTGTGCAGTGCAGACATAGCCTTACTGAATGAAGGGTGGTTGTTGTAGTTGTTCATTGTAATATAAAAGGAAATGTACATGTTTTATTTAAATGATTGTGTTTTCCAAAAATGCAGGTTTATTTTTATGAAGTTAATTTTGGCTTTGGCTTTCTTAACAAAAGGGATAGTTAACACTTCCCATTTCCACTTTTGGTATTTTTTTTTCTGAAATGGGAATTCCCTCAAGTGTGTTTTTTCAACCCCGTGTTTTAACAAGAAAAAGTCTATAGGCAATTTGGTTTCCAACAACGTTTTCGTCTCGTTTTCTGTATGCTGGATTTGGTGGTCCTAGCTCTTAGGGTTTAGGAGGAGTTTTCAAACCCTAGTCTTTTTTGTCAGAGGCTGGGAATGGCTGACAGGAGAGGGATCATCCCTGTTTCTGTTCCCTCCTTCTGGGGCATCTGGCATTGGCCACTGTCGGCAGACGGGATACTTGGCTAGATGGACCTTTGCTCTGACCCAGTCTGGCTGCTCGTATGTTCTTATTGATTTGACTGTGCCATAACAGAGCCCTACTCCCAATTTCTCTGTATTATCTCTTTTCTGGAAGGTTTATTGAGAAGCGATCCTATTGCAGGGAATTCCTGTTCTAGGGCAATCCTATTCCAGGTTCATCCTATTTTTCTGGCTCAGCTTGGTCCAGCCTCTGTCAACATTTACTCAGTTATGTCAGTTTCGAGGACTTGTACATGCTTTGGAGCAAAGGGAGCTGGACTTGATGACCTTCTGAGGTCTCTTCCAGCTTTATGGTTCTATGATTCTATGGTGCTTCTGTCTCTTTTCTGTTTGGTTTTATGAGAACCAGTCCCATTCCAGGCACATCCCATTTTCCTGGTACAACTGAACCCACACCGTGCTCTCTCCCTGGGCGATTTTGCTTTTCTTCATTTGTTTGTTCCCTTCAGCTTACAGAAAGACTCACTTGGTCAGGCTGCCTTTGGCAGAGCGGGCAGTGTGATTACAGCCTTGCCAGTCCCAGGAGCTAAGAGACACAGGATGGATGAAGAAATAGCTTCGATTGCAGCAAAATCTGTTGGTGATGGAGGCAAACTTTCAAGCTAACACAGATGAAGTCCAGTGTAACCACACCCCTGTTGTGCCAATGAAAACCTGGCTTTAATCTCCATCTCCCAAGGCATTTCCTGCTGTCTCCTTTAGTGGTACAGGGAGCTTAACCTGTAGCATCAACAACACAAATGGCTCACCCGTTTCAGGATCTCTTTTGTTGTCACCCCATAAATGATGGGGTTTAACATGGGGGGAAGGAGAACATGGCTGTTGGCCAGGAGGTTGAGAATATAACCTGGGACAATGTGTCCAAACTGGTTTGTGAAATAAGAGAAAAAAGACGACATGTAGAATATCAGGATGACACAGACGTGGGAGCCGCAGGTGCGCAGGGCCTTGAGCCGGGGGCCCTTAGATGGGAGCTTGAAGACGGCCCTGAGGATCAGCACGTAAGACACAGCAATGAGCACAGCGTCCAAGCCAAATGCAAAAATCCCCACCGCTCTGCTGTACCACATGTTGACTGTGATGTCGTCACTGGCCAGCCGGGCCATGGCCAATTCCTGACAATAGGTGTGAGGCAGGAGGTTGGTTCTGCTGAACCTCAGCCACTTCACGAGAAAGATGTGAGGGACAAAGACGCTGACGCTCCTTGTGAGAACCGCCAGCCCGATCTTCCCAATCACAGGCTTGGTGAGCAGGGTGGTGTATCTCAGGGGGTTGCAGATGGCAACGTACCGATCAAACGCCATGGCCACCAGGATGCCTGACTCAGAAGTGAGACTGACATGGATGAAGAATGCCTGAGTGAGGCAGGCAGCAAAAGAAATTTCCCCTGCCCTGGACCAGAACACGGCCAGCATCTTGGGCACTGTGGTGGTGGATAACAGCAGATCATCAACAGCCAGCATGGAGAGGAAAAGGTACATGGGCTCATGGAGGCTTCGTTCTGTCGCTATGATGAACAGGAGGAGAGAGTTCCCCAGAAGTGCCGCAACGTACATCAGACAGAAGGGGATGGCGAGCCAGACCTGAGACTCTTCAGTACCAGGGATGCCAGTCAGGATGAAGGTGACGGGGGTAAAAACGCTGTGATTGTCGGCTGGCATCATGCACCGTCCCTTGGAGCTTCTATTCCATTTCCAGGAACTAACAGCAGAAGAGAAAATCAGTGAGAACGGGAGGGGCAGCCGGGACTGGACTGTGTTTGGGGACAGAATCACAGACCCCAGCAAACCTCCCTGGTGTGAGCAGCCTGTCGGGTGGGACCCTGGACCAGACTCACTCTCCTGCTACAGAACATCCCACCCCACTGGGAGGAGATGGGGGGGGGGCTCTGGCCCTGGGGTAAGCAGGGGGCTCTCCTGGTGTTGGTGTCACAGCAGAATCTCCAGCTGCTCCTTGCACCCAAAGCAGCCGCACGCCACCTGCCCACAGGCAGCCACTCTGACATGCTGCACTGAGTGCAAGAGAAAACCTCCTCTCCGTCTTCCCCCCACCCTGCCCCAGCTCTGGGCTCTTGTATCATCCTCTGCCCTCCGGGAGCTCCTGCCTGTGCTGGGTTTGGTTGCTATCAGAGCAGGATGCTGGTGCCCAGGTTAAAGAAGTTTGCAGGCAGTGAAGTGCCTCCCTCCACATCGCTCTGCACCCCTCACAGCCCCCACCCCCTTTTAGCTTCTTCCGTTCGTTAGCCCAGGCCTCAAGCGGCGACTCCGGGAGTCAGTCGGGGCAGCCCCAGGACTGGCTCCTCGTGCCCTGACCCCCGTGTCACACTCACGGCTGCGGAGTCACACCCAGGTGTTACAGGTGTGAGAGCAAAACCCCTTTGACCGGCAGCCCCCTGCTGGCTCCCGCAGGTGCTGAGGCCTTGGCCCGCCCAACCCTCCCTCCCGCACCCAATAAACTCCCTCGCAAGCTGCTCCCACTGGCTGTATGAAAGGACTGGGTGTGCTGGTGACATTCCTAGTGTGTCTGGGGCTGTGTTCAGAGCATGTGTGTGTGTGGGACTCCCCTGCAAGGCCAAGCACAGCTGGTGTTTAACTCCAGTCTGGCCCTGCTGTCTGGCCATTTTACTCTCTTGTAGCCGATCGAAACGCTCTCCTGGGAGGGCCACTGCAGTGATCAGCAGCACCGCCATGAGCAGGAGGCTGCGTGTGTTTGAAATCCTGGCACAGACACTGCTGCAGGGTGCCCCACAGCGCTGGGTGTGTAGAAGTCAAACAGAGATTTGGAGCAATGACATTACCCATGAGGCTTCTACGTAGAAATGTTTGGTAATTAGTTATCACCAGTATTGTCCATCTATAATCAAGGTTTCCTAACAGGGTGTCACCTTCTGATGACTGTCGCTTGGCCGGGAACAGGAGCAGCTACGTCTCTGTTCCATTGGCTGGGTTGCTTTGTGCTACACCAATAGCTGACACAGATCCCTGTGCTGTGTAGGGACGCTGCCTTCTGCACTGAGCAGTGACCGATTTATCCCGTGTTGCTGGGTCAGGATGGGGTATTGGTACCCAGATACTCATCGAGATTGTTCGAAATAACATGGGGCCTTATTTTGGGGGCAACACCACACACCCAAATGATGCCTGGTCCTCACAGACAATTCACCTCGTTACGATGTAAGGTGTGTGTATGTCTTTATCCGCTTTGGTTTTTTCATTGCCTTCATGGTTTTTTGCTGCCTTTCATTTGTAGGTTTTCTACCTGTGTGCTGGTTAAATATTTTAGCAGTGTGGTACACAGTGTAAATAGGAACAGCAATACAGAAATGGCACAGCACCGATTCAGTTATACGGCCCTAATCGTCTCTGTAACAAAATAGCCAAGTTTAAATTAATGCCAGTAATTGTTAGTAGATTGCCCTCTTAATTATCCAAATATGTAAACTATATTTGACCATTATTTGTATAAAACACTTTGTTTTCCTGTTCTTGATACTAAGGCTGTGTCCAGACTCAGGGTTTTTTTCGGGAAAAGTAGCCTTTTTCCGAAAAAACTTCCCCTGCGTCCAGACTCAAGCCGCATTCTTTCGAAATTAAATCGAAAGAACGCGGCTTTTCTTTCGATGGCGGTAAACCTCATTTCACGAGGAAGAACGCCTTCTTTCGAAAGTTCCTCTTTCGAAAGAAGGCGTTCTTCAATGTAAATAGGGCTTCTTCAAAAGAGAGCATCCAGACTCACTGGATGCTTTCTTTCGAAAAAGCAAGCCGCTTTTTCGAAAGTTCAACGTGCAGTCTAGACGCTCTCTTTCAAAAGAGGCTCTTTCGAAAGTATCTTTCAAAAGAGCCTCTTTCGAAAGAGGCTTGCAGTCTAGACATAGCCTAAGGGTTGTTGTTTTTTTCACTGCATACTGGTATCTTCTGATGTCTTTGGAGTATGATATCTTTTTGAGTCTTCGGTCTCTGGGACGGGATGCATCTTTACACAGTACAGATTAATCAAAAAATAAAGGGTTTTTTTTTTCAGTTTGTTTTACATTTCTCTTGTTTTCAGCAACCTGAATGTAATACAGAGATTAACTTAGTGTGTTTACAATGGAATAGGGACCATGTCTCTTAAACACAAGTTATACTTTTGCAATTCTTGTACAGACATTCATCTTCACTTGCGGTGCAGTATTAGTATTTTGTACTAAATGGGATTCGTTACTTCTGAAAGAGATGCTCAATATCTAATACAAGAAGGTGGGTTGCTTTTCCCAGCTCGGAACTATTTTTAATACAGAGGGAGGTAAATAGAGCCAAAGCGCAGTGGGGTGGATGAAAAGCAACATAGGACAGTAGCAAGACCTGAGCCAAGAGAGATTAGCTCTATAAAATTATCTATATAGTACAAGCAGCACCAGGGAGTTTAGCAAACTGAGAAAAGCGATAAAGGAAACAAGAACCAGTCTGTAGAAATGTTTGAGACAGAAGGTAGCTGAGAACGCAGCGTGTGGTTCCATGGGTGAAAGCAGTTGGGATCCTGCACCCCGGCTTTTTACTTACATTTGATTTTTCACTGTGAAATTCTTTTTTATTCTCTCCCCTGCAACAGACCCCAACTGCGCTCTGGTGAATATTCCTCTGATTTACCAGTTCAGTGCAGTGCTGTTTGCTACTTGTTCCTTCTGTTCCCTTGCGTGTCCTGCTCTGACAGGCACCAATGTAGGTCCCAATTTACATGTAACCAGAACTTGCTGTTTCTACCGGGGTGGCGGTTGCACTGCAGTGGGCCTTTTTCAACTTTTCACTTTGCTTCTCCAGACACAGGATGGCTACCTGCAGCCTGCTGGTGAGCACAAATATTTATAACAGGGGAGGGAACATCTGTTTTCTGTAGCTTCTGACAGCTGTTTCCAATGCTTGATTCTGTCCCTGTGCAATAGGGCTCTCTCCTCTCTTCTGCTTCTTTCAATTCTTTCTCTGTTTCTGTTCCTTGCCCTGCCATTTCTCTGGCATTTTATGTTAACCATTTAACAGCCAGGGATGTAGTTTGCAATACCCCATGTTACGAAGTTACATTCACTGTCCCAGCCTTACAAATTCCATGACATGATTCTTCCTCATTATATATATTTTTAATTATATGTGTCTCTTCCACTAGCAGCCCAGCATGTCCATTTTTTATTAAATGCTGAGGGTTTTTTTTAGGGAATGGTTTATGAGGGTTCTCTAACATATAGTTTTCTTAAAAAACAACAAATAGTCTGGTAGCACTTTAAAGGCTAACAAAACATGCTGGCTACCTCTACATTGGCAAGATTTGGTGCAAAATCATGCCAACGAAGACACAGCCATAGATGGTATCATGAGCTTTCATGGGCACAGCCCACTTCTTCAGATGACTGGAGTGTTGTATGTCCAGAACCAAAATGAATAGGGGAGAAGGAAGGGGGGGCAGGAAAAAAATGGTAGGGAGGAACCAAAGGAGGCAGTAGGTGTATAAATATCAAAGGGAAAACCGAGCCGATATGTAACAGGCAAAACTGTCTATAAGCACCTGCCATGTTAGACCATGAGTCCTACACACAGCGACATTCCTCAAGCAAAGTCCAGGGCTGAACACTCCCGGGCCCATCAGCAGGGCCGAGACATGACAGGACGATACAATCTGCCCCTCAGCGCTACACGGGAAGGCCCAGCCCACGGCCCAGACGGGGTGTGGACGGCTGCAGGGCAAAGTGAGATCACCACATCACAGTGTTTCACCCACTGGCCCATCCACAGCCCGTGGATTCTGCTCCCCCAGGGCGATGGGGGACACCTGCCCATGAAGGAGAAGGTGGGAAGGCAGCAGGGAGAGGCCTGGATCACGGGCGCTGGTGTCAGGGGCCTGGCAGGAGGCCTGGCTAAAGCAGGGTCCAAACATGGTGAATACAAGGCAGAACCAGGCCATGCCCCAGAGGCCGGCTCTGCTCCCAGGCCGGGGCGGGAAAGGGGCGGCTGTTGCCGACACGCCCATGGCGAAGGGGCGCTGGGCGCAGAGTCTCACACACACACATCGCTGTGGGGCCGTACCAGAGCATCTCGCTACCCGTACGTTCCCCAGAGATACAGGCGGGATGGGAGTGCGCAGGGTAGAGCCCTGGTCGGGCGCCGTCGTACCCTGACAGACCCTGAGCTCCCTGGGCGGTTTGCTCCAGGTCTCCTGGGCCGGCTGGGGGTGCAGAGTGGGGGCAGCACAGGGAGAGCCCCCCCTCCCACCGAACATCACTCAGCATCTCGCCCCGCACACCACTGACCTACCCTCCACCGTGCAGCTGCACCAAGGCAGCGTGTGCAGCCCAGCCCTGCCCGTCGCCTGCCACAGGGAACTGCAGCTGCAGGAGGGGAGCATCGGTCACAAGGCAGCCCTGGCTCTGAGGTGACTGGGACGGTCCCAGCTCTGCGCCTTGGCCTGGCAAATTCCTGCACCCGCACTGGGCCCAGCCCTGAGCCCCAGTGACTGACGGGCCGTGTCCCTGCGTGGAGCCGCGGGAGGGGGTGAGGGGATGGCAGGGCCGGAGGGGATCCCAAAGGAGGTTCCCTCTGACCAGCCCCGTTAGTCGAGAATGGCCCAGCCCAGCGCCACTGAGCCCCACAGCCAGCGCCCCCCTGACTCCTGTGGGCGAGGGTCAGTGTCACCCGCAGCCTGACACTGCCCCTCCGCGCTGGCCAGGGGCATTTGCTCAGGGCCAGGGGCTGCCGTGCTGCCCTGCAGTGCGAGGGAGGCAGCCCCGTTCCAGCCAACCCCCCTTCCCACATTTCCTAGGGGCCAGGGGTTTCCAGCCGCCCCGGGGCAGATCCCTGCCCTCCCCAGGACTCACCAGGCTCCTGCCCCGGCCGGGATGAGCGATCGCTGCCTGGACACAGGGAGCTGCAGGGATGGGGAAGCCGCACTGCGCAGGGCTGAGGGACAGGGGTGTTTATACAGCAGCCCTGGGAATCCCAGCGGGGGCTCAGAGCCAGCTGGGAGCCCCCGGGACCTGGCCTCTGAGACTGACTCAGGTGGGAAACAGCAGCCGAGAATTAACCCTTTCCCCTCCCTGGCTGTGTCTGAGCCTGTCTCTGGTTGTACGCTATTCAGAAAGACGGATTTGTTCTCTCACACCCCCAGCCAAGAGTTTTCCGGTCTTTGCAAAGAACTTTCATTTCCCACCTGACAAGTGCACGGCCCCAGCCCCAAGCTTTGGAGAATGTTTACCCCCAAACAGCTGCATGGAAGGGGTGCTCAGATGGTTCCCAGGTCGGTAAGTTTCAGAAAAGATGCAATCAAGTAATAGTTAGGACCTCGTTAGCCAGGCTCGTAGCACCAGGCTCAGTCATCCAGCCTGGCTCCATCCCAGCGTAATCCATGGAACAGACTCCATGAGAGTTGGAACCAGCTGGCCCCACTGGGAGGTCCCTGATTCACAGGGGCTGAGAGACTGTGGTGCCCTGCAAGCTGAAGACAGGCCTGGCTTAGCTCTCTGTTGCCCCTTGTACTTAGCTGGGACACTCAGAGAACCTTCCCCAGACCAGGAGAAGTGCCCATGTGGCCCCAAAGCTTGTCTGTCTCACAGAAAGAAATTGGTGCAATAAAAGGTGTTCCCCCTGCCCCCCGTCTGTGTAGATGTGTTCATAAAAGACAGGGTGAGATAGAGAATGTAACTCAGGAGCTGCTCTTCCTTTCCTTACACAAGGACCAGGGACAAGCAAGGAAAGTAAAAGGTGCAAATCAAAATCAAGAAAGGAAATACTTTCCCTCGGGTCACAGAATGAGCCTGTGGAACTCACTGCTGCAGGGTGTGTTGATGCTGCTACATTGCATTCTGTATCCTTTATAAGAATATGCTCATGAATAGGAATGTGCATAACTGGAATACGCTTGATTCAAAATACATCTGGTATCAGATCATTAGTGAACTTACCATGTACATGTTCCATTGGTGTGTGTGTACCAGTCCAGTGTTGGAGGTTAGAAATATGAAAGATGTACCTGTTTACTAATTTAGATGTGCTAAATGAAGGCCAGCAGCAGTACTCAGGGAACTTAATGGCATGGTGACCAAGACAATGATCTGTGAATACTCTTGTTTTTCCTGTCAACTTGGATTCTGTTTGGTCTTGCCAAGATATGGGGCCAGGTCATCTGATGCTCAAACCCATTTTGGATGTGGTACTTTTCACTGTTCATTTGAGAAGATGGGAAACCAAACAATAGGGGCTGCCAGATCTAGGACACCTCTGAAAAAGAACATTAAGAAGGATCAGGCCCAGGTTGGGAGGCTTCCCAGCTTGTGAGAGTAAAAAATACTAGAACTACTGTTAGGGTAAGAAATTGCATGCAACAAATTTCTTTGAGTGTTGTGCTGAGCTGGCGAGATTTGTTTTATTTTGCTTAGTAACTTTCTTTGATCTGAAACAAAAGACAGGACTATGCCTGAAAACTGGCATGACCATATATACCAGAGGGATACAATCAAAAAAAGTGAACACATATAAATTTGATTGTATCCCTTTGGTATATATGGTCATGCCAATTTTCTTCCACAATTTGATCTGAGGAAGTGGGTCTGGCCCACGAAAGCTCATCACCTAATAAACCATCTTGTTAGTCTTTAAAGTGCTACATAGTCCTGTCTTTTGTTTCAGCAAGACCAGACTAACACGGCTACATCTCTATTACTATTTTACTTTGATCTGTCTGCTATAACATGCAACCCCTTAAATCCTACATTTTATACTTTTGTTTATTAATAAACCCCGTGTAATTAATAGACCTGACTGTGAAGGTGTGCAAACATTTGTGTGTGTCTCTCTCATTGATGAAGAGCAAGCAATGTCTGAGAGTGAGCAGTATAAAACTTTATAGAGAATAGGACGGATTTGTCTGGGGTTCTTGTCCCATTGGGTGCCGAGACAAGTCCCCGTGACTGAGCTGTTCTGGAACGGAGCCAGTGTCAGGTCTGTGTTGCTCTGCTGTAAGTTGTGACCCACCTCTGCCCTCGCTGGAGGAGAATGGAGGATCTGGCCCAATAGGACAGGGTAGTGGGACACCCCAGAAGAAAGGGAGGTGGGCCCAGTGGAATGATCAGCCCATCGGGTGACAGTCTCAAGGGGATCGCTGTGACTCAACCCATCTCAGAAGCCAAGACCTTAGTAAGAGGCAATAATGCTTTGAAAATACACATGGCTATCAAAGGGACCATAAGTGACCGCAATTAATGACAACACATATCTCAGAAGCCAGTCCCTGTTAGAGAAAAGGGCGGGGTGCAGGGCAGAGGGAGATCTGATCCCATTTCTCCCTTTTGAGAGATTCTCACAGCTTCTCCTGTAGCATCTGGCTCTAGCCACTGCTGGGGGCGAGCTGCTGGGCTGGATGGACCCGGCTCTGATCCAGGCGGGTGGGTCCCAGGCTCCTCTGATTAGGTGCAAAGCTGCTCATCTCCGACTCCCTGTGAGCGCTGACATTTCACCCTCGATGGAGCTGGCTTTGATGTCACTGGACTGTGATAGGACCGTATAGACCAGGGCTACTCAACATGCGGCCTGTGAGCCCCATTTGTTTGCGGCCCACGGTGCTGTTTGGGTTTACGTGGGGCTCACCACGTGGCCTGCGGGTGGAAGCCAAAACAAAAAAGAAGTCAATAGAATAGTCTTATGTCGATGGGCATTTTAGCACTTAAATTCCTGGACTGTCGTTGCTCATTAAAAGTGCTGTCAAATGGGTAGAAATCGGGTAAATATTGCATTGTTATTAATATCAGCAGAACGGTCTTAAATGGGGCCTGTGTGTTGTGTAGTTTGCCGTAATCTTTGTATTCATGCCCGTCAGTGTGAAAGAAACTATTTGCATATATATTTGCATGTGTGACATTGCGGGGGGTACCTTGCTGGTTGCTATGCTGGGCAGTGGGCTGTGGGTGACCTCCGCTGGCTGCTGTCTGTAGCATGGCCCAGCAGGGCAGGGAATGAGTCATTATGCAAAGGGGGCTCCAAACCTGCCTGACCAGCTATCTCCCAGGAAGTGGAACAATGGGAAGAAGGGGAGTGGAGTCCTCTCTGGGGGCAGGGCTGGAAGTGAGTGAGGTAGTTTCTGTCTGGGAGCATGGAGGAGACAGCCTAGGGAAAGGGGCTGGAATTTAGGGGCCCAGTCTCCCCCATCTCAAGGGGGGCTGAGGCATCCTAGCCCCAGTTCCTGTAACCAGATTGCATCTGTGCTGTGCTGTATCCTAGAGGAGCAATAAACTCCCTCTATTCTACTGGCTGGTGGAGTCTGTCCGGGCCATTACGGGGGTGCAGGAGACGGGAGAACTTCAACGCGCCATCACAGCATGTATAAGCAATCACATTTAAGTTGTGGCCCTTGGCTTGTGCTGTATCATTGTGGCCTTCAGGGCTTCCAAAGTTGAGTAGCCCTGTTATAGACCATTGTTGCAACCACAGTTCTGCATTTGCCACAAATCTCGTAGCGGTGCCGTCGAGTGAGCTAGCGCTAGGGAAGTTGGGGTTTGCTGGTGGTGATTACGCCAGTGGTGGGCAGGTGTCACCTCTGTGCTTGGAGATCTGAACATTCGCTGGTCCCTGTATTTCAAACGTCAGACCCTGACGTGACGCCCACAGAGCAGCAGCTGGCATGTCTGGGACAGGCTACTTGGGTGGATTGTCCCATGAAAAGGAAGGAAGGAACGTTCAACAGGCAATGAAGCCTGGGAGGCGCCAACTAGACCAAATGGACTTTGCTGCAAACCTTCAAACTGGAATGTGGGCCTTGAGGGCCACCTGCAAAGAACTGAGTCGTGCATGGACAGGGGACTTGGTCACTTGACAAAGTCCATCTTGGGATGTACTTTTAACCAGGAGAGCAATGGGAGCCCCGCACTTAGCAAAGGATGGAAAAAGGGCCCTGGAGGTTCCTCCATTTTGTCTTCACTCCTGCTTCTTACCTCTGGAGGATCTTCACTACAAACTGAAGCGCTAAACAAAGGATTGAACTACCCATCCTCGCGGTGGATGTACTCCAGAGACTGGACTTATATCAGAAGCTTATTGCAGGACTGCTATAAGCCGGCACCAATTGGTCTTTGGATACGTCTAGACTACCGCGTTTTGTCGACGGAAGTTTTGTCGACAGATACTGTCGACAAAACTTCCGTCGACAAAGACCGTCCAGACATATTGAGTTCTGTCGACAAAGCAAGCTGCTTTGTCGACAGAACTCCGTAGTCTGGACGCAACGTTACAGGCAATAACACCTTCTGTCGACAGAGTTCTGTCGACAGAAGGTGTTATGCCTCGTAAAATGAGGTATACCAGCGTCGACAAAACTGCTGAGTTCTGTCGACGTTATGTCGACAGAACTCAGCGGTAGTGTAGACGCTGGTATAGTTTTGTTGACAAAAGTCTGCTTTTGTCGACAAAACTCAGTAGTCTAGACACACTCTTTCTTTCTTTCTTTCTTTCTTTCTTTCTTTCTTTCTTTCTTTCTTTCTTTCTTTCTTTCTTTCTTTCTTTCTTTCTTTCTTTCTTTCTTTCCCTTCAGTATTGGCAATGCTGCTCTTTGAGTAGTATTCTAGGTTATAAATTGACTTTGGAATATGATCTTTTGAGATCAGAAGAACATTATTCGTTTATGAAATTGGCTTTCATACCCTCTTTTCTGCACAAGTAGTGGTGTTGGTGGGGACACAGGAGAAATGGAGGGGCTGAAGGAATTGCTTGTGTGACTTCTTCCTGGACAGTGGAGTGAACAAACTTAAAAAACATTTCAGAGGTGTAGCCATGTTAGTCTGTAACTGGAAAAACTTAAAAAACTAGGGATAGTCTTGCAGCACGTAAGGCTACGTTTAGACTACAAGCCTCTTTCAAAAAAAGCTTTTTTCAAAAGTATCTTTTGAAAAAGCCTCTTTCGAAGGAGAGTGTCTAGACTGCAACCACTTCTTTCGAAAAAGCGATCCACTTTTTCGAAAGAGTGCACCCAGGCAGTCTGGATGCTCTCTTTTGAAGAAGCCCTGTTTTCATTCAAGAACACCTTTTTTTGAAAGAGCACTTTCGAAAAAAGGCGCTCTTCCTCATAAAATGAGGTTTACTGCGGTCGAAAAAACCACCGAATTCTTTCGATTTAATTTCGAAAGAATGCGGCGGCAGTCTAGATGCAGGGGAAGTTTTTTTGAAAAAAGGCCACTTTTTTGAAAAAATCCCTCTAGTCTAGAAACACCCTAAGGGCATGTCTACACTACAGCACTAATTCGAACTAACTTAATTCGAATTAGTTAATTCAAACTCAGCTAATTGGAACTAGTGCATCAAGACCTAAAAACGAATTCAAATTAGCATTTTGCTAATTTGAAATAGCATGTCCACATTGTGTGGACCCTGAACCGAGGTTAAGGCTGGCCGGAAGCAGTGCCGGCAGGGCATCAGGTTAGGACTTAGAGGGTGGAGCTGCTGCCTCAGGCTAGCCGAGGGCTGTGCTTAAAGGGACCCGACCCCCATCCCGGACAGACAGTTCTCAGGGTTCCCCACTTGCTTGTCTACCTCAATGAGAGACAGCAAAGCAGTCCTGGCTTGGAGTGCCCTGAGTGCCCGCACTCGGCACATCACAGCACTCAGCCACCAGCCCAGCTGCACTTGCCGCAGGCTGCCATCTGGGGGGGGGGTCAATCGGGGGGCTGTCAGGATTCAGGAGGCCCTGCAGGAGAGCTTCCACCCCGAGGAACCTGCAGAGCCACCCCAGTCCTCCCCATCGGGGGCTCGTGCCCCATTCCTCCTTCGCCTCCTTCCACTTACCCCTCCCTAGCCCCCCTTCCTGATGTAAAAAATAAAGGACACATGTTCAAAATAGAAACTCTCTTTATTTAACAAAACTGGGGGGGGGGGGGGGGAGATTAGCCTCTGGGGAGACTGGGAAAAGGAGTTAAGAGAGAGGAAGAGAGAAGGTGGGTGAGGGGAGCTGGAAACCTGGGAGGAGGGAGCTGGAAGGGGGAAGCCAGGGGAAGAAGGAGGAGGGGAAGTATAAAACTAAGCTACACCATATCTTCAGTACTGTGTACAGATGTGGTCTCCTCACCTCAAAAAAGATATTTTGGCCTTGGAAAGGGTTCAAAAAAAGGGCAACTACAATGATCAGGGGTTTGGAACAGGTCCCATATGAAGAGAGGGTAAAGAGACTGGGACTTTTCAGCTTAGAAAAGAGGAGACTGAGGGGGGATATGATAGCGGTCTTTAAAATTATCAGTAGTGGGGAGAGGGTGAATAAAGAAAAGTTCTTCATTAGTTCCCATAATAGAAGGACTAGAGGACACCAAATGAAATTAATGGGTAGCAGGTTTAAAACTAATAAAAGAAAGTTCTTCTTCACACAGCACATAGTCAACCTGTGGAACTCCTTGCCTCAGGAGGCTGTGAAGGCTAGGACTATAACAGAGTTTAAAGAGAAGTTAGATAAAGTCATGGAGGTTGGGTCCATGGAGTGCTATTAGCCAGGGGGTAGGAATGGTGTCCCTGGCCTCTGTTTGTGGAAGGCTGGAGATGGATGGCACGAGACAAATGGCTTGGTCATTGTCTTCGGTCCATCCCCTCTGGGGTAGCTGGTGTTGACCACTGTCGGCAGACAGGCTACTGGGCTAGATGGACCTTTGGTCTGACCCAGTACGGCCGTTCTTATGTTCTTATGTTCTAAGCTCAGGGCTCAGGGTTGGGGGTCTCACTGGACCAACTTGATTTTCATGCAAACCTGCTCCTGGGTGGCCAGGGTGGCAGCTCTCCTGCCCTAGACGGCCACTTTCCTGTGCCTAGTGCGGAGATCGTGGACATTGGAGGCCTCCCCCCAAACCTGGATGAGGTCCACAATCTCCACACTAGACCAGGCGGGCTCCCGCCTCTTGTGGCCCTGGGCAGGCTCCTGGGAGCCACCAGCCTGGTCCCGGGAAGAGGCGGAGGGCTGGGCGGCAGCGGGTGGCTGGCTCATGCCATGCCAGGTGCAGGGTCTGCTGCCTGGGTGCTGGCAGGCTTGTAACTGGCACAAGCACTGTAGCCAGACTGTGCCCCTTTAAGGGCTCCGGGGCCAGGAGGGGGGCAGAAAATTTTCCCTGGTGTTGGCCAGAGTGGCCACCAGGGAAAGCTGGGGAGGGCTAACCTCCCACTAGTTCGAATGAAGTGGCTACACAGCCCTTAATTCAAACTACTTAATTCGAACTAGGTGTTAGTCCTCATAGACTGAGGTTTACCTAGTTCGAATTAGGCGCTCCGTTAGTTCGATTTAAGTTCTAACTAGCAGTTTGTATGTCCAGCGCCTATGGAAGTTAATTCTAACTAACGGCTGTTAGTTCAAATTAACTTTGTAGTGTAGACATACCCAGAGGCTATGTCTAGACTGCAAGCATCTTTCGAAAGATACTTTCGAAAGAGCGTCTTTCGAAAGAGAGCGTCTAGACTACACGCGGAATTTCGAAAAAGCAAGCCGCTTTTTCGAAAGAAAGCACTCAGTGAGTCTGGATGCTCTCTTTCTAAAAAGCCTGTTTGCTTTCAAGAACGCCTTCTTTCGAAAGAACACTTTCGAAAGAAGGCGTTCTTCCTCGTGGAATTAGGTTTACCACCATCGAAAGAAAAGCCGCATTCTTTCGATTTAATTTCGAAAGAACGCGGCTGCAGTCTAGACGCAGGTGAAGTTTTTTTGAAAAAAACCCTGAGTCTGGACACAGCTTAAGAGACTAACAAAAAATGTAGATAGTATCATGAGCTTTTAGGCACAACACACTTGTTCAAATGAGTGGAGTTTAAGTTCCAAACGAATAGCAGAGAAAGGCAGGGGATGGGGAGGGAAAGGAAAGGAGTAAAAAAGAGAAAACATGGGAAAAGAATAGTCAATTAGAGTGTCCATGCTTAATGAAGCTGATAGAGTTGGTTCTTAAGTGTCTTATGTTTGGCTTTTTAAGTCATTAGGATGTGGAATGTAGTGGGTAATCCAGTTAAGGTCTTTGTTTAAACCAATATTGTAGTTATCACACTTGTATATGAAATTAAGTTCTGCAGCTTCCCTTTTGAAATCGGCTTGTAACAATATGTAAACTTTGAGATCCATTAGTGAGTACCCAGGCAAGTTAAAATGTTCCACAAGTTTCTGTGATACCTTTTTGAATATCTGATTTGTGTCCATTAATCCTTTCTTATGGAGACCGTCCAGGTTGGCCAATATCCATGGCAGAGGGCCATTGCTGGCACTTGATGGCATAGATCACATGGGTGAATGTGCAGTCAGAGCTGGTTTTAGGGGTCGGTGAGCTCGGAAGTTGTCTGGGGCCACCATTTTCAAGGGGCCACCGATGGAACTGGTCTTAGGGGTGGGCCGTGACCGCATTTCGGCCCGACCTCCTGAATCCTCCCCGACCTTTGTGGGTTTTTTTTTTCTTGACAAATTTTTGCCCGGTATTTTTTTTAAACCATCTGGCAACGCTACAGGTGAGCCGGGCGGTCGCCCAGGGCTGCCAATTGGTTAGGACCGGCCCTGTGTGCAGTTCTATAAGCCTCTGATGGGCTTAGGTCCTGTGATGATGTTGCTTATGCAGACAGAGTTGGCACCAGAGATGACTGCAGGTTTGGGTTCCTGGGTGACTATGATGGAGGAGTGCTGCGTGGTTGTCCTCTCATCCCAGATTAAGGGGAGTCATTTTTCTCCCTCCTCCTTGGAACGCCCTTTCAGGTCCTTGTTGTTCTTCTCTGGACTTTCTCCAATTTGTCTACACCCAGAACTGGACACAAGACCCCCTCTGAGGCCTAATCAGCGCAAAGTAGAGCGGAAGAATCCCTGTGCCACAGTCCTGTCTATAGAACCCTTCCTGGCAGCAGAGGCAGGGCCACCGGACTCACCCCAAAGACTGTCGGTGCTGCCCATTCCCTGGCGGTGGGGAACGTGGCGGGGCGACTCGAGGGGGGGATCCTTTCCTCCAGGCTGTTTGTTGCAGGGGAATGTTGTGCAGGACACAAGTGCAACGTGGCGCAGCAAAGATTTAGATACGATGCTGCAGGACGGACCCTACAAGGCGATTAGCCAGGGAGGCCCCCGCCGGCTCCGGGTGCTGCTGACTCTGAGGGCCAGAGCTGGGACTAGATGATATAAATAGTGAACTAGATCAATTCTCCGGTTCTGCTCATTCCCTGTGAAGCACCAGGCCCTAGCCCGTCAGATGATGGATCCTGGGCTAGATGGACCCTGGGTCGGACTCACACCGGCCGGGCCTCTGTCCCTGGGCAGGCTCCAGGCCAGGGAGCAATTAGCTCTTGCTGCTGTACGAGGCGTCTGTGCCTGATTAGCCCCTGGTCACACCTCAGCCTCCGCCTGTGTCCCAGGGGCGGGGGGAGTCCCCGGCGCTGCTGCCAGGATGCTGGATAAATACTCCCGGTGCCTGGCAGGCTGCAGCCTGCGCTCCAGGCAGCCGGGCCCGGGGGCTTGTTCCTTCCACTGAAGATCATTGTCCTGCCCACCCGGTGAGTCGGCTGCGTGGAGAGACGGGGGGTGATTCTCTGACCCCTCTGTGGGGAGACTCCAGGCAGAGACCAGCCCCACAAAGCTTCTCTAATTCTGCCCCTTGCTTGTTAGTGGCTCTGGACGATTTTCCTAATGAACAGCCAACGCCCTCGCCAGCGTGCGCAGCAAAGCCCCCGTCACGCCCGGGCACAGAACCATGGAAAGGGGCGGGGGGGGGATTTTTTCCAATGAGTCTTTCAAAGCTGAGACCATCTCTGCTCTGCCTTGTCCCGGGCTCTGTCCTGAGAGGAGGGATTTGTCCCAGGGCCGCTGGCCAGGGTTTCTCTGCCCACTGCTGGGGGGGTTGGTGCAGGGGGTGGGTGGATCTGGGGGCACCGGGCCATGGCAGGAGTGGGGAATCTCATCCAGCTCTCATTGTTCTCCCTGGTGTTCCCTGCTACCCCCCAGCCCGGCGCCTCTGCCTGCCCTCCCCCCCCCCCCCGACTGCACCTCCCCTCTCTGGGAACATCTCAGCATGTTACACCCAGTCAGACACACACACACACTCAGTCACTCATATTGACACTGACACAAACAGAGAAACAGACACAGACTGACACTCACAGACACACATTCACTCACCCTGACACTGCCACGCTAAGACTCACGCAGACAAAGTGTGATGCAGAAACACACAGAGACACAGGGACGCTCGCTCACACTCACGCGCTCACACCCTGCTGCAAGGGGCAGTAAAACCCAGGAGTGCCCAGGGAAGAGACACACAGGCCAGCACATTCCCCACCGGCTTCTACCTTCCCATCTCCGCCTCCTGCCGCTGGCTTCTCCCCCTGCTTCACTCTGGCTCCCTCGGGTTCCCACACTAGGAGCTGGGCCCGTCCCTGGCCAGCGCTCGCAGACACAGACTAGCTCCCAGCAAGCCGGGCGCATGTTCATGGCAGGGTCTCTGGGCTCGCTCTGGCCGGTCGCAGAGGCAGGGCTGATCCGTGTCCAGCCTAGAATCACAGGGGCAGGTCGGTTTGTACCCATCCCGGCTCAGTCCTGCCCTCCTGCCAGCCACACACCATGCTCTGGTTGGGCGAGAGCTGGCAGGGGAATCACACCCCAGCTCCTAGCGCCACCATAGCCAGAGTGACAAACCCTGCTGCCGTCCAGCCCCACTGAACCCTGCTCAGCCTGGGCCTTGTGCGTGCGTGTCGCTGGGCCTGTCTCGTCCCCCGTCCGTGCTGATCTGCCCCTGCGCCTGGGCCCGTCCCATGGGCCGTGAGAAATCTGTACTCCCGCTGCGCACCATGCGCCTGAGAGGGCCAGCAAGTGCCCGGGCACTGCAGGGCTCAGGGACACTTTTCTGGCCCTTCCAGGAGTTCAGTCTCCCGGCCGGTAACAATGTGACCTCAGGTCTGGCCTGACTGTGACTAGTGTGGGGCCAAGGTATCAACTTCCTCCCTAGCGATCGCTCTGGAGCTGTGGGCAGCAGAGCTGCGGGGGGCAGGATCCCTGGTTCCTTTGAAATGAGCTAGGGCTGGAAATCAGCAACTAAAGCGAGCTCCTTTTCTGGGGAGAGATGCCCCTGAGTTCCTGGAGCCTGGCTCCTCCGGATCTGTTCCAAACAGTCCCCACTGATACCTGTGAGAGCAGCCCCAGGCCGGCAAGAGAGGGCTCTTGTGTGTTGGGATTGGGCAAATCAATGTAGAACTGCACGTCTCTCCCCTGGTGCCAGGGGAACTCACAGGTTCATTTTGCATTGACACAGGAGTTGGGAGCTGGCCGGGACAGCGACTGCTCAGCATGGTGGGTTTCAATAGCACCAGCTTCCACCCTGCAACATTCCAGCTGACCGGGTTCCCAGGCCAGGAGGCGGTTTACCACTGGATCGCCATCCCCTTCCTTGTGTTATACGTCACTGCCATGGCGGGGAATTGCCTTGTTCTCTGCATTGTCTGGGTAGACCAGCGTCTCCACCAGCCCATGTATCTGTTCCTTTGCATGTTGGCAGTCAGCGACCTCGGGATGGCTCTGTCAACCCTGCCCACCGTGCTCGGCACCTTCCTCTTCTACTCCACAGACATCGCTTTCGATGCCTGTCTGGTCCAGATGTTTTTCATTCACTTCTTTTCCTTCATGGAGTCGGGGATTTTAGTGGCCATGGCGTTCGATCGCTTTGTGGCCATCTGTAACCCGCTGCGATACGCAGCCATCTTGACCAATCCCACGATAGTGAGAATCGGACTGGCTGTTGTATTTAAAAGTACTGTCATGCTCTTCCCTTTCCCTTTTCTGATTAAGAGGCTGCCATACTGCAAAAGCAACGTGCTGTCCCACGCCTACTGCTTGCACTCAGACATGATGAGGCTGGCATGTGCAGACACCACCCTCAATAACATCTGTGGACTATTTGCCAGTCTCATCACATACGGCTTGGACTCACTGTTCATCACCCTCTCTTATATCATGATTCTGAGGACTGTTTTAAATGTTGCATCCCATGAGCAGCGCCTCACGGCCCTGAACACCTGCATCTCCCACATCTGCGCCGTCCTACTCTTCTATGTCCCAACACTTGCTGTCCCCATTATCCACAGGTTTTGGAAAAATGCCCCTCTTCTTGTGCATATTCTTATGTCCTATGTCTATATCTTTGTCCCTCCTGTGCTAAACCCAATCGTTTACAGTGTGAAAATGAAAGAGATTCACAAGGGGATTGTGCGACTATTCTCTAGAGGCTGAAAGTGAACTGACAGTTGTGTCAGTAAAGTTGTTATTGGGTAAGTTTTCTGTGCTTTGTTTGATGAGTGTTCAATCTTTCTGAAGAACATTCGAAACTCTCCAACAATAACATATCTGCATGATAGTTCCCGTCCAGTCTGTATGAAAATTGGAATATGAATATGCATAAGTTGGAGATGCTTTAAAGAAAATACCTCATGTAACCTATCAATGTGAATGTTACAGTCTGCTTGATTTGTATATCCTATTTTGGTGCATGTATCATTCTTGTATGTAAAGATAGAAATATGAAGTATATGACTTTATGATTTAATGTGCTAATGAGAGCCGTTACTGGTGCTCCGGAAACCTGGATGATTGGATGATCAACTTAGCAACTTGTAAACAACCTTGTTTGTCTTGTAAGTCCAAAGGTGATTGGACTAGTAAGACATGTGACTGTGCCACCTGGAACTGGGATTCCATTTTTTGACCCAGGTAGTTTTCATGGAAGAGAGAATATAGAACAAAAGATCCCCACCTTGGGGAGAAGACTATTCAAGCAAGGGGAAGCCCTTTGTCTTTCGCTGGTCAAGACAATCCTGGAAGGGTACAAAGAGTTGGGAATCCAGGTCAGAGTAAAATATCATCTTTGTCCTGAAGATTATGCCTAGATCAAGTATAGCTCTTTAGGGAAAGATTCTGATTACAATCTTCTTCTTAAACCATTTTACCCCGAGTAGAGCATAGATCATCTACAAGTCTCCTCCACTTCATTCTGTCTTGAGACAAAACTTCTAGCTGACTCCAGGAATACCCCAGTTGTTGCTGTCCTTCAGTCTCAGTAGATCTTCTCCACATTGTCCGAGGTTTACCTCTTTTGCATTTTCCTTGTGGGTTCCATGTGAGAGCTTGACAGACTATGCTGGATGATGGTTTTCTCAGAGTGTGGCCTAGCCATCCCCACTTTTTTCTCTTGATTTGAATGTCAAGTGGTTCTTGTCCTGCTCTGTTCCAAAGCTCCTCATTTGTGACAAAGTCTTGCCATTTGATGTGAAGGATGTAACTCAGGCATCTCTTTATGAATGTCTGTAGCTTGTGGTTTGAAGACTTTTTAGTATGCAAGGTCTCACATCCATACAAGAGCACACTCTTCACATTTGTGTTGAAGATCTGCAGTTTCATGTTCACAGATAGGATTTGTGAACTCCATATGGGTATGTCTACACTAGCTCATGAGTTCGAGCTAGGTAGGCAATTGAGAGCAACCGGAGTTGCAAATGAAGCCCGGGATTTAAATATTCCGGGCTTCATTTGCATGTTCCCAGATGCTGCCATTTTGAAATCCCCCTTAGTCCGAACTAACTGCCCACGGCTAGACGCGGCAGTTAAACGTTAATTCGAACTGACTCCTTAGTTCGATTTAACTGTTACTCCTCGTCTAACCGCGGGCAGTTAGTTCGGACTAAGGGGGATTTCAAAATGGCGGCACCCTGGAACATGAAAATAAAGCCCGGGATATTTAAATCCTGGGCTTCATTTGCAACTCCGGCTGCCCTCAATTGCCTACCTAGCTCGAACTAACGAGCTAGTGTAGACATACCCTATGGGATGAAGAGTCTTGAATGCAGCTGCTGCTTTCCCTGTCCTAGCATTGATATCCTTGTGTGTTCCTCCATCGCTGCCCTTAATACTCCCCAAGAAGATGAACTGCTCACATCTTCCAGGTCATCCCCTCTCAGTGTGATGGTGTTGCTGTTGGACTGGTTGGACTCATTGACTTGATCTTTCCCTTGTTAATGCTCAGTCCAAACATTGAGGCAGTTTATTCTAGCGTTGGGACCTTTTCTTCCATGCTTTCATGTTGGTGTGAAAGGAGGGAGATATTGTCAGCAAAATCAACGTCCTTTAGCTGTTTGAAAAGTGTCCACTACATGCCCCATTGATGGTCATTCATTGTGATCAAGAACAGGAAAGGTGACAACAGGCACCCTTGTCACACTCCTGAGAGCATGCTGAAGGATTCTGTCAAGATACCATTGTGGGTGGTCTTGCTTACAATATAGGGTGTTTTTTAGTGAATTAGCACTAGCTATGTATTTTCTTTTGAGCTTAGTAAATGACTTTTGTCTGGGTGCTTTCACTTTCATTGATAAAGAGGGCAAAGACCCTCATGAGTTTCCTTTGTATAAAACTTTTACTCAGGGAACTACGGATTTATGTGGGGACGTGATCTCTTTTGAAATTTGGTTTCATGCATACTTTACCCTGGCATTGCATTCTCCCAGGGCTGAAGAGGTTGAGAGTCTGCATTGCTCTTTGGGAGTCTGGTTACCCCAACTCTGTGCCTCGTCTGGGGGAGATCAGAATATCTGGCCCAGCAGAACATGATGGTGGCGTGATGGACACCCCCCATGCTTTATGAAATGGATTTATGGACATGAATATACATAAATCAAAAGTGCTTTGAGCAAATTATGTCGTGTAACCCATTAATCTTCACGTCACAATCTGCTGGTTCTGTTTACCTTACTTTGATGTAGGTATCAATTTTGTGTGCAAAATTAGCCTTCTTGAGTGGGAATACTTTGTGCATTTCAAATGTGTGAATGAGAGACATGGAGGGTGTTACCTTCAAGGTCTTGATGAGCGGCCTCGATTCCTTAACAAACAAAATAGGAAAGGAGAGGCCTTGGTCTTTGGGCTGGGCTGCACCTGAAGGAAGGAGCCTGTGACCCCAGGATGGCGGAGACAGCCCTGGTTTGGAGGGGCAGCTGGAAAAGTGGTTCTAGGGTGAGTTTGAAGAGTTTGTACTGAGGTTTCAGTGGAGAATTAGCCAAGTGGTTTTGTGTCTTTTGATTTGTAACCTACTTTGCTCTGCCTGTTTTCACTTATCACCACTTCAGTCCTACTGCTTGTACTTAATAAAATCACTTTTACTGTCTATCAAACCCAGTGTAGTTGTTACCTCGGGGAGCAGAGGGGGACAACCAGTGCGCACAATATATTGTTAAAACCCCTAATTCGTTGGGGTCTGATCCCATGTGGGGAGTGCTCTCTCAGGAGGCTGGGCCCCAAACTGCACTCACCTTGGACCTGAAGTGGGTCAGTCTGTACTGCTTCTCGGTGGGGGCAGGGACCTCAGCTTGGGGCCTTGGCTGGGGGAGACCAGAGGAGCTGGCCCAGCAGGACCGGGCAGTGAGGAGCCCCAGACAGCGAGAAGGTGAGTGGCAGTGGCCGTGGCAGCACTCTGAGAGGCCCCCCGAGGGGTCATGTGTGACCCCCTGTTACGGCGCGTTGGGGGTTCCCCGTCTCCTGCACCCCGAAATGGCACAAACAGACTGCACCAGCCAGTGGAATTGAGGGTGGTTTATTGCTCCTCCAGCACAGCGCAGCACAGATGTAATCTGGTTACAGGAACTGGGGCTAATAGGCCTCAGTGCCCCCCCTTGAGATAGGGGAGTCCCAGCCCCCTCCCCAGCTCCTTCTTCCCTCCCTTCCAGCCAGGAACTAACTAACCCTCTTCCAGCCCTGCCCCCCAGCCAGGGCAGCATCCACCTTCCTTTGTTCCTCTCCATGGGGGGTGTCTGGCCACTGGTTCAACAAGTTTGGCATTACCTTTGCATAGTGAGGCTTTCCCTGCTGGGTCTTGCTCCAGACAGCAGGGGTCACCACAGCCCAGCAAGTACCCCCACTACGTCACAGTTCTCCCCCCTCCGAGAGCGAACTGAGCAGGGTCACTCCGCTCGTGACCTGGGGAAGTTCGGGCCCCTCGCCACGGGACAGCGCGTCGGCGATGATGTTGGCGCTCCCCTTGACGTGGATCACTTCCATGTCCTAGTCTTGCAGGAGCAGGCTCCACCGCAGCAGCTTGGCGTTGGTCCCCTTCATCTGGTGTAGCCAGGTCAGGGGGCAGTGGTCGGTGAAAACCGTGAAACGCCGGCCAAACAGGTACGGCTGCAGCTTTTGCAGGGCCCACACCATGGCCAGGCGTCCCTCTCTACGGTCGCGTAGCTCCGCTCCTGGGGCAGCAGCTTCCTGCTCAGGTACACGATGGGGTGACGTTCCCCTTTCTCGTCCGCCTGCATCAGCACCGCCCCCAGCCCAGTGTCCGAGGCGTCAGTAAACACGATAAAGGGCTTGTCAAAGTCCGGGTTTACCAACACTGGGGCCTTGGCCAGGGCTTCCTTCAGTGCACAGAGAGCCCTCTGGCACTGCTCCGTCCAGACCACCCTGTCTGGCCTCCCCTTCCTGCACAGCTCTGTGATCGGGGCAGCGATGGAGCTGAAGTTGGGCACAAACCTCCGGTAGTACCTCGCCATCCCAATGAAAGCCTGGACCTGCTTCTTGGTCTGGGGCACAGGCCAGTCCCGGATGGCCTCCACTTTGGCCGGCTCTGGCTTCAAGCAGCCGCTCCCCACCTTATGGCCCAGGTAGGACACTTCGGCCATTCCAACCTTGCACTTCCCAGCCTTTACGGTCAGCCCAGCCTCCCTCAGCCGATCCAGAACCTGGCTGACCTGGGCCACGTGGTCCTCCCAGGACTGGCTGAAGACGCAGATGTCATCGATGTACGCTAGGGCACAGTTCTCCATTCCCCGCAGCAGCTGGTCCACCAAGCGCTGGAAGGTGGCCAGCGCCCCTTTGAGGCCGAAGGGCAGGACCAGGAACTCATAGAGCCCCAGCGGCGTGATGAAAGCCGATTTCAGTCTGGCCTCCTGGTCTAGCGGCACCTGCCAGTAGCCCTTGGTGAGGTCCAGGGTGGTGAGGTAGCGAGCTCCCCCCAGCTTGTCCAGGAGCTCGTCGGGCCTTGGCATCGGGTAGGCGTCAGACACCGTGATGGCGTTGAGCTTCCGGTAGTCCACGCAGAACCGGATCAACCCGTCCTTCTTGGGAACCAGCACCACGGGCGAGGCCCAGGGGCTGGAGGATGGCTGGATCACCCCCAGGGCCAACATGTCCTGGACCTATCTCTCCAGGTCCTGGGCTGTTTTCCCTGTGACCCTGAATGGGGAGCAGCGCACCGGGGGGTGAGTGCCCGTCTGCACCCGGTGGACAGCCAGGCTGGTGAGACCAGGCTTGTCGGAGAACAGCTGCTGGTGGGAGCGCAGCACCTCCCGGATCTCGGCCTGCTGGGCCGGGGTGAGCTGGTCTGAGAGGGAAATTGACTCCAGCGAAGAGTCCTCTCCGGTCCCAGGGAACAGACCTACCAGGGGATCCTCCCCCTGCTCCTCCCAGGGCTTACACACAGCCAGCACCAAGTTCTCCCTGTCCCAGTACGGCTTCATCATGTTAACATGATATACCCGCTGGCCGCGCGTCCGGCCCGTCAGCTCCACCACGTAGTTCACCTCGTTCAGCTGCTTAACCACCTTGAAGGGGCCGTCCCAGGCGGCTTGCAGCTTGTTCTTCCGCACGGGGATCAGGACCATCACCTGGTCCCCGGTAGCGTAGGCACGGGCCCGTGCATTGCGGTCGTACCAGACCTTCTGCTTCCTCTGGGCCCTGCTCAGGTTCTCTCTGGCCAGGCCCATGAGCTCGGCAAGTCTTTCCCGGAATGTCAGGACGTATTCCACGACCGGCTCACCCTCTGGGGAGACCTTCCCCTCCCACTCGTCTTTCAGTAAGTCCAGGGGGCCCCTCACTCGCCTCCCATATAACAGCTCGAACGGCGAGAACCCCGTGGACTCCTGGGGCACTTCCCTGTATGCAAACAGCAGGTGGGGTAGGTACTTGTCCCAGTCCTGCGGGTGTTTGTGCATAAAGGTCCGTAGCATCTGCTTCAGAGTCCCATTGAACCTCTCCACCAACCCGTTGGTCTGGGGGTGATACGCTGAGGCCCAGGTGTGTTGCACCCCACTCTTCTCCCACAAGCACCGGAGCAGGGCCGACATGAAGTTGGATCCCTGGTCCGTGAGAACCTCCTGGGGAAACCCCACCCTGCTGAAAATGGTCAGCAGTGCGTCTGCCACCGTGTCTGCCTCAATAGAGGGCAGGGCCACGGCCTCGGGGTAGCGGGTGGCGAAGTCCACCACCACCAGGATGTATTTCTTCCCTGTCCGGGTCGCTCTGTTGAAGGGCCCCACAATATCCATCGCCACCTTCTGGAAAGGCTCCTCTATGATGGGCAGGGGTCTCAATGCAGCTTTCCTCCTGTCTTGGGCCTTCCCCACTCGTTGGCAGGAGTCGCAGGACCGGCAGTACCGCTGGACAGCTGCAAACATCCCTGGCCAATAGAAGTTTTGGAGCAGCCTCAGCCGCGTGCGCCGGATCCCCCGGTGTCCCGAGAACGGGAGGTCATGGGCCAGGTGTAGCAGCTTGCGGCGATACCTTTGGGGAACCACCAGCTGCCGCTGGAGCCCCCACTTGCCTACCGTCCCGGGGGAAAGCCATTCCCGGTACAGAAATCCCCTCTCCCACCGGAACTTCTCCTGGCAATCTCCTCCTAGGGGTTGAGCGGCACCCAGGTCAGCCCGGTCCCTCAGGGCCTGCAAGGAGGGATCCGCTCGCACCTCAGCCTGGAATTCAGCGGCTGGGGCTGGGACAGGGCCGTGGTTCCCCCCACTGCCTAGGTCCAACTCTAGGTCTGCTGGGACGGGGCCCTGGGCCCCCTGTTGGGGAACCTCCTCGAGTTCCGGGCCGCAAGCCCCTCGCTTGCTCTGGCTACGGGTGGTGACCAGCGTCCTGTGGGGTCCGTCTGGCCACTCCTCTAGGTCACTCCCCATCAGCACGTCGGTGGGCAAGTGCGGGTGCACCCCCACTTCCTTGGGGCCCTCCTTGGCCTCCCATTTCAGATGCACCCTGGCTACGGGTACCTTAAAGGGGGTGCCGCCTATGCCCCTCAGTGTCAGCTGAGTGTCGGGTAGCATACGGTCTGGGGCCACTATGTTGGGTCGGGCCAGCGTCACCTCCGCCCCTGTGTCCCAGAAACCTGTCACCTTCCTGCCATCCACCTCCAGGGGTACGAGGCAGTCCCTCCGTAGGGGCCGCCCCGCCCCCACCCGGTGCACGGATAAATCTGCCTCCCGAGGGTCAGACCTCCCAGGGGAGGTGCACTGAGCATCCTTCCCCCCTCCCCGAGCGGAGGTTTGCCGGCCAGCCCCTGCCTCTGGGGCAGCCTGCCCTTCCTCCCGCCCCAGCCAGTTAATCCTGGAATGTCCCAGGTCATGGGACCTGTTCTTGCGCCTGGTGCATTGAGCCCTCTTGTGGCCTCGTTGCCCACAGCGATGGCAAGTTAGGTTCTGTGGGCCCATTCGGGTCGGCTCTGCCCGGGCCCTGGCTGGTTTTCTGGGGTATCGATGACTGGTCCTGGTCCCTGGGGCTCGCCTCGGAGGTGTCTCTCTCCGTTGCTCCGCCGAGAACTGGTCTCTGCGCGATTCTCTTTCTCTCCGGGACTCCCGTTCACCCCCGGACCGGCTCTCCATGAACTCATCCGCCAGTCTCCCGGCCTCCTGGGGGTTCTCTGGTCTCCGGTCCTTGAGCCACAGCTTCAGTTTGGGTGGGCACGCTTCATAGAGCTGCTCCATCATGACCAGCTTGAGCAGCTCCTCTGCAGTCTGGGCTCCGACTCCAGACACCCACTTGCGGCCGTATTGCGCCAGGCGGGAGGCCAGGTCCACATAGGTCTCCCGTGGCCCTTTCTGTACCCCCCGGAACTTCTTCCTGTACATCTCGGGGGTCAGCCCGAATTTGTGCAGCAGGGCCTCCTTGACTCGTTTGTAATCCCCTGGCTGTAGGTCCTCCAGCTGACTGAGCACTCCGGCCGCCTCCTGGTTCAGTGCGGGGATGAGCTCCTGTAGCCAGTCAGCTGGGGGGACCCGTTGCAGTCCACAGGCCCTCTCAAAGGAGCTGAGGAACCCGTCTATGTCGCCCACGTCCTTCAATTGGGCCACCGTGAGCCTCTCCAAGCGCCTGGCAGCCCCGGGACCCTGGGGCCCATCCACTCTTGGCGCAGCCGGGGCCCCGCAGGTTCTCCGCTCTGCCATGGCCAGCTCATGCTGTCGCTGCCTCTCTCGATCTTGGCGCTCCTTCTCTCGGTCCTGGCGCTCCTTCTCTCGGTCCTGTACTTCCAATTCCTTCATCCGCAGCTGGATCTCCAGCCGCCACAGCTCCGCTGGGCTGGCCCCTGCCCTAGATGGGCTACGGCTTGCAGGCCTCCCGGGAGACGCTGTCTCATCTCTCCGCTGGGTTCCAGCGCTCCTCCCCCTCTCTGAGCCTGACACACTCTCAGGGGGGGTCTGGCTGCTTCCCCTGGGGACAAGATCCTGGCCCTGTGGCTGGTCATTATCTTCCAGCTGGGTAATCAGCTGGGCCTTGGTTGCTTTCCGCACAGGCAAGCCCCTCTCTCTGCACAGCCCCACCAGCTCTGCCTTCAAGAGTTGGGCGTAGGCCATCTGCCCGCTGGGCCCCTCAGTGCAGACTCACCAGTCTAGTGCTGCAGCGCCCCACGATTCCCCGGAACCGCTTCGCTCTGCCTCAAGCATTCTTGGCTCCAGGACTCTTGCTTCTACGGCGCCTTGTCGCTTGCCGCTGGGAGCTTCATCCATGGGGTGCAGTGGATCCCACTCCTGACACCAGTGTGACGGCGCGTTGGGGGTTCCCCTGTCTCCTGCACCCTGAAATGGCACAAACAGACTGCACCAGCCAGTGGAATTGAGGGTGGTTTATTGCTCCTCCAGCACAGCGCAGCACAGATGTAATCTGGTTACAGGAACTGGGGCTAAGAGGCCTCAGTGCCCCCCCTTGAGATAGGGGAGTCCCAGCCCCCTCCCCAGCTCCTTATTCCCTGCCTTCCAGCCAGGAACTACCTAACCCTCTCTCAGCCCTGCCCCCCAGCCAGGGCAGCATCCACCTTCCTTTGTTCCTCTCCATGGGGGGTGTCTGGCCACTGGTTCAACAAGTTTGGCATTACCTTGGCCTAGTGAGGCTTTCCCTGCTGGGTCTTGCTCCAGACAGCAGGGGTCACCACATCCCAGCAAGTACCCCCACTACGTCACACCCCCCCATCACAGGCGGGGAGCCCCAGAGACCAAGGTGGCGGTGTCAGTGGCATAATCGACACGAGAGGGAAGAGCCCCAAGGGGTCTTTTGTTATCGTACCCTGTCACAACCTGCGTAATTAAAACGGTGTAAAGCGAGTGGCCTGCAAAAAGTTCTGCAATTTCCTTCTACATCTTTAAATTGCCGTCTTAGATGTAAAAGGAGATCAAAGCCTTTGGGGGAAGGACTGTGGGGTCCAGTGTCTGTGAGCAGCACCTGACACTTGCTGGCTGCGATCTGACTCCATAGGCAGCAGGTGACGTTGGCAAGGGATGTAATTTCCCTCTACTCTGCGTGGGCACGAGGGCTGGGCTGCAGTCGGCACAGAAGGGCTGCGTCTACACTCGCGGCTTCTTGCGTGAGTCATATGCAAATGAGGCTATGCGTGGAATATCGCGGAGCCTCATTTGCATACCTAATGAGCCCCCATTTTTTTCAGAAGAGGCTCTTGCGCCAGAAGGAGCATCTACACGGCCCCTTCTTGTGCAAGAAAACCCCTCTTGTGCAACGCCGTTCTTCCTGAAAAGTAATAGGTGTAACGGCATCGCGCAAGAGGGGTTTTCTTGCACAAGAAGGGGCCGTGTAGATGCTCCTTCTTGCGCAAGAGCCTCTTCTGAAAAAAATGGTGGCTCATTAGGTATGCAAATGAGGCTCAACGATATTCCACGCTTAGCCTCATTTGCATATTACTCGCGCAAGAAGCCGCGAGTGTAGACATAGCCAAGTGGCAGAGCCTTCGACAGAAGCGACGGGACTGGGGCTTTGCTCTCCAACCCAGCCTTCCACGCACCGCCCTTGCTGAATATAAAAGGGAAATAGGAGGAAGGAAACACACCTGTAAAACAGAGAACTCGCTGGTCTGAGCTGACGTCCGTTCTGCCGCACAGACTCTGTGGTGTGCTCAGTGCCTAGTTTGGCAGGGCTGGGTGCGGGGGGACGGATAGCACAGTCCTAGTAGCCATGGATCACCAAGTGCTGTGACTGGGGGAGGCCACACGCTTTGTCACATCTGCCAGCGGAATCCCTTGCGCACAGCAGGGACCGCGGGTGTCCGTCCGTCCCACCGCACACGCTCATTGCGTGTCTCCCTGAAGTCAGGCAACACCCGTTTCTTCCTGCTTCTCCGTTCTCTTCTTCCTACCAGAGACGTCATCCCAAGGGGCGACATTTCTAACTGCTGTGGATGGCCAGAGCTGAGACGGGGTCGTTATGCCGGGAGGTGTGTGTGGTTCGCATCCACTGGCTTCGGCCTATAGCCAATTTCAGAGGTGGCTGAGGCTGCCAGTTTTACAAAGCAGATGCCGAGGACTCTTCCTTGTGTTCCCCTTTGCTGCTTAGCAGTTCGAACTAGGGCGGCTGTGTAGACATACCCCCAGAGACAGCAGCGTGGCCTAAGGGACATGGCGTTAGAATGGGATTCAGGGGACACAGAGACTAGACCTAGTTCTGCCACAGTCTGAGTTGTGACCTTGGGTGAGTCACTTCACCTTTCCATGCCTCAGTGTCCCCATCTATAAAATGGGGCTCACACTCTGCCCTCGTTAGGTGCTCGCCTTGTGATCTGCTGGCGAAAGGGGCCATGTAAGAGCTCAGGATTGTTAATCGTTAGGTCTGGCGGCCTGTGCCCCACAGAAATCCTGCTTCTGGCCTGGTTATGAAAGGGAGAAACCCCCAAGCCAGGCAAGGGTGAGCAGAGACTGAAATCTGGCCATGGTTGGCAGTGGCCCAGAGCTGGGAAGTGACTGGCAAGGAGCATTAAAGTAAATCCCTCACACGCTGTACTGGTTTCTCCAGAGCAGGGAGGATTCAGGCTGGTGGGAGGGCAGGTGCCACCCACTGCCCTGCCTGGCAGGGAGGGAGACTCAGGGCAGAGGTGAGATGACAGCTTTTGCTCCAGGCTTTTGGCTTGAAGGGCCTGTTGCACAGGCCAAAGCTTGACTGGGTTATCACACGTTCAGAAATGACCCTGTGGGACGTATCCAGGGAAGGCGATTAGCCAGGGAGGCCCCCGCCTGCTCCGGGTGCTGCTGACTCTGAGGGCCAGAGCTGGGACTGGACGAAGTCAATAATGAACTAGATCAATTCTCCGGTTCTGCTCATTCCCTGTGAAGCACCAGGCCTTGGCCCCTGGCAGAGGATGGATCCTGGGCTAGATGGACCCTGGGTCGGACTCACACCGGCCCTGTCTATATCCCTGGGCAGGCTCCAGGCCGGGGGCAATTAGCTCTTGCTGCTGTACGAGGCGTCTGTGCCTGATTAGCCCCTGGTCACACCTCAGCCTCCACCTGTGTCCCAGGGGCGGCAGGAGTCCCCGGCGCTGCTGCCAGGATGCTGGATAAATACTCCCGGTACCTGGCAGGCTTCAGACTATGCTCCAGGCAGCCGGGCCCGGGGGCTTGTTCCTTCCACTGAAGATCATTGTCCTGCCCACCCGGTGAGTTGGCTGCGCGGAGAGACAGGGGGTGATTCTCTGACCCCTCTGTGGGGAGACTCCAGGGCAGAGACCAGCCCCACAAAGCGTAAAACGTTTCCTTTTCTCGTCTGTGCTGGGCAAATTCTGCCCCTCGCTGGTCAGTCGGTTCCAGGCAAGTCCCCTCGGGGCAGAGGAGCCCAAACGCCGGGTGCCCAGCAAAGCCCCGTCACCCCCAGGCAGGAAACCAGGCAGCTGGGGAAGGGGCAGGGGGGATTTTTTTACACAAGATTTAAACACTCAGAGCTCCTCCACGCTCTGTGAGAATCCACGTCCCTCGGCTTTGTCCTGAGAGGAGGGATTTGTCCCAGGGCCGCTGGCCAGGGTTCCTCTGCCCACTGCTGGGGGGGTCGGTGCAGGGGGTGGCTGGCTCTGGGGGCACCGGGCCATGGCAGGAGTGGGAATCTCATCCAGCTCTCATTGCTCTCCCTGGTGATCCCTGCTACCCCCCATCCCGGCGCCTCTGCCTGCTGCCCCGACTGCATCTCCTCCAATGCTCCGGCTCGGTGAGAGCTGGCAGGAGTCTGCCTGCAGGTGATGGGAATGACAATCCAGCTCTTTCTGCAGCTGGAGCCATATGGACAAATCCTGCTCCGACTGACCTACCGTCCGGCCCCCTGAACCCCACAGCCCTACTCAGCCTGGGCCTTGTGAGTGCTCGTCATTGGGCCTGTTTCGTTCCCCGTCCGTGCCGTGCTGATGTGCCCCTGCACTTGGGCCCGTCCCATGGGCCATGAGAAATCTGTACTCTCCCCGCACTGCACATGCCCAAGAGGGCCGGCAATTCACAGCACCCTGCAGAGCTCAGGGACACGCAGGCCCCATTGGGCATTCCAGGTCAGTCCAAGGGGGAGTTCTCCCTGCTGGAAACAATGGGAGCTTAATGGCTACAGCCTCTTCCTCAAAAGGTTCTGGAGCGGTGGGCAGCAGAGCTGCGGGGGGCAGAATCTCTTGCTTCCCTTAAATGAGCTACTGCTGGAAATCAGCTACTAAAGCGAGCTCCATTTCTGCGGAGCGATGGCCCTGAGTTCCTGGAGCCTGGCTCCTCCGGCTCCTTCCAAACAGTCCCCACTGATACCTGTGAGAGCAGCCCCAGGCCGGCAAGAGAGGGCTCTTGTGTGTTGGGATTCGGCAAATCAATGTAGAACTGCACATCCCTCCCCTGTCACCTGGTCGCAGGGAAACTCATGGATTCGTTTTGCATGTACACAGGAGTTTGCAGCTGGCTGGTTATGGTGGGTTTCAATAGCACCAGCTTCCAGCCTGCGACGTTCCAGCTGACCGGGTTCCCAGGCCAGGAGGCGGTTTACCACTGGATCGCTGTCCCCTTCCTTGTGTTATACGTCACTGCCATGGCGGGGAATTGCCTTGTTCTCTGCATTGTCTGGGCAGACCGGCGTCTCCACCAGCCCATGTATCTGTTCCTTTGCATGTTGGCAGTCAACGACCTCGGGATGGCTCTGTCAACCCTGCCCACCGTGCTCGGCACCTTCTGCTTCCATTCCACAGACATCGCTTTCCATGCCTGTCTGGTCCAGATGTTTTTCATTCACTTCTTTTCCTTCATGGAGTCGGGGATTTTAGTGGCCATGGCGTTCGATCGCTTGGTGGCCATCTGTAACCCGCTGCGCTACGCAGCCATCTTGACCAATCCCAGGATCGTAAGAATTGGTCTGGTCATTGTGGTTAAATGTACCAGCATGCTCTTCCCTTTCCCCTTTCTGATTAAGAGGCTACCATACTGCAAAAGTAACGTGCTGTCCCACGCCTACTGCTTGCACTCAGACATGATGAGGCTGGCATGTGCAGACACCACCCTCAATAACATCTGCGGACTATTTGCCATTCTCATCACATACGGCTTGGACTCACTGTTCATCACCCTCTCTTATATCATAATTCTGAAGACTGTTTTAAATGTCGCATCCCATGAGCAGCGCCTCACGGCCCTGAACACCTGCATCTCCCACATCTGCGCCGTCCTACTCTTCTATGTCCCAACACTTGCTGTCCCCATTATCCACAGGTTTTGGAAAAATGCCCCTCTTCTTGTGCATATTCTTATGTCCTATGTCTATATCTTTGTCCCTCCTGTGCTAAACCCAATCGTTTACAGTGTGAAAATGAAAGAGATTCACAAGGGGATTTTGCGACTATTCTCTAGAGGCTGAAAGTGAACTGACAGTTGTGTCAGTAAAGTTGTTATTGGGTAAGTTTTCTGTGCTTTGTTTGATGAGTGTTCAATCTTTCTGAAGAACATTTTAAACTCTCCAACAATTACACATCTGCATGATAGTTCCCGTCTAGTCTGTATGAAAATTTGGAATATGAATATGCATAAGTTGGAGATGCTTTAAAGAAAATACCTCATGTAACCTATCAATGTGAATGTTACAGACCGCTTCATTTGTATATCCTATTTTGGTGCATGTATCATTCTTGTATGTAAAGATAGAAATATGAAGTATATGACTTTATGATTTAATGTGCTAATGAGAGCCGTTACTGGTGCTCCGGAAGCCTGGATGATTGGATGATCAACTTAGCAACTTGTAAACAACCTTGTTTGTCTTGTAAGTCCAAAGGTGATTGGACTAGTAAGACATGTGACTGTGCCACCTGGAACTGGGATTCCATTTTTTGACCCAGGTAGTTTTCATGGAAGAGAGAATATAGAACAAAAGATCCCCACCTTGGGGAGAAGACTATTCAAGCAAGGGGAAGCTCTTTGTCTTTGGCTGGTCAAGACAATCCTGGAAGGGTACAAAGAGCTGGGGATCCCGGTCAGAGTAAAATATCATCTTTGTCCTGAAAATTATGCCTAGATCAAGTATAGCTCTTTAGGAAAAGAATCTGCTTACAATCGTCTTCTTAAACCCTTGTACTCCGAGTAGAGCATAGATCATCTACAAGTCTCCTCCACTTCATTCTGTCTTGAGACAAAACTTCTAGCTGACTCCAGGAATACCCCAGTTGTTGCTGTCCTTCAATCTCAGTAGATCTTCTCAGTAGATCTTCTCCACATTGTCCGAGGTCTTCCTCTTTTGCATTTTCCTTGTGGGTTCCATGTGAGAGCTTGACAGACTATGCTGGATGATGGTTTTCTCAGAGTGTGGCCTAGCCATCCCCACTTTTTTCTCTTGATCTGAATCTCAAGTGGTTCTTGTCCTGCTCTGTTCCAAAGCTCCTCGTTTGTGACAAAGTCTTGCCATTTGATGTGAAGGATGTAACTCAGGCATCTCTTTATGAATGTCTATAGCTTGTGGTTTGAAGACTTTTTAGTATGCAAGGTCTCACATCCATACAAGAGCACACTCTTCACATTTGTGTTGAAGGTCTGCAGTTTCATGTTCACAGATATGATTTGTGAACTCCATATGGGTATGTCTACACTAGCTCATTAGTTCGAGCTAGGTAGGCAACTGAGAGCAACCGGAGTTGCAAATGAAGCCCGGGATTTAAATATCCCAGGCTTCATTTGCATGTTCCCAGATGCTGCCATTTTGAAATCCCCCTTAGTCCGAACTAACTGCCCATGGCTAGACGCGGCAGTTAAACGTTTATTCGAACTGACTCCTTAGTTCGAATTAACTGTTACTCCTCGTCTAACCGTGGGCAATTAGTTCGGACTAAGGGGGATTTCAAAATGGCAGCACCCGGGAACATGAAAATGAAGCCCGGGATATTTAAATCCTGGGCTTCATTTGCAACTCCGGCTGCCCTCAATTGCCTACCTAGCTCGAACTAACGAGCTAGTGTAGACATACCCTATGGGATGAAGAGTCTTGAATGCAGCTGCTGCTTTCCCTGTCCTAGCATTGATATCCTTGTGTGTTCCTCCATCGCTGCCCTTAATACTCCCCAAGAAGATGAACTGCTCACATCTTCCAGGTTATCCCCTCTCAGTGTGATGGTGTTGCTGTTGGACTGGTTGGACTCATTGTCTTGATCTTTCCCTTGTTAATGCTCAGTCCAAACATTGAGGCAGTTTTTTCTAGTGTTGGGACCTTTTCTTCCATGCTTTCATGTTGGTGTGAAAGGAGGGAGATATTGTCAGCAAAATCAACGTCCTTTAGCTGTTTGAAAAGTGTCCACTACATGCCCTGTTGATGGTCATTCATTGTGATCAAGAACAGGAAAGGTGACAACAGGCACCCTTGTCACACTCCTGAGAGCATGCTGAAGGATTCTGTCAAGATACCATTGTGGGTGGTCTTGCTTACAATATAGGGTGTTTTTAGTGAATTAGCACTAACTATGTGTTTTCTTTTGAGCTTAGTAAATGATTTTTGTCTGGGTGCTTTCACTTTCATTGATAAAGAGGGCAAACATCCTCATGAGTTTCCTTTGTGTAAAACTTTTACTCAGGGAACTACGGACTTATGTGGGGATGTGATCTCTTTTGAAATTTGGTTTCATGCATACTTTACCCTGGCATTGCATTCTCCCAGGGCTGAAGAGGTTGAGAGTCCGCATTGCTCTTTGGGAGTCTGGTTACCCCAACTCTGCCTTGTCTGGGGGAGATCAGAATATCTGGCCCAGCAGAACATGTTGGTGGTGTGATGGACACCCCCCATGCTTTATGAAATGGATTTATGGACATGAATATACATAAATCAAAAGTGCTTTGAGCAAATTATGTCGTGTAACCCATTAATCTTCACGTCACAATCTGCTGGTTCTGTTTACCTTACTTTGATGTAGGTATCAATTTTGTGTGCAAAATTAGCCTTCTTGAGTGGGAATACTTTGTGCATTTCAAATGTGTGAATGAGACATGGAGGGTGTTACCTTCAAGGTCTTGATGAGCAACTGTTGAACAATCTCTTTTGTCCTTACGTCCTAGCAGTGGTTGGGAGAGAGTGGCCTTGATTCCTTAACAAACGGAATAGGAAAGGAGAGGCCTTGGTCTTTTGGCTGGGCTGCACCTGAAGGAAGGAGCCTGTGACCCCAGAGTGGCGGAGACAGCCCTGGTTTGGAGGGGCAGCTGGAAAAGTGGTTCTAGGGTGAGTTTGAAGAGTTTTACTGAGGTTTCAGTGTAGAATTAGCCAAGTGGTTTTGTGTCTTTTGATTTGTAACCTACTTTGCTCTGCCTATTTTCACTTATCACCACTTCAGTCCTACTGCTTGTACTTAATAAAATCACTTTTACTTTCTATCAAACCCAGTGTAGTTGTTACCTCGGGAGGGAAAGGGGGGGACAATCTGTGTGCACAATATATTGTTAAAACCCCTAATTCGTTGGGGTCTGATCCCATCTGGGGGGTGCGCTCTCAGGAGGCTGGGCCCCAAACTGCACTCACCTTGGACCTGAAGTGGGTCAGTCTGTACTGCTTCTCGGTGGGGGCAGGGACCTCAGCTTGGGGCCTTGGCTGGGGGAGACCAGAGGAGCTGGCCCAGCAGGACCGGGCAGTGAGGAGCCCCAGACAGCGAGAAGGTGAGTGGCAGTGGCCGTGGCAGCACTCTGAGAGGCCCCCCGAGGGGTCATCTGTGACCCCCCATCACAGGCGGGGAGCCCCAGAGAGCAAGGTGGCAGTGTCAGTGGCATAATCGACACGAGAGGGAAGAGCCCCAAGGGGTCTTTTGTTACCGTACCCTGTCACAACCTGCGTAATTAAAATGGTGTAAAGCGAGTGGCCTGCAAAAAGTTCTGTAATTTCCTTCTACATCTTTAAATTGCCGTCTTAGATGTAAAAGGAGACCAAAGCCTTTGGGGGAAGGACTGTGGGGTCCAGTGTCTGTGAGCAGCACCTGACACTTGCTGGCTGCGATCTGAGTCCCATGGGCAGCAGGTGACGTTGGCAAGGGATGTAATTTCCCTCTACTCTGCGTGGGCACGAGGGCTGGGCTGCAGTCGGCACAGAAGGGCTGCGTCTACACTCGCGGCTTCTTGCGTGAGTCATATGCAAATGAGGCTACGCGTGGAATATCGCGGAGCTTCATTTGCATACCTAATGAGCCACCATTTTTTTCAGAAGAGGCTCTTGCGCCAGAAGGAGCATCTACACGGCCCCTTCTTGTGCAAGAAAACCCCTCTTGTGCAACGCTGTTCTTCCTGAAAAGTAATAGGTGTAACGGCGTTGCACAAGAGGGGTTTTCCTGCGCAAGAAGGGGCCGTGTAGATGCTCCTTCTTGCGCAAGAGCCTCTTCTGAACATAATGGTGGCTCATTAGGTATGCAAATGAGGCTCAGCGATATTCCACGCTTAGCCTCATTTGCATATTACTCGCGCAAGAAGCCGCGAGTGTAGACACAGCCAAGGGGCAGAGCCTTGGACAGAAGCGACGGGACTGGGGCTTTGCTCTCCAACCCAGCCTTCCACGCACCGCCCTTGCTGAATATAAACGGGAAATAGGAGGAAGGAAACACACCTGTAAAACAGAGAACTCGCTGGTCTGAGCTGACGTCCGTTCTGCCGCACAGACTCTGTGGTGTGCTCAGTGCCTAGTTTGGCAGGGCTGGGTGAGGGGGGACGGATAGCACAGTCCTAGTAGCCATGGGTCACCAAGTGCTGTGACTGGGAGAGGCCACACGCTTTGTCACATCTGCCAGCGGAATCCCTTGCGCACAGCAGGGACCACGGGTGTCCGTCCGTCCCACCGCACACGCTCATTGCGTGTCTCCCTGAAGTCAGGCAACACCCGTTTCTTCCTGCTTCTCCGTTCTCTTCTTCCTACCAGAGACGTCATCCCAAGGGGCGACATTTCTAACTGCTGTGGATGGCCAGAGCTGAGACGGGGTCGTTATGCCGGGAGGTGTGTGTGGTTCGCATCCACTGGCTTCGGCCTATAGCCAATTTCAGAGGTGGCTGAGGCTGCCAGTTTTACAAAGCAGATGCCGAGGACTCTTCCTTGTGTTCCCCTTTGCTGCTTAGCAGTTCGAACTAGGGCGGCTGTGTAGACATACCCCCAGAGACAGCAGCGTGGCCTAAGGGACATGGCGTTAGAATGGGCTTCAGGGGACACAGAGACTAGACCTAGTTCTGCCACAGTCTGAGTTGTGACCTTGGGTGAGTCACTTCACCTTTCCATGCCTCAGCGTACCCATATATAAAATGGGGCTCACACTCTGCCCTCGTTAGGTGCTCGCCTTGTGATCTGCTGGCAAAAGGGGCCATGTAAGAGCTCAGAGTTGTTAATCGTTAGGTCTGGCGGCCTGTGCCCTACAGAAATCCTGCTTCTGGCCTGGTTATGAAAGGGAGAAACCCCCAAGCCAGGCAAGGGTGAGCAGAGACTGAAATCTGGCCATGGTTGGCAGTGGCCCAGAGCTGGGAAGTGACTGGCAAGGGGCCCTGAAGTAAACCCCTCACACGCTGTACTGGTTTCTCCAGAGCAGGGAGGATTCAGGCTGGTGGGAGGGCAGGTGCCACCCACTGCCCTGCCCGGCAGGGAGGGAGACTCAGGGCAGAGGTGAGATGACAGCTTTTGCTCCAGGCTTTTGGCTTGAAGGGCCTGATGCACAGGCCAAAGCTTGACTGGGTTATCACACGTTCAGAAATGACCCTGTGGGACGTATCCAGGGAAGGCGATTAGCCAGGGAGGCCCCCGCCAGCTCCGGGTGCTGCTGACTCTGAGGGCCAGAGCTGGGACTGGACGACATAAATAATGAACTAGATCAATTGTCCGGTTCTGCTCATTCCCTGTGAACCACCAGGCCCTGGCCCCTGTCAAACGACGGATCCTGGGCTAGATGGACCCTGGGTCTGACTCACGCCGGCCGGGCCTCTGTCCCTGGGCAGGCTCCAGGCCGGGGGCAATTAGCTCTTGCTGCTGTACGAGGCGTCTGTGCCTGATTAGCCCCTGGTCACACCTCAGCCTCCGCCTGTGTCCCAGGGGCGGGGGGAGTCCCCGGCGCTGCTGCCAGGATGCTGGATAAATACTCCCGGTGCCTGGCAGGCTGCAGACTATGCTGCAGACAGCCGGGCCCGGGGGCTTGTTCCTTCCACTGAAGATCATTGTCCTACCCACCCGGTGAGTCGGCTGCGCGGAGAGACGGGGGGTGATTCTCTGACCCCTCTGTGGGGAGAGTCCAGGGCAGAGAACAGCCCCACAAAGCTTCTCTAATTCTGCCCCTTGCTTGTTAGTGGTTCTGGACGATTTTCCTTATGGACAGACAACCTCATCGCCAGCGTGCGCAACAAAGCTCCCGTCACGCCCGGGCAGAGAACCAGGGAAAGGCGGGGGTGGGGGGGGATTTTTCCAATGAGTCTTTCAAAGTTGAGACCATCTCTGCTCTGCCTTGTCCCGGGCTCTGTCCTGAGAGGAGGGATTTGTCCCAGGGCCGCTGGCCAGGGTTCCTCTGCCCACTGCTGGGGGGGTTGGTGCAGGAGGTGGGTGGCTCTGGCGGCACTGGGCCATGGCAGGAGTGGGGAATCTCATCCAGCTCTCATTGTTCTCCCTGGTGATCCCTGCTACCCCCCAGCCCAGCGCCTCTGCCTGCTGCCCCGACTGCACCTCCCCTCTATGGGAACATCTCAGCATGTTACACCCAGTCAGACACACACACACACTCAGTCACTCATATTGACACTGACACAAACAGAGAAACAGACACAGACTGACACTCACACAGACACACATTCACTCACCCTGACACTGCCACGCTAAGACTCACGCAGACAAAGTGTGATGCAGAAACACACAGAGACACAGGGACGCTCGCTCACACTCACGCGCTCACACCCTGCTGCAAGGGGCAGTAAAACCCAGGAGTGCCCAGGGAAGAGACACACAGGCCAGCACATTCCCCACCGGCTTCTTCCTTCCCATCTCCGCCTCCTGCCGCTGGCTTCTCCCCCGGCTTCACTCTGGCTCCCTCGGGTTCCCACACTAGGAGCTGGGCCCGTCCCTGGCCAGCGCTCGCAGACACAGACTAGCTCCCAGCAAGCCGGGCGCATGTTCATGGCAGGGTCTCTGGGCTCGCTCTGGCCAGTCGCAGAGGCAGGGCTGATCCGTGTCCAGCCTAGAATCACAGGGGCAGGTCGGTTTGTACCCATCCCGGCTCAGTCCTGCCCTCCTGCCAGCCACACACCATGCTCTGGTTGGGCGAGAGCTGGCAGGGGAATCACACCCCAGCTCCTAGCGCCACCATAGCCAGAGTGACAAACCCTGCTGCCGTCCAGCCCCACTGAACCCTGCTCAGCCTGGGCCTTGTGCGTGCGTGTCGCTGGGCCTGTCTCGTCCCCCGTCCGTGCTGATGTGCCCCTGCGCCTGGGCCCGTCCCATGGGCCGTGAGAAATCTGTACTCCCGCTGCGCTCCACACACCCGAGAGGGCCAGCAAGTGCCCGGGCCCTGCAGGGCTCAGGGACACTTTTCTGGCCCTTCCAGGAGTTCAATCTCCCGGCCGGTAACAATGTGACCTCAGGTCTGGCCTGACTGTGACTAGTGTGGGGCCAAGGTATCAACTTCCTCCCTAGCGATGGCTCTGGAGCGGTGGGCAGCAGAGCTGCGGGGGGCAGGATCCCTGGTTCCTTTGAAATGAGCTAGGGCTGGAAATCAGCAACTAAAGGGAGCTCCATTTCTGGGGAGAGATGCCCCTGAGTTCCTGGAGCCTGGCTCCTCCGGCTCCTTCCAAACAGTCCCCACTGATACCTGTGAGAGCAGCCCCAGGCCGGCAAGAGAGGGCTCTTGTGTGTTGGGATGCGGCAAATCAATATAGAACTGCACGTCCCTCCCCTCGTCCCAGGGGAACTCACAGGTTCATTTTGCATTTACACAGGAGTTGGGAGCTGGCCGGGACAGCGACTGCTCAGCATGGTGGGTTTCAATAGCACCAGCTTCCACCCTGCGACGTTCCAGCTGGCCGGGTTCCCAGGCCAGGAGGCGGCTTACCACTGGATCGCCGTCCCCTTCGTTGTGTTATACGTCACTGCCATGGTGGGGAATTGCCTTGTTCTCTGCATTGTCTGGGCAGACCGGCGTCTCCACCAGCCCATGTATCTGTTCCTTTGCATGTTGTCAGTCAACGATCTCGGTTTGTCTCTGTCAACCCTGCCCACCGTGCTCGGAACCTTCTGCTTCCACTCCACAGACATCGCTTTCCACGCCTGCCTGGCCCAGATGTTTTTCATTCACTTGTTTTCCCACATGGAGTCGGGGATTTTACTGGCCATGGCGTTCGATCGCTTGGTGGCCATCTGTAACCCGCTGCGCTACGCAGCCATCTTGACCCGCCCCAGGATCATGGGAATCGGGCTGGCTGTTGTGGTTAGAAACTTCAGCGTGGTGTTTCCTGTTCCCTTTCTCATTAAACGCTTGCCGTTCTGTCGCTCCAATGCCCTCTCCCACGCCTACTGTCTGCACCCTGACGTGATGAAGCTGGCATGTGCGGATATCTCAGTCAATAATATCTATGGCTTATTTGCTGTTCTCCTTGTCTTCGGAGTAGACCTGTCGCTTATTTCCATCTCCTACGTTGTAATTGTGATGACCATCTTCAATATAGCCTCTGGGCGGGAACGCCTCAAGGCCCTGAACACCTGCGTCTCCCATGTCTGTGCTGTGCTAATCTACTTCATTCCAATGATCGCAGTCTCTGTCATACACAGGTATGGCAGGAATACCCCTCACGTGGTCCATGCCCTAATGTCCACTTTTTACCTCTTCGTACCCCCTGTGTTAAACCCCATCATTTATACTATAAAAACCAAGGAGATTCGAAAATGCATCCTCAAAATGTTCTCTAGGTAACTGGGTGTGGGATGGTTTCTAATGTACCTCTCTTTGGTTTGTAAGTACATGGATGGATGGGTAGATGGGAGAAATAGGATGGATGGACGGATGGATGGACGGATGCACGGATGAATGGATGGATAGGAGAAATAGGGTGATGGATGAGGGAGGAAGGGAGGGAGGGAGGGATGGATGGATGGGAGATGGCTGGCTGGATGAAAGAAATGGGCTGATGGATGGATGGATGTTTTCAAGATACTGAAGTCACTAATGATTTGGGGGGGTTTCTATTCCGGGGCATCTCACTGAAGATACTGCACAGGACCTGGTTTTTTAAAGGGCTGGATTTTGGTTCTCCGAGAACTGGCACATGAAGACATCTCTGTTTGGGCATCTACACACTGAAGACACCAAAATCTCTAGTCCCCTTTCCTATGTAGGACATTCCTTGTGTGTCAGGTGTCTGGTTGATCATGCAAAAAGAGATGACACCAACTCTGAGATGAGGTGGGTGAACTGTGGCCTTCTGGGAGATGTTTTGTCTCTAGTTCATTCGTTCTTTATGCACAATTCTTTGTGTGAGGCAGACGGTGCCCAGCGTGAATGTCCTCTGTATCACAGCTGCACACTCGGTCGCTGGAGCGAGGGGAGATTGCAAATGACTGATAAATAAAAGCCATGCAAACCCGACACACGACCTTGAGAGCCGTTCCAGCACCTGATCATATGTGGGATTTCCTCCAGCAGCTCGGGCGTCAGCTCAGAGTTGCTCCTCCGTGACTTTCCGTCTGCCCCTGGCCGGCTGCCATCTCACCTCCCCCCGGTGTTAATGACACAGCTCTCAGGGCCAGACAGTGGCTGCTCCGTGCGGAAGGATGAACATGGGGCCCCGCTCCCCGGCAGGCTCAGCGTGCTGGAGAGCTGGCAAGCCCTGCGGGCCCGTTGGGCGCTGCCCTGGTGCAGATCCAAGGGAGGGCGGAAGGCACGAGCCAGCGGGGATGTCCAGCCTGGCTGAGGGGGTGTGAGAGCGCAGCCCTGCCCGGGGTCGCACTGCCAGGGCCGCTCTCTGGCCCCGCACTGGCCCCTGGCTCACACAGAGCTCAGGGGGCTAGAAAGGTTTAAGGGAGGAGCTAGCGGTGCCTCTGGAGAGCTGGGCACGGAGAGGTTTTGGGGCAGTTTCTTTGCCGGAGACTCAGGGCACAGGACAGGGAGCCCAGGGAGCAGGGTTCTGTCTACCAGTGACGCTTTGTGACTGTAGCAGGGTCTCTCTCTTGCTTGCTCCTGTGTGTGTGTATGTGTGTGTGTGTGTGTGTGTGTGTGTGTGTGTGTGTGTGTGTTGGCGCGAGGTGTGTCTGCTCCGGTGTGTGCGCGTCTCACTGCCCAGCAGCTCGGGCCGAGGGAGGGCAGCGGCACCGTCATTAAACACCAGCACCAACATTGGGGTGTGAGCCGCTAAACATCCATGGAACGGGCCAGCTCCCAGCCCGCAGGGGGCTGCACGGCCTGGATCTTTTCTTTTCCGTGTGCTGGGCATCAGGCGCTGGGGAGGCTCCATTGCCACAGGCAGCGAATCCCTACGGCGGCCTGCTCAGCCCTTCTCTGAGGTGGGCCTGGGACAGGGCCAGTGAGGGGACATCCCCATCCCAGAGTGCCCCAGACGCCGGGGACCCTCCCGGCCACTCACACCCCCCCTACGGGTGCCACTGGGATTCCCCTCTGCCGCACACACACATACACAAACACCATGGGTGGTGCTGAGATTCCCCTCTGCTGCACACCCACAGGGCGCTCACACACACACACACACCATGGGTGCTTTTGGGATTCCCCTCTACTGCGCGCGCACACACACACACACACACACACACACACACACACACACACACGCTGCTGGAATTGCCCTCTGCCGCACACACGCAGGGCGCTCAGGGCCAAGGCCAGACACAGACAGTCCCTCCCCTGTGACCCAAGGTCTGCAAGCTGCCAGCCAAGCCACCCCTGCCTGGTCTCTGGGACTCCTTGTGGGCTCCCCTCCCATATCCATGGCAGGGCCCTTCCCACCCTGAGGGGACACAAGCTCCCAGGGGGACGTGTGACCCTCCCACCTGTCCCCTCCGCACCCTGCGCCCGGCCTGGGGCTCCCGTGCCCTCCCAGGGGTCCTGCCGTGGGGAGAAGCTCTGCCCTCCCGCTGCACCAGCCCCCCGACGCATTCGGCTGCTCTCCCTGGCAGCCAGACGGGGTGGGAAGGGGGTCGGAGCCGCCCCGGTCCCTGCTCTGTGCAGCGTAGCCCGGTGCCTGGGAGGGAGCCAGGCTGGGGAGGGGCACTAGGGGCAGCCTGTGGGGTGGGGTGGGGGGAGGCTCTGCCTCATTGGCTGCTGACCCCAAAAGCCGAGTCCGGACAGGCAGCAGCCAGGTGCTCTCCCAGTCTGATTTGACACAAGAGGCTCCAGTCTCACCCTCCCGCTCTGGTCCCGCCTCGGCCCCGTGCGCTGCCCACTCCCACCACCTCAGGGAGGAGGGGGAGTACCGGACCCTACACGTCCCCCCCGACCCATCTCTGCCCGCCCCCTCACACTCATTGTTCCCACGGGCCGTGTGGGCTCCGGCCTGTTGCACTGGGGAGAATCCAAGGGACGGTGCAGACCGGTGGGCGCTGATGTTTAAAGATGGCTCCAGATGGGATGCCGGCAAGTATTCCTGGTCCGGGGAGCCGGTGGGACTCTCGCAAAGGCAGAATTCTCCGGCCCACATCTGGACACATCTTTGGTGAAGCAGCCATGGCCAGATTTCAGTCTCTGCTCACCCTTGCCTGGCTTGGGGGTTTCTCCCTTTCATAACCAGGCCAGAAGCAGGATTTCTGTAGGGCACAGGCCACCAGACCTAACGATTAACAACCCTGAGCTCTTACATGGCCCCTTTCGCCAGCAGATCACAAGGCGAGCACCTAATGAGGGCAGAGTGTGAGCCCCATTTTATAGATGGGGACACTGAGGCATGGGAAGCTGAAGTGACTCACCCAAGGTCACACACTCAGACTGTGGCAGAACTAGGTCTAGTCTCTGTGTCCCCTGAAGCCCATTCTAATGCCATGTCCCTTAGGCCACGCTGCTGTCTCTGGGGGTATGTCTACACAGCTACCCTAGTTCGAACTAGGGTGGCAGTGTAGACATACCCTGAGAGAGGGGCATGTTTCAGCTAAATGTGATGCAGAAGGCTGGGTCCCTAAATGACACGCAGGCGTCTCTGTCTGGTTCCCCATTGGAGTTTGGAAAGGCTAAAATCCTGCCTCGCTGTACGAGTGGTGAGCCAGCCCCACTCAGCCAGACGTGTGCGTAGCTGCCCCACTCGTGTTCCCCCCCACCTGGGGTAGGTCCTCAGTACCCGCCGTTGGCTCTCCCCCGTCGTCGGGCGCTTGGTTCAACCGTTATTGCCGGGACGTGGGAGTAGGGGGGCCCGGGCCTGCCCTCTCTCACGGGCCCCAGCCCAGGTCCCTAAGGACAGGTTCGCTGGAACCTGCCCAGCCGGCCAGGCTAATGCCCACAACTCACCGGCTCACCAACTCCAAGCCCCGCCCTGGGCTACTTCCTGCCCCCCAGTCTCTCTCTGGTCCTACTGCCGCCCCGTGGGACCGGCCCCCGCCGTGTGACTCCCTTCCCGGGTGTTTTCCCTCCCGGGCATCTTCCTTCCTCCCCGGGCATCCTCCTTCCTCCCTGGGCGTCCTCTCCTCCCCGGGCGTCCTCTCCTCCCCGGGCGTTCCCTTTCCTGCCTCCCTCCCGGGTTTAAAATGCTGCGCCGCCGTCCTCCCGCCGTGACATCGCCTGCCGCGCACATCGCGGCTGACATGTAGCTCCGCCCAGTCTCGGCGCGCCGGCTGGCGCTCCGCTCTGGCCCCTCCCCCGCCTCTCAGCTGGGAGGTGGCGGTGGTACAGGGGCCGCACTGCGGCGGGAAGAACCGTGTGCAACATAGACATTGGTGTCGTTTATAAGAACTGGGTGGTAACGGGGGGTCACTCCCCTGAGGCGAGCAGCCCCCTTGGCCGAGTGCATGTGTCCGCACGCCCTGCTACGGCGGCCCCCCTGCAACCCAGCCCCCTGCCAAGGCTGAGCCCCTGGAGCTCCAAGGAGGAACTGCCTCTCTGTGCCTCAGCAGCTTCCTTTTACCTGGTTTGCTGGGCCCTGATTGGACGCTTCCTTGGCCCTATTCCATCTCCCCGGGGGGGTCTCAGTCTGTGGTTTGCTGGGCCAGTGTGGCAAGGCCAGAAGCCTCCAGCAGGGGGCTCTGTGGCCGGTTCACCCCGGCAAGTGGCTGGACACGTGTGTCGGGGCAAACTGTGAAATATTCACGAACCTGGGGGGTACCGTGCCCGAGGCCTTGGGACTGTCACGCTCCTTAGGGACGAGTCAGAGCTGCCGTGCGCCCATCCCATGGCCCTGGGCTCGGGAGGGTGCCAGACGCGGGCTGCTCGGGGGGACAGTGCTGTTGGCGACGGGGTAACCAGGAAGGCGTCACAGGGGCTGTTCAGGGCTGGCTGGGATCCCTGGGCACACGCCGGCCAGGCCTCTGTTCCTGGGCAGGCTCCAGGCCAGGGGGCAATTAGCTCTTGCTGCTGTACGAGGCGTCTGTGCCTGATTAGCCCCTGGTCACACCTCAGCCTCCGCCTGTGTCCCAGGGGCGGGGGGAGTCCCCGGTGCTGCTGCCAGGATGCTGGACAAATACTCCCGGTGCCTGGCAGGCTGCAGCCTGCGCTCCAGGCAGCCGGGCCCGGGGGCTTGTTCCTTCCACTGAAGATCATTGTCCTGCCCACCCGGTGAGTCGGCTGCGTGGAGAGACGGGGGGTGATTCCCTGGCACCTCTGTGGGGAGACTCCAGGGGAAAGACGAGCCCCACAAAGCGTAATATGTTTCTATTCTCTTATCTTTGCTGGGCAAATTCTGCCCCTCACCAGTCAGTTGGTTCCTGGCAAATCCTCTTGGGACAGAAGGGCACAAACGCCAGGTGCTCAGCAAATCTCTGTCATGCCGAGGCAGCAACCCAGGCAGCAGGGGATCGGGCTGGAGTGGATTTTTGTACATAAGTCTTTGAAGGCCAAGATCTCCTCTGCTCTGGGTGAGAGTCCACGTCCCTGAGCTCTGTTGTATACTAGATATTTGTCCAATTGCCGCTGGCCCGTGTTTTGGGGTTGGTTGGTGCAGGAGGTGGGTGGCTCTGGGGGCACCGGGCCATGGCAGGAGTGGGGAATCTCATCCAGCTCTCATTGCTCTCCCTGGTGTTCCCTGCTACCCCCCAGCCCGGCGCCTCTGCCTGCTGCCCTGACTGCATCTCCTCCAATGCTCCGGCTCGGTGAGAGCTGGCAGGAGTCTGCCTGCAGGTGATGGGAATGACAATCCAGCTCTTTCTGCAGCTGGAGCCATATGGACAAATCCTGCTCCGACTGACCTACCGTCCGGCCCCCTGAACCCCACAGCCCTACTCAGCCTGGGCCTTGTGAGTGCTCGTCATTGGGCCAGTTTCGTTCCCCGTCCGTGCCGTGCTGATGTGCCCCTGGACCTGGGCCCGTCCCATGGGCCATGAGAAATCTGTACTCTCCCCGCACTGCACATGCCCAGGAGGGCCGGCAATTCACAGCACCCTGCAGAGCTCAGGGACACGCAGGCCCCATTGGGCATTCCAGGTCAGTCCAAGGGGGAGTTCTCCCTGCTGGAAACAATGGGAGCTTAATGGCTACAGCCTCTTCCTCAAAAGGTTCTGGAGCGGTGGGCAGCAGAGCTGCGGGGGGCAGAATCTCTTGCTTCCCTTAAATGAGCTACTGCTGGAAACCAGCTACTAAAGCGAGCTCCATTTCTGCGGAGCGATGGCCCTGAGTTCCTGGAGCCTGGCTCCTCCGGCTCCTTCCAAACAGTCCCCACTGATACCTGTGAGAGCAGCCCCAGGCCGGCAAGAGAGGGCTCTTGTGTGTTGGGATTCGGCAAATCAATGTAGAACTGCACATCCCTCCCCTGTCACCTGGTCGCAGGGAAACTCATGGATTCGTTTTGCATGTACACAGGAGTTTGCAGCTGGCTGGTCATGGTGGGTTTCAATAGCACCAGCTTCCAGCCTGCGACGTTCCAGCTGACCGGGTTCCCAGGCCAGGAGGCGGCTTACCACTGGATCGCCATCCCCTTCGTTGTGTTATACGTCACTGCCATGGTGGGGAATTGCCTTGTTCTCTGCATTGTCTGGGCAGACCGGCGTCTCCACCAGCCCATGTATCTGTTCCTTTGCATGTTGGCAATCAGCGACCTCGGGATGGCTCTGTCAACCCTGCCCACTGTGCTCGGCACCTTCTGCTTCTATTTCACAGACATCGCTTTCAACGGCTGTCTGGTCCAGATGTTTTTCATTCAATTCTTTTCCTTCATGGAGTCGGGGATTTTACTGGCCATGGCGTTCGATCGCTTGGTGGCCATCTGTAACCCGCTGCGCTACGCGGCCATCCTGACCCACCCCAGGATCGTGGGAATCGGGCTGGTCATTGTGGTTAAATGTACCAGCATGCTCTTCCCTTTCCCCTTTCTGATTAAGAGGCTGCCAGTCTGCAAAAGCAACGTGCTGTCCCACGCCTACTGCTTGCACTCAGACATGATGAGGCTGGCATGTGCAGACACCACCCTCAATAACATCTGTGGACTATTTGCCATTCTCATCACATACGGCTTGGACTCACTGTTCATCACCCTCTCTTATATCATGATTCTGAGGACTGTTTTAAATGTTGCATCCCATGAGCAGCGCCTCACGGCCCTGAACACCTGCATCTCCCACATCTGCGCCGTCCTACTCTTCTATGTCCCAACACTTGCTGTCCCCATTATCCACAGGTTTTGGAAAAATGCCCCTCTTCTTGTGCATATTCTTATGTCCTATGTCTATATCTTTGTCCCTCCTGTGCTAAACCCAATCGTTTACAGTGTGAAAATGAAAGAGATTCACAAGGGGATTTTGCGACACTTCCCTAGAGGCTGAAAGTGAACTGACAGTTGTGTCAGTAAAGTTGTTATTGGGTAAGTTTTCTGTGCTTTGTTTGATGAGTGTTCAATCTTTCTGAAGAACATTTTAAACTCTCCAACAATAACATATCTGCATGATAGTTCCTGTCCAGTCTGCATGAAAATTGGCTTATGAATATGAATATGCATAAGTTGGAGATGCTTTAAAGAAAATACCTCATGTAACCTATCAATGCTAATGTTACAGACCGCTTCATTTGTATATCCTATTTTGGTGCATGTATCATTCTTGTATGTAAAGATAGAAATATGAAGTATATGACTTTATGATTTAATGTGCTAATGAGAGCCGTTACTGGTGCTCCGGAAACCTGGATGATTGGATGATCAACTTAGCAACTTGTAAACAACCTTGTTTGTCTTGTAAGTCCAAAGGTGATTGGACTAATAAGACATGTGACTGTGCCACCTGGAACTGGGATTCCATTTTTTGACCCAGGTAGTTTTCATGGAAGAGAGAATATAGAACAAAAGATCCCCACCTTGGGGAGAAGACTATTCAAGCAAGGGGAAGCCCTTTGTCTTTGGCTGGTCAAGACAATCCTTGAAGAGTACAAAGAGGGAATCCAGGTCAGAGTAAAATATCATCTTTGTCCTGAAGATTATGCCTAGATCAAGTATAGCTCTTTAGGAAAAGAATCTGCTTACAATCTTCTTCTTAAACCGTTGTACCCCGAGTAGAGCATAGATCATCTACAAGTCTCCTCCACTTCATTCTGTCTTGAGATAAAACTTCTAGCTGACTCCAGGAATACCCCCGTTGTTGCTGTCCTTCAGTCTCAGTAGATCTTCTCCACATTGTCCGAGGTCTACCTCTTTTGCATTTTCCTTGTGGGTTCCATGTGAGAGCTTGACAGACTATGCTGGATGATGGTTTTCTCAGAGTGTGGCCTAGCCATCCCCACTTTTTTCTCTTGATTTGAATCTCAAGTGGTTCTTGTCCTGCTCTGTTCCAAAGCTCCTCGTTTGTGACAAAGTCTTGCCATTTGATGTGAAGGATGTAACTCAGGCATCTCTTTATGAATGTCTGTAGCTTGTGGTTTGAAGACTTTTTAGTATGCAAGGTCTCACATCCATACAAGAGCACACTCTTCACATTTGTGTTGAAGATCTGCAGTTTCATGTTCACAGATAGGATTTGTGAACTCCATACGGGTATGTCTACACTAGCTCATGAGTTCGAGCTAGGTAGGCAATTGAGAGCAACCGGAGTTGCAAATGAAGCCCAGGATTTAAATATCCCAGGCTTCATTTGCATGTTCCCAGACGCTGCCATTTTGAAATCCCCCTTAGTCCGAACTAACTGCCCACGGCTAGACGCGGCAGTTAAACGTTAATTCGAACTGACTCCTTCGTTCGAATTAACTGTTACTCCTCGTCTAACCGCGGGCAGTTAGTTCGGACTAAGGGGGTTTTCAAAATGGCGGCACCCGGGAACATGAAAATAAAGCCCGGGATATTTAAATCCTGGGCTTCATTTGCAACTCCGGCTGCCCTCAATTGCCTACCTAGCTCGAACTAACGAGCTAGTGTAGACATACCCTATGGGATGAAGAGTCTTGAATGCAGCTGCTGCTTTCTCTGTCCTAGCATTGATATCCTTGTGTGTTCCTCCATCGCTGCCCTTAATACTCCCCAAGAAGATGAACTGCTCACATCTTCCAGGTCATCCCCTCTCAGTGTGATGGTGTTGTTGTTGGACTGGTTGGACTCATTGTCTTGATCTTCCCCTTGTTAAATGCTCAGTCCAAACATTGAGGCAGTTTTTTTCTAGTGTTGGGACCTTTTCTTCCATGCTTTCATGTTGGTGTGAAAAGAGGGAGATATTGTCAGCAAAATCAACGTCCTTTAGCTGTTTGAAAAGTGTCCACTACATGCCCCGTTGATGGTCATTCATTGTGATCAAGAACAGGAAAGGTGACAACAGGCACCCTTGTCACACTCCTGAGAGCATGCTGAAGGATTCTGTCAAGATACCATTGTGGGTGGTCTTGCTTACAATATAGGGTGTTTTTTAGTGAATTAGCACTAGCTATGTGTTTTCTTTTGAGCTTAGTAAATGATTTTTGTCTGGGTGCTTTCACTTTCATTGATAAAGAGGGCAAAGACCCTCATGAGTTTCCTTTGTGTAAAACTTTTACTCAGGGAACTACGGACTTATGTGGGGACGTGATCTCTTTGGAAATTTCATGCATACTTTACCCTGGCATTGCATTCTCCTAGGGCTGAAGAGCTTGAGAGTCCGCATTGCTCTTTGGGAGTCTGGTTACTCCAATTCTGTGCCTCGTCTGGGGGAGATCAGAATATCTGGCCCAGCAGAACAATGATGGTGGCGTGATGGACACCCCCCATGCTTTATGAAATGGATTTATGGACATGAATATACATAAATCAAAAGTGCTTTGAGCAAATTATGTTGTGTAACCCATTAATCTTCACGTCACAATCTGCTGGTTCTGTTTACCTTACTTTGATGTCGGTATCAATTTTGTGTGCAAAATTAGCCTTCTTGAGTGGGAATACTTTGTGCATTTCAAATGTGTGAATGAGAGACATGGAGGGTGTTACCTTCAAGGTCTTGATGAGCAACTGTTGAACAATCTCTTTTGTCCTTACATCCTAGCAGTGGTTGGGAGAGAGTGGCCTCGATTCCTTAACAAACGGAATAGGAAAGGAGAGGCCTTGGTCTTTTGGCTGGGCTGCACCTGAAGGAAGGAGCCTGTGACCCCAGGGTGGCGGAGACAGCCCTGGTTTGGAGGGGCAGCTGGAAAAGTGGTTCTAGGGTGAGTTTGAAGAGTTTGTACTGAGGTTTCAGTGGAGAATTAGCCAAGTGGTTTTGTGTCTTTTGATTTGTAACCTACTTTGCTCTGCCTGTTCTCACTTATCACCACTTCAGTCCTACTGCTTGTACTTAATAAAATCACTTTTACTTTCTATCAAACCCAGTGTAGTTGTTACCTCGGGGAGCAGAGGGGGACAACCAGTGTGCACAATATAGTGTTAAAACCCCTAATTCGTTGGGGTCTGATCCCATCTGGGGGGTGCTCTCTCAGGAGCCTGGGCCCCAAACTGCACTCACCTTGGACCTGAAGTGGGTCAGTCTGTACTGCTTCTCGGTGGGGGCAGGGACCTCAGCTTGGGGCCTTGGCTGGGGGAGACCAGAGGAGCTGGCCCAGCAGGACCGGGCAGTGAGGAGCCCCAGACAGCGAGCAGGTGAGTGGCAGTGGCGTGGCAGCACTCTGAGAGGCCCCCCGAGGGGTCATCTGTGACCCCCCCATCACAGACGGGGAGCCCCAGAGAGCAAGGTGGCGCTGTCAGTGGCATAATCGACACGAGAGGGAAGAGCCCCAAGGGGTCTTTTGTTACCGTACCCTGTCACAACCTGCGTAATTAAAATGGTGTAAAGCGAGTGGCCTGCAAAAAGTTCTGCAATTTCCTTCTACATCTTTAAATTGCCGTCTTAGATGTAAAAGGAGACCAAAGCCTTTGGGGGAAGGACTGTGGGTCCAGTGTCTGTGAGCAGCACCTGACACTTGCTGGCTGCGATCTGACTCCATGGGCAGCAGGTGACGTTGGCAAGGGATGTAATTTCCCTCTACTCTGCGTGGGCAGGAGGGCTGGGCTGCAGTCGGCACAGAAGGGCTGCGTCTACACTCGCGGCTTCTTGCGTGAGTCATATGCAAATGAGGCTACGCGTGGAATATCGCGGAGCCTCATTTGCATACCTAATGAGCCCCCATTTTTTTCCGAAGAGGCTCTTGCGCCAGAAGTAGCATCTACACGGCCCCTTCTTGAGCAAGAAAACCCCTCTTGTGCAATGCCGTTCTTCCTGAAAAGTAATAGGTGTAACGGCGTTGCACAAGAGGGGTTTTCTTGCACAAGAAGGGGCCGTGTAGATGCTCCTTCTTGCGCAAGAGCCTCTTCTGAAAAAAATGGTGGCTCATTAGGTATGCAAATGAGGCTCGGCGATATTCCACGCTTAGCCTCATTTGCATATTACTCGCACAAGAAGCCGCGAGTGTAGACACAGCCAAGGGGCAGAGGCTTGGACAGAAGCGACGGGACTGGGGCTTTGCTCTCCAACCCAGCCTTCCACGCACCGCCCTTGCTGAATATAAACGGGAAATAGCAGGAAGGAAACACACCTGTAAAACAGAGAACTCGCTGGTCTGAGCTGACGTCCGTTCTGCCGCACAGACTCTGTGGTGTGCTCAGTGCCTAGTATGGCAGGGCTGGGTGAGGGGGGACGGACAGCACAGTCCTAGTAGCCATGGATCACCAAGTTCTGTGACTGGGGGAGGCCACACGCTTTGTCACATCTGCCAGCGGAATCCCTTGCGCACAGCAGGGACCGCGGGTGTCCGTCCGTCCCACCGCACACGCTCATTGCGTGTCTCCCTGAAGTCAGGCAACACCCGTTTCTTCCTGCTTCTCCGTTCTCTTCTTCCTACCAGAGACGTCATCCCAAGGGGCGACATTTCTAACTGCTGTGGATGGCCAGAGCTGAGACGGGGTCGTTATGCCGGGAGGTGTGTGTGGTTCGCATCCACTGGCTTCGGCCTATAGCCAATTTCAGAGGTGGCTGAGGCTGCCAGTTTTACAAAGCAGATGCCGAGGACTCTTCCTTGTGTTCCCCTTTGCTGCTCAGCAGTTCGAACTAGGGTGGCTGTGTAGACATACCCCCAGAGACAGCAGCATGGCCTAAGGGACATGGCGTTAGAATGGGCTTCAGGGGACACAGAGACTAGACCTAGTTCTGCCACAGTCTGAGTTGTGACCTTGGGTGAGTCACTTCACCTTTCCATGCCTCAGTGTCCCCATCTATAAAATAGGGCTCACACTCTGCCCTCGTTAGGTGCTCGCCTTGTGATCTGCTGGCGAAAGGGGCCATGTAAGAGCTCAGGATTGTTAATCGTTAGGTCTGGCAGCCTGTGCCCTACAGAAATCCTGCTTCTGGCCTGGTTATGAAAGGGAGAAACCCCCAAGCCAGGCAAGGGTGAGCAGAGACTGAAATCTGGCCATGGTTGGCAGTGGCCCAGAGCTGGGAAGTGACTGGCAAGGGGCCCTGAAGTAAACCCCTCACACGCTGTACTGGTTTCTCCAGAGCAGGGAGGATTCAGGCTGGTGGGAGGGCAGGTGCCACCCACTGCCCTGCCCGGCAGGGAGGGAGACTCAGGGCAGAGGTGAGATGACAGCTTTTGCTCCAGGCTTTTGGCTTGAAGGGCCTGATGCACAGGCCAAAGCTTGACTGGGTTATCACACGTTCAGAAATGACCCTGTGGGACGTATCCAGGGAAGGCGATTAGCCAGGGAGGCCCCCGCCTGCTCCGGGTGCTGCTGACTCTGAGGGCCAGAGCTGGGACTGGACGAAGTCAATAATGAACTAGATCAATTCTCCGGTTCTGCTCATTCCCTGTGAAGCACCAGGCCTTGGCCCCTGGCAGAGGATGGATCCTGGGCTAGATGGACCCTGGGTCGGACTCACGCTGGCCCTGTCTATATCCCTGGGCAGGCTCCAGGCCAGGGGGCAATTAGCTCTTGCTGCTGTACGAGGCATCTGTGCCTGATTAGCCCCTGGTCACACCTCAGCCTCCGCCTGTGTCCCAGGGGCGGCAGGAGTCCCCGGCGCTGCTGCCAGGATGCTGGATAAATACTCCCGGTGCCTGGCAGGCTGCAGCCTGCGCTCCAGGCAGCCGGGCCCGGGGGCTTGTTCCTTCCACTGAAGATCATTGTCCTGCCCACCCGGTGAGTCGGCTGCGCGGAGAGACGGGGGGTGATTCTCTGACCCCTCTGTGGGGAGAGTCCAGGGCAGAGACCAGCCCCACAAAGCTTCTCTAATTCTGCCCATTGCTTGCTAGTGGTTCTGGACGATTTTCCTTATGGACAGACAGCCCCCTCGCCAGCGTGCGCAGCAAAGCTCCCGTCACGCCCGGGCAGAGAACCAGGGAAAGGGGTGGGGGGGGGGGATTTTTCCAATGAGTCTTTCAAAGCTGAGACCATCTCTGCTCTGCCTTGTCCCGGGCTCTGTCCTGAGAGGAGGGATTTGTCCCAGGGCTGCTGGCCAGGGTTCCTCTGCCCACTGCTGGGGGGGTTGGTGCAGGGGGTGGGTGGTTTTGGGGGCACTGGGACATGGCAGGAGTGGGGAATCTCATCCAGCTCTCATTGTTCTCCCTGGTGTTCCCTGCTACCCCCCAGCCCGGCGCCTCTGCCTGCTGCCCCGACTGCACCTCCCCTCTCTGGGAACATCTCAGCTTGTTACACCCAGACAGACAGACACACACACACTCAGTCACTCATATCGACACTGACACAAACAGAGAAACAGACACAGACTGACACTCACACAGACACACATTCACTCACCCTGACACTGCCACGCTAAGACTCACGCAGACAAAGTGTGATGCAGAAACACACAGAGACACAGGGACGCTCGCTCACACTCACGCGCTCACACCCTGCTGCAAGGGGCAGTAAAACCCAGGAGTGCCCAGGGAAGAGACACACAGGCCAGCACATTCCCCACCGGCTTCTTCCTTCCCATCTCCGCCTCCTGCCGCTGGCTTCTCCCCCGGCTTCACTCTGGCTCCCTCGGGTTCCCACACTAGGAGCTGGGCCCGTCCCTGGCCAGCGCTCGCAGAGACAGACTAGCTCCCAGCAAGCCGGGCGCGTCTCCATGGCAGGGTCTCTGGGCTCGCTCTGGCCGGTCACAGAGGCAGGGCTGATCCGTGTCCAGGCCAGAGTCACAGGGGCAGGTCGGTTTGTACCCGGCACGGCTCAGCCCTGCCCCCATTCTCCCTCTGGTGCCCTGTGCTCTGGCTGGGTGAGAGCTGGCAGGGACCTGCCTACAGGTGCAGGGAATCGAACCCCAGCTCCTAGCGCCACCGGAGCCAGCGGGACAAACTGACCTGCCGTCCAGCCCCCTGAACTCTGCTCAGCCTGGGCCTTGTGAGTGCGCGTCGCTGGGCCTGTCTCGTCCCCCGTCCGTGCTGATGTGCCCCTGCGCCTGGGCCCGTCCCATGGGCCGTGAGAAATCTGTACTCCCGCTGCGCTCCATGCGCCTGAGAGGGCCAGCAAGTGCCCGGGCCCTGCAGAGCTCAGGGACACTTTTCTGGCCCTTCCAGGAGTTCAATCTCCCGGCCGGTAACAATGTGACCTCAGGTCTGGCCTGACTGTGACTAGTGTGGGGCCAAGGTATCAACTTCCTCCCTAGCGATCGCTCTGGAGCTGCGGGCAGCAGAGCTGCGGGGGGCAGGATCCCTGGTTCCTTTGAAATGAGCTAGGGCTGGAAATCAGCAACTAAAGGGAGCTCCATTTCTGGGGAGAGATGCCCCTGAGTTCCTGGAGCCTGGCTCCTCCGGCTCCTTCCAAACAGTCCCCACTGATACCTGTGAGAGCAGCCCCAGGCCGGCAAGAGAGGGCTCTTGTGTGTTGGGATTCGGCAAATCAGTGTAGAACTGCACGTCTCTCCCCTGATCGCAAGGGAACTCACAGGTTCATTTTGCATTGACACAGGGGTTGGGAGCTGGCCGGGACAGCCACTGCTCAGCATGGTGGGTTTCAATAGCACCAGCTTCCACCCTGCGACGTTCCAGCTGACCGGGTTCCCAGGCAAGGAGGCGGCTTACCACTGGATCGCTATCCCCTTCCTTGTGTTATACGTCACTGCCATGGTGGGGAATTGCCTTGTTCTCTGCATTGTCTGGGCAGACCGGCGTCTCCACCAGCCCATGTATCTGTTCCTTTGCATGTTGGCAGTCAACGACCTCGGGATGTCTCTGTCAACCCTGCCCACCGTGCTCGGCCCCTTCCTCTTCCATTTCACAGACATCGCTTTCGATGCCTGTCTGGCCCAGATGGCTTTCATTCACTTTTTTTCCCACATGGAATCTGCGATTTTAGTGGCCATGGCGTTCGATCGCTTGGTGGCCATCTGTAACCCGCTGCGCTACGCGGCCATCCTGACCCACCCCAGGATTGTGAGAATCGGGTTGGCTGTTGTGGTTAGAAACTTCAGCGTGATGTTTCCAGTTCCCTTTCTCATTAAACGCTTGCCGTTCTGTCACTCCAATGCCCTCTCCCACGCCTACTGTCTGCACCCTGACGTGATGAAGCTGGCGTGTGCGGATATCTCAGTCAATAATATCTATGGCTTATTTGCTGTTCTCCTTGTCTGCGGAATAGACCTGTCGCTTATTTCCATCTCCTACGTTGTAATTGTGACGACCATCTTCAATATAGCCTCTGGGCGGGAACGCCTGAAGGTCCTAAACACCTGCGTCTCCCATGTCTGTGCTGTGCTAATCTACTTCATTCCAATGATCGCAGTCTCTGTCATACACAGGTATGGCAGGAACACCCCTCACGTGGTCCATGCCCTAATGTCCACTTTTTACCTCTTCGTACCCCCTGTGTTAAACCCCATCATTTATACTATAAAAACCAAGGAGATTCGAAAATGCATCCTCAAAATGTTCTCTAGGTAACTGGGTGTGGGATGGTTTCTAATGTACCTCTCTTTGGTTTGTAAATACATGGATGGATGGGTAGATGGGAGAAATAGGATGGATGGATGGATGGATGGATGGACAGATGAACGGATGAATGGATGGATAGGAGAAATAGGGTGATGGATGAGGGAGGAAGGGAGGGAGGGATGGATGGGAGAAGTAGGGTGATGGATGAGAGATAGCTGGATGGAGGGATGGCTGGCTGGCTGGCTGGGAGAAATGGGTTGATGGATGGATGGATGTTTTCAAGATACTGAAGTCACTAATAATTCGGGGATCTTCTGTTCTGGGGCATCTCACTGAAGATACTGCACAGGACCTGGTTTTTTAAAGGGCTGGATTTTGGTTCTCCGAGAACTGGCACATGAAGACATCTCGGTTTGGGCACCTACACACTGAAGCCACCAAAATCTCTAGTCCCCTTTCATAGGTAGGACATTCCTTGTGTGTCAGGTGTCTGGTTGATCATGCAAAAAGAGACGACACCAACTCTGAGATGAGGTGGGTGAACTGTGGCCTTCTGGGAGATGTTTTGTCTCTAATTTATTCTTTATGCACAATTCTTTGTGTGAGGAAGACGGTGGCAAGTGAGAATGTCCTCTGTATCACAGCTGCACACTCGGTCGCTGGAGCGAGGGGAGATTGCAAATGACTGATAAATAAAAGCCATGCAAACCCGACACACGACCTCGAGAGCCGTTCCAGCAGCTGATCGTACGTGGGATTTCCTCCAGCAGCTCGGGCGTCAGCTCAGAGCTGCTCCTCCGTGACTTTCCGTCTGCCCCTGGCCGGCTGCCATCTCACCTCCCCCCGGTGTTAATGACACAGCTCTCAGGGCCTGACTGGGGCTGCTCCGTGCGGAAGGATGAACACGGGACCCCGCTCCCCTGCAGGCTCAGCATGCTGGAGAGCTGGCAGGCCAGTGCCAAGCCCTGCGGGCCTCTTGGGCGCTGCCCTGGTGCAGATCCAAGGGAGGGTGGGAGGCACGAGCCAGCAGGGATGTCCAGCCTGGCTGATGGGGTGTGAGAGCGCAGCCCTGCCCAGGGATGCACTGCCAGGGCCTCTCTCTGGCCCCGCACTGGCCCCTGGCTCACACGGAGCTCAGGGGGCTAGAAAGGTTTAATGGAGGAGCTAGCGGTGCCTCTGGAGAGCTGGGCACGGGGAGGTTTTGGGGCAGTTTCTTTGCCGGAGACGCAGGGCACAGGACAGGGAGCCCAGGGAGCACGGTTCTGCTCTACCAGTGACACTTTGTGACTGTAGCAGGGTCTCTCGCTTGCTCCTGTGTGTGTTTGTGTGTGTGTTGGTGCGAGGTGTGTCTGCTCCGGTGTGTGCACGTCTCACTGCCCAGCAGCTCGGGCCGAAGGAGGGCAGCGGCACCGTCATTAAACACCAGCACCAACAATGGGGTGTGAGCCGCTACACACCCTGGAACGGGCCAGCTCCCAGCCCGCAGGGGGCTGCACGGCCCGGCTGTTTCCCTTTCCGTGTGCTGGGCATCAGGCGCTGGGGAGGCCCCATTGCCACAGGCAGCGAATCCCTACGGTCGCCTGCTCAGCCCTTCTCTGAGGTGGGCCTGGGACAGGGCCAGTGAGGGGACATCCCCATCCCAGAGTGCCCCAGACGCCGGGGACCCTCCCGGCCACTCACACCCCCCCTACGGGTGCCACTGGGATTCCCCTCTGCCGCACACACACATACACAAACACCATGGGTGGTGCTGGGATTCCCCTCTGCTGCACACCCACAGGGCGCTCACACATACACAAACACCATGGGTGCTTTTGGGATTCCCCTCTACTGCACACACACACAGACACACACACACACACGCACACACCATGGGTGCTTTTGGGATTCCCCTCTACTGCGCGCGCACACACACACACACACACACACACACACACACACACACACCATGGGTGCTTTTGGGATTCCCCTCTACTGCACACACACACACACACACACACGCACACACCATGGGTGCTTTTGGGATTCCCCTCTACTGCGCGCACACACACACACACACACACACACGCACACACCATGGGTGCTTTTGGGATTCCCCTCTACTGCGCGCGCACACACACACACACACACACACACACACACACACACACACACACCATGGGAGCTTTTGGGATTCCCCTCTACTGGGCGCACACACACGCACACACACACACACACACACACACGCTGCTGGAATTGCCCTCTGCCACACACACGCAGGGCGCTCAGGGCCAAGGCCAGACACAGACAGTCCCTCCCCTGTGACCCAAGGTCTGCAAGGTGCCGGTCCGGCCACCCCTGCCTGGTCTCTGGGACTCCTTGTGGGCTCCCCTCCCACATCCATGGCAGGGCCCTTCCCACCCTGAGGGGACACAAGCTCCCGGGGGGACGTGTGACCCTCCCACCTGTCCCCTCCGCACCCTGCGCCCAGCCTGGGGCTCCCGTGCCCTCCCAGGGGTCCTGCCGTGGGGAGGAGCTCTGCCCTCCCGCTGCACCAGCCCCCCGGCGCATTCAGCTGCTCTCCCTGGCAGCCAGACGGGGCGGGAAGGAGGTCGGAGCCGCCCCGATCCCTGCTCTGTGCAGCGTAGCCCGGTGCCTGGGAGGGAGCCAGGCTGGGGAGGGGCACTAGGGGCAGCCTGTGGGGTGGGGTGGGGGGAGGCTCTGCCTCATTGGCTGCTGACCCCAAAAGCCGAGTCCGGACAGGCGGCAGCCAGGTGCTCTCCCAGTCTGATTTGACACAAGAGGCTCCAGTCTCACCCTCCCGCTCTGGTCCCGCCTCGGCCCCGTGCGCTGCCCACTCCCACCACCTCAGGGAGGAGGGGGAGTACCGGACCCTACACGTCCCCCCCGACCCATCTCTGCCCGCCCCCTCACACTCATTGTTCCCACGGGCCGTGTGGGCTCCGGCCTGTTGCACTGGGGAGGATCCAAGGGACGGTGCAGACCGGTGGGCGCTGATGTTTAAAGATGGCTCCAGATGGGATGCCGGCAAGTATTCCTGGTCCGGGGAGCCGGTGGGACTCTCGCAAAGGCAGAATTCTCCGGCCCACACCTGGACACATCTTTGGTGAAGCAGCCATGGCCAGATTTCAGTCTCTGCTCACCCTTGCCTGGCTTGCGGGTTTCTCCCTTTCATAACCAGGCCAGAAGCAGGATTTCTGTAGGGCACAGGCCGCCAGACCTAACGATTAACAACCCTGAGCTCTTACATGGCCCCTTTCGCCAGCAGATCACAAGGCGAGCACCTAACGAGGGCAGAGTGTGAGCCCCATTTTATAGATGGGGACACTGAGGCATGGGAAGCTGAAGTGACTCACCCAAGGTCACACACTCAGACTGTGGCAGATCTAGGTCTAGTCTCTGTGTCCCCTGAAGCCCATTCTAACGCCATGTCCCTTAGGCCACGCTGCTGTGTCTGGGGGTATGTCTACACAGCTACCCTAGTTCGAACTAGGGTGGCAGTGTAGACATACCCTGAGAGAGGGGCATGTTTCAGCTAAATGTGATGCAGAAGGCTGGGTCCCTAAATGACACGCAGGCATCTCTGTCTGGTTCCCCATTGGAGTTTGGAAAGGCTAAAATCCTGCCTCGCTGTACGAGTGGTGAGCCAGCCCCACTCAGCCAGACGTGTGCGTAGCTGCCCCACTCGTGTTCCCCCCCACCTGGGGTAGGTCCTCAGTACCCGCCGTTGGCTCTCCCCCGTCGCCGGGTGCTTGGTTCAACCGTTATTGCCGGGACGTGAGAGTAGGGGGGCCCGTGCCTGCCCTCTTTCACGGGCCCCAGCCCAGGGCCCTGTCACGTTGCTGGATCTTGAGGGGAGCAGCCAGAGCACTGATGCACCCATAGGTGGGGGTGTTGGCTCCAAAAATGGTATAGAAGGGGGCCATGTGAGGTATTGAATAGAAACTTATTACCTGATAACCCTGTGTACGCTGTTCATGTGTTTGTATAATGTCTGTGTGTGCAATTATTAGCATGTACTTGTATGGATACTGAATATTTCCCTGCATGTGGTTGAGTACTGGGCAGGGCCGAGCCTGTGGACATGCTAATTACCGAGGCCCTGTGGAACAATGGCTCTCAATGGGCTATGGACACACCCAAAGAATGGGGGCTGTCACCTGAGAGCAGCCAGCAGGGAACACAGATTGGCCTCTGGCCAGGTGACCTGCTGCATACAAGAAGTGCCCTCGGCTGGCTGCCTGGGATCCCTGGGCACACGCCGGCCAGGCCTCTGTCCCTGGGCAGGCTCCAGGCCAGGGGCAATTAGCTCTTGCTGCTGTACGAGGCGTCTGTGCCTGATTAGCCCCTGGTCACACCTCAGCCTCCGCCGTGTCCCAGGGGCGGGGGGGAGTCCCCGGTGCTGCTGCCAGGATGCTGGATAAATACTCCCGGTGCCTGGCAGGCTGCAGCCTGCGCTCCAGGCAGCCGGGCCCGGGGGCTTGTTCCTTCCACTGAAGATCATTGTCCTGCCCACCCGGTGAGTCGGCTGCGCGGAGAGACGGGGGGTGATTCTCTGACCCCTCTGTGGGGAGAGTCCAGGCAGAGACCAGCCCCACAAAGCGTCAAACGTTTCCTTTTCTCGTCTGTGCTGGGCAAATTCTGCCCCTCGCTGGCCAGTCGGTTCCAGGCAAGTCTCCTCGGGACAGAGGAGCCCAAACGCCGGGTGCCCAGCAAAGCCCCGTCACCCCCAGGCAGGAAACCAGGCAGCTGGGGAAGGGGCAGGGAGGATTGTTTTACGCAAGATTTAAACACTCAGATCTCCTCTGCTCTGTGAGAATCCATGTCCCTCGGCTCTGTCCTGAGAGGAGGGATTTGTCCCAGGGCCACTGGCCAGGGTTTCTCTGCCCACTGCTGGGAGGGTTGGTGCAGGAGGTGGGTTGTTCTGGGGGCACCGGGCCATGGCAGGAGTGGGGAATCTCATCCAGCTCTCACTGTTCTCCCTGGTGTTCCCTGCTATCCCCCAGCCCAGCACCTCTGCCTGCTGCCCTGACTGAGCCTCCAGGCAGCCGGGCCCGGGGGCTTGTTCCTTCCATGCTGAAGATCATTGTCCTGCCCACCTGGTGAGTTGGCTGCGTGGAGAGACGGGGGGTGATTCCCTGACACCTCTGTGGGGAGACTCCAGGGGAAAGACGAGCCCCACAAAGCGTAATATGTTTCTATTCTCTTATCTTTGCTGGGCAAATTCTGCCCCTCACCAGTCAGTTGGTTTCTGGCAAATCCTCTTGGGACAGAAGGGCACAAACGCCAGGTGCTCAGCAAATCTCTGTCATGCCCAGGCAGCAAACCCGGCAGCAGGGGATCGGGCTGGAGTGGATTTTTGTACATAAGTCTTTGAAGGCCCAGATCTCCTCTGCTCTGGGTGAGAGCCCATGTCCCTGAGCTCTGTCGTATACTAGATATTTGTCCAATTGCTGCTGGTCCGTGTTTTGGGGTTGGTTGGTGCAGGAGGTGGGTGGCTCTGGGGGCACCGGGCCTTGGCAGGAGTGGGGAATCTCATCCAGCTCTCACTGTTCTCCCTGGTGTTCTCTGCTACCCCCCAGCCTCTGCCTGCTGCCCCGACTGCATCTCCTCCAATGCTCCGGCTGGGTGAGAGCTGGCAGGAGTCTGCCTACAGGTGATGGGAATGACAATCCAGCTCTTTCTGCAGCTGGAGCCATATGGACAAATCCTGCTCCGACTGACCTACCATCCGGCCCCCTGAACCCCACAGCCCTACTCAGCCTGAGCCTTGTGAGTGCTCATCATTGGGCCTGTTTCGTTCCCCATCCGTGCTGTGCTGATGTGCCCCTGCACCTGGGCCCGTCCCATGGGCCATGAGAAATCTGTACTCTCCCCGCACTGCACATGCCCAAGAGGGCCGGCAATTCACAGCACCCTGCAGAGCTCAGGGACACGCAGGCCCCATTGGGCATTCCAGGTCAGTCCAAGGGGGAGTTCTCCCTGCTGGAAACAATGGGAGCTTAATGGCTACAGCCTCTTCCTCAAAAGGTTCTGGAGCGGTGGGCAGCAGAGCTGCGGGGGGCAGAATCTCTTGCTTCCCTTAAATGAGCTACAGCTGGAAATCAGCTACTAAAGCGAGCTCCATTTCTGCGGAGCGATGGCCCTGAATTCCTGGAGCCTGGCTCCTCTGGCTCCTTCCAAACAGGTCCCCACTGATACCTGTGAGAGCAGCCCCAGACCAGCAAGAGAGGGCTCTTGTGTGTTGGGATTCAGCAAACAATGTAGAACTGCACGTCCCTCCCCTGTCACCTGGTCGCAGGGAAACTCATGGATTCGTTTTGCATGTACACAGGAGTTTGCAGCTGGCTGGTCATGGTGGGTTTCAATAGCACCAGCTTCCAGCCTGCGACGTTCCAGCTGACCGGGTTCCCAGGCCAGGAGGCGGTTTACCACTGGATCGCCGTCCCCTTCATTGTGTTATACGTCACTGCCATGGTGGGGAATTGCCTTGTTCTCTGCATTGTCTGGGTAGACCGGCGTCTCCACCAGCCCATGTATCTGTTCCTTTGCATGTTGGCAGTCAACGACCTCGGGATGGCTCTGTCAACCCTGCCCACTGTGCTCGGCACCTTCTGCTTCCACTTCACAGACATCGCTTTCAACGCCTGCCTGGCCCAGATGTTTTTCATTCACTTCTTTTCCTTCATGGAGTCGGGGATTTTAGTGGCCATGGCGTTCGATCGCTTGGTGGCCATCTGTAACCCGCTGCGCTACGCGGCCATCTTGACCAATCCCAGGATCGTAAGAATTGGTCTGGTCATTGTGGTTAAATGTACCAGCATGCTCTTCCCTTTCCCCTTTCTGATTAAGAGGCTGCCATACTGCAAAAGTAACGTGCTGTCCCACGCCTACTGCTTGCACTCAGACATGATGAGGCTGGCGTGTGCAGACACCACCCTCAATAACATCTGTGGACTATTTGCCATTCTCATCACATACGGCTTGGACTCACTGTTCATCACCCTCTCTTATATCATGATTCTGAGGACTGTTTTAAATGTTGCATCCCATGAGCAGCGCCTCACGGCCCTGAACACCTGCATCTCCCACATCTGTGCCGTCCTACTCTTCTATGTCCCAACACTTGCTGTCCCCATTATCCACAGGTTTTGGAAAAATGCCCCTCTTCTTGTGCATATTCTTATGTCCTATGTCTATATCTTTGTCCCTCCTGTGCTAAACCCAATCGTTTACAGTGTGAAAATGAAAGAGATTCACAAGGGGATTGTGCGACTATTCTCTAGAGGCTGAAAGTGAACTGACAGTTGTGTCAGTAAAGTTGTTATTGGGTAAGTTTTCTGTGCTTTGTTTGATGAGTGTTAAATCTTTCTGAAGAACATTCGAAACCCTCCAACAATAACATATCTGCATGATAGTTCCTGTCCAGTTTGCATGAAAATTGGCTTATGAATATGAATATGCATAAGTTGGAGATGCTTTAAAGAAAATACCTCATGCAACCTATCAATGTTAATGTTACAGACCGCTTCATTTGTATATCCTATTTTGGTGCATGTATCATTCTTGTATGTAAAGATAGAAATATGAAGTATATGACTTTATGATTTAATGTGCTAATGAGAGCCGTTACTGGTGCTCCGGAAGCCTGGATGATTGGATGATCAACTTAGCAACTTGTAAACAACCTTGTTTGTCTTGTAAGTCCAAAGGTGATTGGACTAGTAAGACATGTGACTGTGCCACCTGGAACTGGGATTCCATTTTTTGACCCAGGTAGTTTTCATGGAAGAGAGAATATAGAACAAAAGATCCCCACCTTGGGGAGAAGACTATTCAAGCAAGGGGAAGCTCTTTGTCTTTGGCTGGTCAAGACAATCCTGGAAGGGTACAAAGAGCTGGGGATCCAGGTCAGAGTAAAATATCATCTTTGTCCTGAAAATTATGCCTAGATCAAGTATAGCTCTTTAGGAAAAGAATCTGCTTACAATCGTCTTCTTAAACCCTTGTACTCCGAGTAGAGCATAGATCATCTACAAGTCTCCTCCACTTCATTCTGTCTTGAGACAAAACTTCTAGCTGACTCCAGGAATACCCCAGTTGTTGCTGTCCTTCAGTCTCAGTAGATCTTCTCCACATTGTCCGAGGTCTACCTCTTTTGCATTTTCCTTGTGGGTTCCATGTGAGAGCTTAACAGACTATGCTGGATGATGGTTTTCTCAGAGTGTGGCCTAGCCATCCCCACTTTTTTCTCTTGATTTGAATGTCAAGTGGTTCTTGTCCTGCTCTGTTCCAAAGCTTCTCGTTTGTGACAAAGTCTTGCCATTTGATGTGAAGGATGTAACTCAGGCATCTGTTTATGAATGTCTGTAGCTTGTGGTTTGAAGACGTTTTAGTATGCAAGGTCTCACATCCATACAAGAGCACACTCTTCACATTTGTGTTGAAGATCTGCAGTTTCATGTTCACAGATATGATTTGTGAACTCCATATGGGTATGTCTACACTAGCTCATGAGTTCGAGCTAGGTAGGCAACTGAGAGCAACCGGAGTTGCAAATGAAGCCCGGGATTTAAATATCCCAGGCTTCATTTGCATGTTCCCAGACGCTGCCATTTTGAAATCCCCCTTAGTCCGAACTAACTGCCCATGGCTAGACGCGGCAGTTAAACGTTAATTCGAACTGACTCCTTAGTTCAAATTAACTGTTACTCCTCGTCTAACTGCGGGCAGTTAGTTCGGACTAAGGGGGATTTCAAAATGGCAGCGTCTGGGAACATGCAAATGAAGCCTGGGATATTTAAATCCTGGGCTTCATTTGCAACTCCGGCTGCCCTCAATTGCCTACCTAGCTCAAACTAACGAGCTAGTGTAGACATACCCTATGGGACGAAGAGTCTTGAATGCAGCTGCTGCTTTCCCTGTCCTAGCATTGATATCCTTGTGTGTTCCTCCATCGCTGCCCTTAATACTCCCCAAGAAGATGAACTGCTCACATCTTGCAGGTCATCCCCTCTCAGTGTGATGGTGTTGTTGTTGGACTGGTTGGACTCATTGTCTTGATCTTTCCCTTGTTAATGCTCAGTCCAAACATTGAGGCAGTTTTTTCTAGTGTTGGGACCTTTTCTTCCATGCTTTCATGTTGGTGTGAAAGGAGGGAGATATTGTCAGCAAAATCAATGTCCTTTAGCTGTTTGAAAAGTGTCCACTACATACCCCGTTGATGGTCATTCATTGTGATCAAGAACAGGAAAGGTGACAACAGGCACCCTTGTCACACTCCTGAGAGCATGCTGAAGGATTCTGTCAAGATACCATTGTGGGTGGTCTTGCTTACAATATAGGGTGTTTTTTAGTGAATTAGCACTAGCTATGTGTTTTCTTTTGAGCTTAGTAAATGATTTTTGTCTGGGTGCTTTCACTTTCATTGATAAAGAGGGCAAACATCCTCATGAGTTTCCTTTGTGTAAAACTTTTACTCGGGGAACTACGGATTTATGTGGGGATGTGATCTCTTTTGAAATTTGGTTTCATGCATACTTTGCCCTGGCATTGCATTCTCCCAGGGCTGAAGAGGTTGAGAGTCTGCATTGCTCTTTGGGAGTCTGGTTACCCCAACTCTCTGCCTTGTCTGGGGGAGATCAGAATATCTGGCCCAGCAGAACATGATGGTGGTGTGATGGACACCCCCCATGCTTTATGAAATGGATTTATGGACATGAATATACATAAATCAAAAGTGCGTTGAGCAAATTATGTCGTGTAACCCATTAATCTTCATGTCACAATCTGCTGGTTCTGTTTACCTTATTTTGATGTATGTATCAATTTTGTGTGCAAAATTAGCCTTCTTGAGTGGGAATACTTTGTGCATTTCAAGTGTGTGAATGAGAGACATGGAGGGTGTTACCTTCAAGGTCTTGATGAGCGGCCTCGATTCCTTAACAAACGGAATAGGAAAGGAGAGGCCTTGGTCTTTTGGCTGCCCTGCACCTGAAGGAAGGAGCCTGTGACCCCAGGGTGGCGGAGACAGCCCTGGTTTGGAGGGGCAGCTGGAAAAGTGGTTCTAGGGTGAGTTTGAAGAGTTTGTACTGAGGTTTCAGTGTAGAATTAGCCAAGTGGTTTTGTGTCTTTTGATTTGTAACCTACTTTCCTCTGCCTATTTTCACTTATCACCACTTCAATCCTACTGCTTGTACTAAATAAAATCACTTTTACTGTCTATCAAACCCAGTGTAGTTGTTACCTCGGGGGGCAGAGGGGGACAACCAGTGTGCACAATATATTGTTAAAACCCCTAATTCGTTGGGGTCTGATCCTATGTGGGGAGTGCTCTCTCAGGAGGCTGGGCCCCAAACTGCACTCACCTTGGACCTGAAGTGGGTCAGTCTGTACTGCTTCTCAGTGGGGGCAGGGACCTCAGCTTGGGGCCTTGGCTGGGGGAGACCAGAGGAGCTGGCCCAGCAGGACCGGGCAGTGAGGAGCCCCAGACAGCGAGAAGGTGAGTGGCAGTGGCCGTGGCAGCACTCTGAGAGGCCCCCCGAGGGGTCATCTGTGACCCCCCCATCACAGGCGGGGAGCCCCAGAGAGCAAGGTGGCGGTGTCAGTGGCATAATCGACACGAGAGGGAAGAGCCCCAAGGGGTCTTTTGTTATCGTACCCTGTCACAACCTGCGTAATTAAAACGGTGTAAAGCGAGTGGCCTGCAAAAAGTTCTGCAATTTCCTTCTACATCTTTAAATTGCCGTCTTAGATGTAAAAGGAGATCAAAGCCTTTGGGGGAAGGACTGTGGGGTCCAGTGTCTGTGAGCAGCACCTGACACTTGCTGGCTGCGATCTGAGTCCCATGGGCAGCAGGTGACGTTGGCAAGGGATGTAATTTCCCTCTACTCTGCGTGGGCACGAGGGCTGGGCTGCAGTAGGCACAGAAGGGCTGTGTCTACACTCGCGGCTTCTTGCATGAGTCATATGCAAATGAGGCTAAGCGTGGAATATCGCGGAGCCTCATTTGCATACCTAATGAGCCACCATTTTTTTCAGAAGAGGCTCTTGTGCAAGAAGGAGCGTCTACACTGCCCCTTCTTGCGCAAGAAAAACCCTCTTGCGCAATGCCGTTCTACCTGAAAAGTAATAGGTGTGATGGCGTCGCGCAAGAGGGTTTTTCTTGCACAAGAAGGGGCCGTGTAGATGCTCCTTCTTGCGCAAGAGCCTCTTCTGAAAAAAATGGTGGCTCATTAAGTATGCAAATGAGGCTCAGAGATATTCCACGCTTACCCTCATTTGCATATTGCTCGCGCAAGAAGCCGCGAGTGTAGACACAGCCAAGGGGCAGAGCCTTGGACAGAAGCGACGGGACTGGGGCTTTGCTCTCCAACCCAGCCTTTCACGCACCGCCCTTGCTGAATATAAACGGGAAATAGGAGGAAGGAAACACACCTGTAAAACAGAGAACTCGCTGGTCTCAGCTGACGTCCGTTCTGCCGCACAGACTCTGTGGTGTGCTCAGTGCCTAGTATGGCAGGGGTGGGTGAGGGGGGACGGATAGCACAGTCCTAGTAGCCATGGGTCACCAAGTGCTGTGACTGGGGGAAGCCACACGCTTTGTCACGTCTGCCAACGGAATCCCTTGCGCACAGCAGGGACCGCGGGTGTCCGTCCGTCCCACCGCACACGCTCATTGCGTGTCTCCCTGAAGTCAGGCAACACCCGTTTCTTCCTGCTTCTCCGTTCTCTTCTTCCTACCAGAGACGTCATCTCAAGGGGCGACATTTCTAACTTCTGTGGATGGCCAGAGCTGAGACGGGGGTCGTTATGCCGGGAGGTGTGTGTGGTTCGCATCCACTGGTTTCGGCCTATAGCCAATTTCAGAGGTGGCTGAGGCTGCCAGTTTTACAAAGCAGATGCCGAGGACTCTTCCTTGTGTTCCCCTTTGCTGCTCAGCAGTTCGAACTAGGGTGGCAGTGTAGACATACCCCCAGAGACAGCAGCATGGCCTAAGGGACATGGCGTTAGAATGGGCTTCAGGGGACACAGAGACTAGACCTAGTTCTGCCACAGTCTGAGTGTGTGACCTTGGGTGAGTCACTTCACCTTTCCATGCCTCAGTGTCCCCATCTATAAAATAGGGCTCACACTCTGCCCTCGTTAGGTGCTCGCCTGTGCCCTACAGAAATCCTGCTTCTGGCCTGGTTATGAAAGGGAGAAACCCCCAAGCCAGGCAAGGGTGAGCAGAGACTGAAATCTGGCCATGGTTGGCAGTGGCCCAGAGCTGGGAAGTGACTGGCAAGGGGCCTTGAAGTAAATCCCTCACACGCCGTACTGGTTTCTCCAGAGCAGGGAGGATTCAGGCTAGTGGGAGGGCAGGTGCCACCCACTGCCCTGCCCGGCAGGGAGGGAGACTCAGGGCAGAGGTGAGATGACAGCTTTTGCTCCAGGCTTTTGGCTTGAAGGGCCTGATGCACAGGCCAAAGCTTGACTGGGTTATCACACGTTCAGAAATGACCCTGTGGGACGTATCCAGGGAAGGCGATTAGCCAGGGAGGCCCCCGCCGGCTCCGGGTGCTGCTGACTCTGAGGGCCAGAGCTGGGACTGGACGAAGTCAATAATGAACTAGATCAATTCTCCGGTTCTGCTCATTCCCTGTGAAGCACCAGGCCCTGGCCCCTGGCAGAGGATGGATCCTGGGCTAGATGGACCCTGGGTTTGACTCACACCGGCCCTGTCTATATCCCTGGGCAGGCTCCAGGCCGGGGGCAATTAGCTCTTGCTGCTGTACGAGGCGTCTGTGCCTGATTAGCCCCTTGTCACACCTCAGCCTCCGCCTGTGTCCCAGGGGCGGCAGAAGTCCCGGGCGCTGCTGCCAGGATGCTGGATAAATACTCCCGGTGCCTGGCAGGCTGCAGACTATGCTGCAGACAGCCGGGGCCGGGGGCTTGTTCCTTCCACTGAAGATCATTGTCCTGCCCACCCGGTGAGTCGGCTGCGCGGAGAGACGGGGGGTGATTCTCTGACCCCTCTGTGGGGAGAGTCCAGGGCAGAGAACAGCCCCACAAAGCTTCTCTAATTCTGCCCCTTGCTTGTTAGTGGTTCTGGACGATTTTCCTTATGGACAGACAACCTCCTCGCCAGCGTGCGCAACAAAGCTCCCGTCACGCCCGGGCAGAGAACCAGGGAAAGGCGGGGGTGGGGGGGGATTTTTCCAATGAGTCTTTCAAAGTTGAGACCATCTCTGCTCTGCCTTGTCCCGGGCTCTGTCCTGAGGGGAGGGATTTGTCCCAGGGCCGCTGGCCAGGGTTCCTCTGCCCACTGCTGGGGGGGTTGGTGCAGGGGGTGGGTGGTTTTGGGGGCACTGGGCCATGGCAGGAGTGGGGAATCTCATCCAGCTCTCATTGTTCTCCCTGGTGTTCCCTGCTACCCCCCAGCCTGGTGCCTCTGCCTGCCCCCCCGACTGCGCCTCCCCTCTCTGGGAACATCTCAGCATGGTACACCCAGACAGACACACACACACACACTCAGTCACTCATATTGACACTGACACAAACAGAGAAACAGACACAGACTGACACTCACACAGACACACATTCACTCACCCTGACACTGCCACGCTAAGACTCACGCAGACAAAGTGTGATGCAGAAACACACAGAGACACAGGGACGCTCGCTCACACTCACGCGCTCACACCCTGCTGCAAGGGGCAGTAAAACCCAGGAGTGCCCAGGGAAGAGACACACAGGCCAGCACATTCCCCACCGGCTTCTTCCTTCCCATCTCCGCCTCCTGCCGCTGGCTTCTCCCCCGGCTTCACTCTGGCTCCCTCGGGTTCCCACACTAGGAGCTGGGCCCGTCCCTGGCCAGCGCTCGCAGACACAGACTAGCTCCCAGCAAGCCGGGCGCGTCTCCATGGCAGGGTCTCTGGGCTCGCTCTGGCCGGTCGCAGAGGCAGGGCTGATCCGTGTCCAGGCCAGAGTCACAGGGGCAGGTCGGTTTGTACCCGGCACGGCTCAGCCCTGCCCCCATTCTCCCTCTGGTGCCCTGCGCTCTGGCTGGGTGAGAGCTGGCAGGGGCCTGCCTACAGGTGCAGGGAATCGAACCCCAGCTCCTAGCGCCACCGGAGCCAGGGGGACAAACCGAGCTGCCGTCCAGCCCCACTGAACCCTGCTCAGCCTGGGCCTTGTGAGTGCGCGTCGCTGGGCCTGTCTCGTCCCCCGTCCGTGCTGATGTGCCCCTGCGCCTGGGCCCGTCCCATGGGCCGTGAGAAATCTGTACTCCCGCTGCGCTCCATGCGCCTGAGAGGGCCAGCAAGTGCCCGGCTCCCTGCAGAGCTCAGGGACACTTTTCTGGCCCTTCCAGGAGTTCAATCTCCTGGCCGGTAACAATGTGACCTCAGGTCTGGCCTGACTGTGACTAGTGTGGGGCCAAGGTATCAACTTCCTCCCTAGCGATCGCTCTGGAGCTGCGGGCAGCAGAGCTGCGGGGGGCAGGATCCCTGGTTCCTTTGAAATGAGCTAGGGCTGGAAACCAGCAACTAAAGGGAGCTCCATTTCTGGGGAGAGATGCCCCTGAGTTCCTGGAGCCTGGCTCCTCCGGCTCCTTCCAAACAGTCCCCACTGATACCTGTGAGAGCAGCCCCAGGCCGGCAAGAGAGGGCTCTTGTGTGCAGGGATTCAGCAAATCAATGTAGAACTGCACGTCTCTCCCCTGATCGCAAGGGAACTCACAGGTTCATTTTGCACTGACACAGGAGTTGGGAGCTGGCCGGGACAGCGACTGCTCAGCATGGTGGGTTTCAATAGCACCAGCTTCCACCCTGCGACATTCCAGCTGACCGGGTTCCCAGGCCAGGAGGCGGCTTACCACTGGATCGCTATCCCCTTCCTTGTGTTATACGTCACTGCCATGGCGGGGAATTGCCTTGTTCTCTGCATTGTCTGGGCAGACCGGCGTCTCCACCAGCCCATGTATCTGTTCCTTTGCATGTTGTCAGTCAATGATCTCGGGATGTCTCTGTCAACCCTGCCCACTGTGCTCGGCACCTTCCTCTTCCATTTCACAGACATCGCTTTCGATGCCTGTCTGGCCCAGATGGCTTTCATTCACTTTTTTTCCCACATGGAATCTGCGATTTTAGTGGCCATGGCGTTCGATCGCTTGGTGGCCATCTGTAACCCGCTGCGCTACGCGGCCATCCTGACCCACCCCAGGATAGTGAGAATCGGGCTGGCTGTTGTGGTTAGAAACTTCAGCGTGATGTTTCCTGTTCCCTTTCTCATTAAACGCTTGCCGTTCTGTCGCTCCAATGCCCTCTCCCACACCTACTGTCTGCACCCTGACGTGATGAAGCTGGCATGTGCGGATATCTCAGTCAATAATATCTATGGCTTATTTGCTGTTCTCTTTGTCTTCGGAGTAGACCTGTTGCTTATTTCCATCTCCTACGTTGTAATTGTGACGACCATCTTCAATATAGCCTCTGGGCGGGAACGCCTCAAGGCCCTGAACACCTGCGTCTCCCATGTCTGTGCTGTGCTAATCTACTTCATTCCAATGATCGCAGTCTCTGTCATACACAGGTATGGCAGGAACACCCCTCACGTGGTCCATGCCCTAATGTCCACTTTTTACCTCTTCGTACCCCCTGTGTTAAACCCCATCATTTATACTATAAAAACCAAGGAGATTCGAAAATGCATCCTCAAAATGTTCTCTAGGTGACTGGGTGTGGGATGGTTTCTTGATGTAACTCTCTTTGGTTTGTAAGTACATGGATGGATGGGTAGATGGGAGAAATAGGATGGATGGATGGATGGATAGGAGAAATAGGGTGATGGATGAGAGAGGGAGGGAGGGATGGAGGGATGGATGGATGGATGGGAGAAGTAGGGTGATGGATGAGAGATAGCTGGATGGAGGGATGGCTGGCTGGATGGGAGAAATGGGCTGATGGATGGATGGATGTTTTCAAGATATTGAAGTCACTAATAATTCGGGGGTCTTCTGTTCTGGGGCATCTCACTGAAGATACTGCACAGGACCTGGTTTTTTAAAGGGCTGGATTTTGGTTCTCCGAGAACTGGCACATGAAGACATCTCGGTTTAGGCATCTACACACTGAAGCCACCAAAATCTCTAGTCCCCTTTCATATGTAGGACATTCCTTGTGTGTCAGGTGTCTGGCTGATCATGCAAAAAGAGACGACACCAACTCTGACATGAGGTGGGTGAACTGTGGCCTTCTGGGAGATGCTTTGTCTCTTATTCATTCTTTATGCACAATTCTTTGTGTGAGGCAGACGGTGCCCAGCGTGAATGTCCTCTGTATCACAGCTGCACACTCGGTAGCTGGAGCGAGGGGAGATTGCAAATGACTGATAAATAAAAGCCATGCAAACCCGACACACGACCTCGAGAGCCGATCGTACGTGGGATTTCCTCCAGCAGCTCGGGCGTCAGCTCAGAGCTGCTCCTCCGTAACTTTTCGTCTGCCCCTGGCCGGCTGCCATCTCACCTCCCCCCGGTGTTAATGACACAGCTCTCAGGGCCAGACTGGGGCTGCTCCGTGCGCAAGGATGAACATGGGACCCCGCTCCCCGGCAGGCTCAGCGTGCTGGAGAGCTGGCAGGCCAGTGCCAAGCCCTGCGGGCCTCTTGGGCGCTGCCCTGGTGCAGATCCAAGGGAGGGTGGGAGGCACGTGCCAGCGGGGATGTCCAGCCTGGCTGACGGGGTGTGAGAGCGAAGCCCTGCCCGGGGTCGCACTGCCAGGGCCCCTCTCTGGCCCCGCGCTCGCCCCTGGCTCACACAGACCTCAGAGGGCTAGAAAGGTTTAAGGGAGGAGCTAGCGGTGCCTGTGGAGAGCTGGGCACGGGGAGGTTTTGGGGCAGTTTCTTTGCCGGAGACGCAGGGCACAGGACAGGGAGCCCAGGGAGCAGGGTTCTGCTCTACCAGTGACGCTTTGTGACTGTAGCAGGGTCTCTCTCTTGCTTGCTCCTGTTTGTGTTTGTGTGTGTGTGTGTGTGTGTGTGTGTGTTGGCGCGAGGTGTGTCTGCTCCGGTGTGTGCGCGTCTCACTGCCCAGCAGCTCGGGCCGAGGGAGGGCAGCGGCACCGTCACTAAACACCAGTGGGAACAATGGGGTGTGAGCCGCTACACATCCATGGAACGGGCCAGCTCCCAGCCCGCAGGGGGCTGCACAGCCCGGCTCTTTTCTTTTCCGTGTGCTGGGCATCAGGCGCTGGGGAGGCCCCATTGCCACAGGCAGCGAATCCCTACGGTCGCCTGCTCAGCCCTTCTCTGAGGTGGGCCTGGGACAGGGCCAGTGAGGGGACATCCCCATCCCAGAGTGCCCCAGACGCCGGGGACCCTCCCGGCCACTCACACCCCCCCTACGGGTGCCACTGGGATTCCCCTCTGCCGCACACACACATACACACACACCATGGGTGGTGCTGGGATTCCCCTCTGCTGCACACCCACAGGGCGCTCACACACACACACACACCATGGGTGCTTTTGGGATTCCCCTCTACTGCGCGCACACACACACACACACACACACACACACACACACACACACACGCTGCTGGAATTGCCCTCTGCCGCACACACGCAGGGCGCTCAGGGCCAAGGCCAGACACAGACAGTCCCTCCCCTGTGACCCATGGTCTGCAAGGTGCCGGCTCAGCCACCCCTGCCTGGTCTCTGGGACTCCTTGTGGGCTCCCCTCCCACATCCATGGCAGGGCCCTTCCCACCCTGAGGGGACACAAGCTCCCGGGGGGACGTGTGACCCTCCCACCTGTCCCCTCCGCACCCTGCGCCCAGCCTGGGGTCCCCGTGCCGTCCCAGGGGTCCTGCCGTGGGGAGGAGCTCTGCCCTCCCGCTGCACCAGCCCCCCGGCGCATTCGCCTGCTCTCCCTGGCAGCCAGACGGGGCGGGAAGGGGGTCGGAGCCGCCCCGGTCCCTGCTCTGTGCAGCGTAGCCCGGTGCCTGGGAGGGAGCCAGGCTGGGGAGGGGCACTAGGGGCAGCCTGGGGGGTGGGGTGGGGGGAGGCTCTGCCTCATTGGCTGCTGACCCCAAAAGCCGAGTCCGGACAGGCGGCAGCCAGGTGCTCTCCCAGTCTGATTTGACACAAGAGGCTCCAGTCTCACCCTCCCGCTCTGGTCCCGCCTCGGCCCCGTGCGCTGCCCACTCCCACCACCTCAGGGAGGAGGGGGAGTACCGGACCCTACACGTCCCCCCCGACCCATCTCTGCCCGCCCCCTCACACTCATTGTTCCCACGGGCCGTGTGGGCTCCGGCCTGTTGCACTGGGGAGGATCCAAGGGACGGTGCAGACCGGTGGGCGCTGATGTTTAAAGATGGCTCCAGATGGGATGCCGGCAAGTATTCCTGGTCCGGGGAGCCGGTGGGACTCTCGCAAAGGCAGAATTCTCCGGCCCACACCTGGACACATCTTTGGTGAAGCAGCCATGGCCAGATTTCAGTCTCTGCTCACCCTTGCCTGGCTTGGGGGTTTCTCCCTTTCATAACCAGGCCAGAAGCAGGATTTCTGTAGGGCACAGGCCACCAGACCTAACGATTAACAACCCTGAGCTCTTACATGGCCCCTTTCGCCAGCAGATCACAAGGCGAGCACCTAATGAGGGCAGAGTGTGAGCCCCATTTTATAGATGGGGACACTGAGGCATGGGAAGCTGAAGTGACTCACCCAAGGTCACACACTCAGACTGTGGCAGAACTAGGTCTAGTCTCTGTGTCCCCTGAAGCCCATTCTAACGCCATGTCCCTTAGGCCACGCTGCTGTCTCTGGGGGTATGTCTACACTGCTACCCTCGTTCGAACTAGGGTGGCAGTGTAGACATACCCTGAGAGAGGGGCATGATTCAGCCAAATGTGATGCAGAAGGCTGGGTCCCTAAATGACACGCAGGCGTCTCTGTCTGGTTCCCCACTGGAGTCTGGAAAGGCTAAAATCCTGCCTCGCTGTACGAGTGGTGAGCCAGCCCCACTGAGCCAGACGTGTTCGTAGCTGCCCCACTTGTGTTCCCCCCCACCTGGGGTAGGTCCTCAGTACCTGCCGTTGGCTCTCCTCCGTCGCCGGGTGCTTGGTTCGACCGTTATTGCCGGGACGTGGGAGTAGGGGGGCCCGTGCCTGCCCTCTCTCACGGGTCCCAGCCCAGGGCCCTGTCACGTTGCTGGATCTTGAGGGGAGCAGCCAGAGCACTGATGCACCCATAGGTGGGGGTGTTGGTCACAAAAATGGTATAGGAGGGGGCCATGTGAGGTATTGAATAGAAACTTATTATCTGCTAATCCTATGTACGCTGTTCATGTGTTTGTATAATGTCTGTGTGTGCAATTATTAGCATGTACTTGTATGGACACTGAATATTTCCCTGCATGTGGTTGAGCATTGGGCAGGGCCGAGCCTGTGGACATGCTAATTACCGAGGCCCTGTGGAACAATGGCTCTCAATGGGCTATGGACACACCCAAAGAATGGGGGCTGTCACCTGAGAGCAGCCAGCAGGGAACACAGAGATTGGCCTCTGTCCAGGTGACCTGCTGCATACAAGAAGTGCCCTCGGCTGGCTGCCTGGGATCCCTGGGCACACGCCGGCTGGGCCTCTGTTCCTGGGCAGGCTCCAGGCCGGGGGCAATTAGCTCTTGCTGCTGTACGAGGCGTCTGTGCCTGATTAGCCCCTGGTCACACCTCAGCCTCCGCCTGCGTCCCAGGGGCGGGGGGAGTGCCCGGCGCTGCTGGCAGGATGCTGGATAAATACTCCCGGTGCCTGGCAGGCTGCAGCCTGCGCTCCAGGCAGCCGGGCCCGGGGGCTTGTTCCTTCCACTGAAGATCATTGTCCTGCCCACCCGGTGAGTCGGCTGCGCGGAGAGACGGGGGGTGATTCTCTGACCCCTCTGTGGGGAGACTCCAGGGGAAAGACGAGCCCCACAAAGCCTAATATGTTTCTATTCTCTTATCTTTGCTGGGCAAATTCTGCCCCTCACCAGTCAGTTGGTTCCAGGCAAATCCTCTTGGGACAGAAGGGCACAAACGCCAGGTGCTCAGCAAATCTCTGTCATGCCCAGGCAGCAAACCAGGCAGCAGGGGATCGGGCTGGAGTGGATTTTTGTACATAAGTCTTTGAAGGCCCAGATCTCCTCTGCTCTGGGTGAGAGTCCACGTCCCTAAGCTCTGTCGTATACTAGATATTTGTCCAATTGCCGCTGGCCCGTGTTTTGGGGTTGGTTGGTGCAGGAGGTGGGTGGTTCTGGGGGCACCAGGCCATGGCAGGAGTGGGGAATCTCATCCAGCTCTCACTGTTCTCCCTGGTGTTCCCTGCTACCCCCCAGCCCGGCGCCTCTGCCTGCTGCCCCGACTGCATCTCCTCCAATGCTCCGGCTGGGTGAGAGCTGGCAGGAGTCTGCCTGCAGGTGATGGGAATGACAATCCAGCTCTTTCTGCAGCTGGAGCCTTATGGACAAATCCTGCTCCGACTGACCTACCGTCCGGCCCCCTGAACCCCACAGCCCTACTCAGCCTGGGCCTTGTGAGTGCTCGTCATTGGGCCTGTTTCGTTCCCCGTCCGTGCCGTGCTGATATGCCCCTGCACCTGGGCCCGTCCCATGGGCCATGAGAAATCTGTACTCTCCCCGCACTCCACATGCCCAAGAGGGCCGGCAATTCACAGCGCCCTGCAGAGCTCAGGGACACGCAGGCCCCATTGGGCATTCCAGGTCAGTCCAAGGGGGAGTTCTCCCTGCTGGAAACAATGGGAGCTTAATGGCTACAGCCTCTTCCTCAAAAGGTTCTGGAGCGGTGGGCAGCAGAGCTGCGGGGGGCAGAATCCCTTGGTTCCCTTAAATGAGCTACTGCTGGAAATCAGCTACTAAAGCGAGCTCCATTTCTGCAGAGCAATGACCCTGAATTCCTGGAGCGTGGCTCCTCCGGCTCCTTCCAAACAGTCCCCACTGATACCTGTGAGAGCAGCCCCAGGCCAGCAAGAGAGGGCTCTTGTGTGTTGGGATTCAGCAAATCAATGTAGAACTGCACGTCCCTCCCCAGTCACCTGGTCGCAGGGAAACTCATGGATTCGTTTTGCATGTACACAGGAGTTTGCAGCTGGCTGGTCATGGTGGGTTTCAATAGCACCAGCTTCCAGCCTGCGACGTTCCAGCTGACCGGGTTCCCAGGCCAGGAGGCGGTTTACCACTGGATCGCCGTCCCCTTCGTTGTGTTGTACGTCACTGCCATGGTGGGGAATTGCCTTGTTCTCTGCATTGTCTGGGTAGACCGGCGTCTCCACCAGCCCATGTATCTGTTCCTTTGCATGTTGGCAGTCAACGACCTCGGGATGGCTCTGTCAACCCTGCCCACTGTGCTCGGCACCTTCTGCTTCCACTTCACAGACATCGCTTTCAACGCCTGCCTGGCCCAGATGTTTTTCATTCACTTCTTTTCCTTCATGGAGTCGGGGATTTTAGTGGCCATGGCGTTCGATCGCTTGGTGGCCATCTGTAACCCGCTGCGCTACGCGGCCATCTTGACCAATCCCAGGATCGTAAGAATTGGTCTGGTCATTGTGGTTAAATGTACCAGCATGCTCTTCCCTTTCCCCTTTCTGATTAAGAGGCTGCCATACTGCAAAAGTAACGTGCTGTCCCACGCCTACTGCTTGCACTCAGACGTGATGAGGCTGGCGTGTGCAGACACCACCCTCAATAACATCTGCGGACTATTTGCCATTCTCATCACATACGGCTTGGACTCACTGTTCATCACCCTCTCTTATATCATGATTCTGAGGACTGTTTTAAATGTTGCATCCCATGAGCAGCGCCTCACGGCCCTGAACACCTGCATCTCCCACATCTGTGCCGTCCTACTCTTCTATGTCCCAACACTTGCTGTCCCCATTATCCACAGGTTTTGGAAAAATGCCCCTCTTCTTGTGCATATTCTTATGTCCTATGTCTATATCTTTGTCCCTCCTGTGCTAAACCCAATCGTTTACAGTGTGAAAATGAAAGAGATTCACAAGGGGATTGTGCGACTATTCTCTAGAGGCTGAAAGTGAACTGACAGTTGTGTCAGTAAAGTTGTTATTGGGTAAGTTTTCTGTGCTTTGTTTGATGAGTGTTAAATCTTTCTGAAGAACATTCGAAACCCTCCAACAATAACCTATCTGCATGATAGTTCCTGTCCAGTCTGCATGAAAATTGGCTTATGAATATGAATATGCATAAGTTGGAGATGCTTTAAAGAAAATACCTCATGTAACCTATCAATGTTAATGTTACAGACCGCTTCATTTGTATATCCTATTTTGGTGCAAGTATCATTCTTGTATGTAAAGATAGAAATATGAAGTATATGACTTTATGATTTAATGTGCTAATGAGAGCCGTTACTGGTGCTCCGGAAGCCTGGATGATTGGATGATCAACTTAGCAACTTGTAAACAACCTTGTTTGTCTTGTAAGTCCAAAGGTGATTGGACTAGTAAGACATGTGACTGTGCCACCTGGAACTGGGATTCCATTTTTTGACCCAGGTAGTTTTCATGGAAGAGAGAATATAGAACAAAAGATCCCCACCTTGGGGAGAAGACTATTCAAGCAAGGGGAAGCTCTTTGTCTTTGGCTGGTCAAGACAATCCTGGAAGGGTACAAAGAGCTGAGGATCCAGGTCAGAGTAAAATATCATCTTTGTCCTGAAAATTATGCCTAGATCAAGTATAGCTCTTTAGGAAAAGAATCTGCTTACAATCGTCTTCTTAAACCCTTGTACTCCGAGTAGAGCATAGATCATCTACAAGTCTCCTCCACTTCATTCTGTCTTGAGACAAAACTTCTAGCTGACTCCAGGAATACCCCAGTTGTTGCTGTCCTTCAGTCTCAGTAGATCTTCTCCACATTGTCCGAGGTCTACCTCTTTTGCATTTTCCTTGTGGGTTCCATGTGAGAGCTTGACAGACTATGCTGGATGATGGTTTTCTCAGAGTGTGGCCTAGCCATCCCCACTTTTTTCTCTTGATTTGAATGTCAAGTGGTTCTTGTCCTGCTCTGTTCCAAAGCTTCTCGTTTGTGACAAAGTCTTGCCATTTGATGTGAAGGATGTAACTCAGGCATCTGTTTATGAATGTCTGTAGCTTGTGGTTTGAAGACTTTTTAGTATGCAAGGTCTCACATCCATACAAGAGCACACTCTTCACATTTGTGTTGAAGATCTGCAGTTTCATGTTCACAGATATGTGTGCAGACACCACCCTCAATAACATCTGCGGACTATTTGCCATTCTCATCACATACGGCTTGGACTCACTGTTCATCACCCTCTCTTATATCATGATTCTGAGGACTGTTTTAAATGTTGCATCCCATGAGCAGCGCCTCACGGCCCTGAACACCTGCATCTCCCACATCTGTGCCGTCCTACTCTTCTATGTCCCAACACTTGCTGTCCCCATTATCCACAGGTTTTGGAAAAATGCCCCTCTTCTTGTGCATATTCTTATGTCCTATGTCTATATCTTTGTCCCTCCTGTGCTAAACCCAATCGTTTACAGTGTGAAAATGAAAGAGATTCACAAGGGGATTGTGCGACTATTCTCTAGAGGCTGAAAGTGAACTGACAGTTGTGTCAGTAAAGTTGTTATTGGGTAAGTTTTCTGTGCTTTGTTTGATGAGTGTTAAATCTTTCTGAAGAACATTCGAAACCCTCCAACAATAACCTATCTGCATGATAGTTCCTGTCCAGTCTGCATGAAAATTGGCTTATGAATATGAATATGCATAAGTTGGAGATGCTTTAAAGAAAATACCTCATGTAACCTATCAATGTTAATGTTACAGACCGCTTCATTTGTATATCCTATTTTGGTGCAAGTATCATTCTTGTATGTAAAGATAGAAATATGAAGTATATGACTTTATGATTTAATGTGCTAATGAGAGCCGTTACTGGTGCTCCGGAAGCCTGGATGATTGGATGATCAACTTAGCAACTTGTAAACAACCTTGTTTGTCTTGTAAGTCCAAAGGTGATTGGACTAGTAAGACATGTGACTGTGCCACCTGGAACTGGGATTCCATTTTTTGACCCAGGTAGTTTTCATGGAAGAGAGAATATAGAACAAAAGATCCCCACCTTGGGGAGAAGACTATTCAAGCAAGGGGAAGCTCTTTGTCTTTGGCTGGTCAAGACAATCCTGGAAGGGTACAAAGAGCTGAGGATCCAGGTCAGAGTAAAATATCATCTTTGTCCTGAAAATTATGCCTAGATCAAGTATAGCTCTTTAGGAAAAGAATCTGCTTACAATCGTCTTCTTAAACCCTTGTACTCCGAGTAGAGCATAGATCATCTACAAGTCTCCTCCACTTCATTCTGTCTTGAGACAAAACTTCTAGCTGACTCCAGGAATACCCCAGTTGTTGCTGTCCTTCAGTCTCAGTAGATCTTCTCCACATTGTCCGAGGTCTACCTCTTTTGCATTTTCCTTGTGGGTTCCATGTGAGAGCTTGACAGACTATGCTGGATGATGGTTTTCTCAGAGTGTGGCCTAGCCATCCCCACTTTTTTCTCTTGATTTGAATGTCAAGTGGTTCTTGTCCTGCTCTGTTCCAAAGCTTCTCGTTTGTGACAAAGTCTTGCCATTTGATGTGAAGGATGTAACTCAGGCATCTGTTTATGAATGTCTGTAGCTTGTGGTTTGAAGACTTTTTAGTATGCAAGGTCTCACATCCATACAAGAGCACACTCTTCACATTTGTGTTGAAGATCTGCAGTTTCATGTTCACAGATATGTGTGCAGACACCACCCTCAATAACATCTGCGGACTATTTGCCATTCTCATCACATACGGCTTGGACTCACTGTTCATCACCCTCTCTTATATCATGATTCTGAGGACTGTTTTAAATGTTGCATCCCATGAGCAGCGCCTCACGGCCCTGAACACCTGCATCTCCCACATCTGTGCCGTCCTACTCTTCTATGTCCCAACACTTGCTGTCCCCATTATCCACAGGTTTTGGAAAAATGCCCCTCTTCTTGTGCATATTCTTATGTCCTATGTCTATATCTTTGTCCCTCCTGTGCTAAACCCAATCGTTTACAGTGTGAAAATGAAAGAGATTCACAAGGGGATTGTGCGACTATTCTCTAGAGGCTGAAAGTGAACTGACAGTTGTGTCAGTAAAGTTGTTATTGGGTAAGTTTTCTGTGCTTTGTTTGATGAGTGTTAAATCTTTCTGAAGAACATTCGAAACCCTCCAACAATAACCTATCTGCATGATAGTTCCTGTCCAGTCTGCATGAAAATTGGCTTATGAATATGAATATGCATAAGTTGGAGATGCTTTAAAGAAAATACCTCATGTAACCTATCAATGTTAATGTTACAGACCGCTTCATTTGTATATCCTATTTTGGTGCAAGTATCATTCTTGTATGTAAAGATAGAAATATGAAGTATATGACTTTATGATTTAATGTGCTAATGAGAGCCGTTACTGGTGCTCCGGAAGCCTGGATGATTGGATGATCAACTTAGCAACTTGTAAACAACCTTGTTTGTCTTGTAAGTCCAAAGGTGATTGGACTAGTAAGACATGTGACTGTGCCACCTGGAACTGGGATTCCATTTTTTGACCCAGGTAGTTTTCATGGAAGAGAGAATATAGAACAAAAGATCCCCACCTTGGGGAGAAGACTATTCAAGCAAGGGGAAGCTCTTTGTCTTTGGCTGGTCAAGACAATCCTGGAAGGGTACAAAGAGCTGAGGATCCAGGTCAGAGTAAAATATCATCTTTGTCCTGAAAATTATGCCTAGATCAAGTATAGCTCTTTAGGAAAAGAATCTGCTTACAATCGTCTTCTTAAACCCTTGTACTCCGAGTAGAGCATAGATCATCTACAAGTCTCCTCCACTTCATTCTGTCTTGAGACAAAACTTCTAGCTGACTCCAGGAATACCCCAGTTGTTGCTGTCCTTCAGTCTCAGTAGATCTTCTCCACATTGTCCGAGGTCTACCTCTTTTGCATTTTCCTTGTGGGTTCCATGTGAGAGCTTGACAGACTATGCTGGATGATGGTTTTCTCAGAGTGTGGCCTAGCCATCCCCACTTTTTTCTCTTGATTTGAATGTCAAGTGGTTCTTGTCCTGCTCTGTTCCAAAGCTTCTCGTTTGTGACAAAGTCTTGCCATTTGATGTGAAGGATGTAACTCAGGCATCTGTTTATGAATGTCTGTAGCTTGTGGTTTGAAGACTTTTTAGTATGCAAGGTCTCACATCCATACAAGAGCACACTCTTCACATTTGTGTTGAAGATCTGCAGTTTCATGTTCACAGATATGATTTGTGAACTCCATATGGGTATGTCTACACTAGCTCATGAGTTCGAGCTAGGTAGGCAACTGAGAGCAACCAGAGTTGCAAATGAAGCCCGGGATTTAAATATCCCAGGCTTCATTTGCATGTTCCCAGACGCTGCCATTTTGAAATCCCCCTTAGTCCGAACTAACTGCCCATGGCTAGACGCGGCAGTTAAACGTTAATTCGAACTGACTCCTTAGTTCAAATTAACTGTTACTCCTCGTCTAACTGCGGGCAGTTAGTTCGGACTAAGGGGGATTTCAAAATGGAGGCACCCGGGAACATGCAAATGAAGCCTGGGATATTTAAATCCTGGGCTTCATTTGCAACTCCGGCTGCCCTCAATTGCCTACCTAGCTCAAACTAACGAGCTAGTGTAGACATACCCTATGGGATGAAGAGTCTTGAATGCAGCTGCTGCTTTCCCTGTCCTAGCATTGATATCCTTGTGTGTTCCTCCATCGCTGCCCTTAATACTCCCCAAGAAGATGAACTACTCACATCTTGCAGGTCATCCCCTCTCAGTGTGATGGTGTTGTTGTTGGACTGGTTGGACTCATTGTCTTGATCTTTCCCTTGTTAATGCTCAGTCCAAACATTGAGGCAGTTTTTTCTAGTGTTGGGACCTTTTCTTCCATGCTTTCATGTTGGTGTGAAAGGAGGGAGATATTGTCAGCAAAATCAATGTCCTTTAGCTGTTTGAAAAGTGTCCACTACATACCCCGTTGATGGTCATTCATTGTGATCAAGAACAGGAAAGGTGACAACAGGCACCCTTGTCACACTCCTGAGAGCATGCTGAAGGATTCTGTCAAGATACCATTGTGGGTGGTCTTGCTTACAATATAGGGTGTTTTTTAGTGAATTAGCACTAGCTATGTGTTTTCTTTTGAGCTTAGTAAATGATTTTTGTCTGGGTGCTTTCACTTTCATTGATAAAGAGGGCAAACATCCTCATGAGTTTCCTTTGTGTAAAACTTTTACTCGGGGAACTACGGATTTATGTGGGGATGTGATCTCTTTTGAAATTTGGTTTCATGCATACTTTGCCCTGGCATTGCATTCTCCCAGGGCTGAAGAGGTTGAGAGTCTGCATTGCTCTTTGGGAGTCTGGTTACCCCAACTCTCTGCCTTGTCTGGGGGAGATCAGAATATCTGGCCCAGCAGAACATGATGGTGGTGTGATGGACACCCCCCATGCTTTATGAAATGGATTTATGGACATGAATATACATAAATCAAAAGTGCGTTGAGCAAATTATGTCGTGTAACCCATTAATCTTCATGTCACAATCTGCTGGTTCTGTTTACCTTATTTTGATGTATGTATCAATTTTGTGTGCAAAATTAGCCTTCTTGAGTGGGAATACTTTGTGCATTTCAAGTGTGTGAATGAGAGACATGGAGGGTGTTACCTTCAAGGTCTTGATGAGCGGCCTCGATTCCTTAACAAACGGAATAGGAAAGGAGAGGCCTTGGTCTTTTGGCTGCCCTGCACCTGAAGGAAGGAGCCTGTGACCCCAGGGTGGCGGAGACAGCCCTGGTTTGGAGGGGCAGCTGGAAAAGTGGTTCTAGGGTGAGTTTGAAGAGTTTGTACTGAGGTTTCAGTGTAGAATTAGCCAAGTGGTTTTGTGTCTTTTGATTTGTAACCTACTTTCCTCTGCCTATTTTCACTTATCACCACTTCAATCCTACTGCTTGTACTAAATAAAATCACTTTTACTGTCTATCAAACCCAGTGTAGTTGTTACCTCGGGGGGCAGAGGGGGACAACCAGTGTGCACAATATATTGTTAAAACCCCTAATTCGTTGGGGTCTGATCCTATGTGGGGAGTGCTCTCTCAGGAGGCTGGGCCCCAAACTGCACTCACCTTGGACCTGAAGTGGGTCAGTCTGTACTGCTTCTCAGTGGGGGCAGGGACCTCAGCTTGGGGCCTTGGCTGGGGGAGACCAGAGGAGCTGGCCCAGCAGGACCGGGCAGTGAGGAGCCCCAGACAGCGAGAAGGTGAGTGGCAGTGGCCGTGGCAGCACTCTGAGAGGCCCCCCGAGGGGTCATCTGTGACCCCCCCATCACAGGCGGGGAGCCCCAGAGAGCAAGGTGGCGGTGTCAGTGGCATAATCGACACGAGAGGGAAGAGCCCCAAGGGGTCTTTTGTTATCGTACCCTGTCACAACCTGCGTAATTAAAACGGTGTAAAGCGAGTGGCCTGCAAAAAGTTCTGCAATTTCCTTCTACATCTTTAAATTGCCGTCTTAGATGTAAAAGGAGATCAAAGCCTTTGGGGGAAGGACTGTGGGGTCCAGTGTCTGTGAGCAGCACCTGACACTTGCTGGCTGCGATCTGACTCCCATGGGCAGCAGATGACGTTGGCAAGGGATGTAATTTCCCTCTACTCTGCGTGGGCACGAGGGCTGGGCTGCAGTCGGCACAGAAGGGCTGCGTCTACACTCGCGGCTTCTTGCGTGAGTCATATGCAAATGAGGCTAAGCGTGGAATATCGCGGAGCCTCATTTGCATATCTAATCAGCCCCCATTTTTTTCAGAAGAGGCTCTTGTGCAAGAAGGAGCATCTACACTGCCCCTTCTTGCACAAGAAAACCCCTCTTGTGCAACGCCGTTCTTCCTGAAAAGTAATAGGTGTAACGGCATCGCGCAAGAGGGGTTTTCTTGCGCAAGAAGGGGCAATGTAGATGCTCCTTCTTGCGCAAGAACATCTTCTGAAAAAAATGGTGGCTCATTAGGTATGCAAATGAGGCTCAGCGATATTCCACGCTTAGCCTCATTTGCATATTACTCGCGCAAGAAGCCGCAAGTGTAGACATAGCCAAGGGGCAGAGCCTTGGACAGAAGCGACGGGACTGGGGCTTTGCTCTCCAACCCAGCCTTCCACGCACCGCCCTTGCTGAATATAAACGGGAAATAGGAGGAAGGAAACACACCTGTAAAACAGAGAACTCGCTGGTCTGAGCTGACGTCCGTTCTGCCGCACAGACTCTGTGGTGTGCTCAGTGCCTAGTATGGCAGGGGTGGGTGAGGGGGGACGGATAGCACAGTCCTAGTAGCCATGGGTCACCAAGTGCTGTGACTGGGGGAGGCCACATGCTTTGTCACATCTGCCAGCGGAATCCCTTGCGCACAGCAGGGACCGCGGGTGTCCGTCCGTCCCACCGCACACGCTCATTGCGTGTCTCCCTGAAGTCAGGCAACACCCGTTTCTTCCTGCTTCTCCGTTCTCTTCTTCCTACCAGAGACGTCATCCCAAGGGGCGACATTTCTAACTGCTGTGGATGGCCAGAGCTGAGACGGGGGTCGTTATGCCGGGAGGTGTGTGTGGTTCGCATCCACTGGCTTCGGCCTATAGCCAATTTCAGAGGTGGCTGAGGCTGCCAGTTTTACAAAGCAGATGCCGAGGACTCTTCCTTGTGTTCCCCTTTGCTGCTCAGCAGTTAGAACTGGGGTAGCTGTGTAGACATACCCCCAGAGACAGCAGCGTGGCCTAAGGGACATGGCGTTAGAATGGGCTTCAGGGGACACAGAGACTAGACCTAGTTCTGCCACAGTCTGAGTGTGTGACCTTGGGTGAGTCACTTCACCTTTCCATGCCTCAGTGTCCCCATCTATAAAATGGGGCTCACACTCTGCCCTCGTTAGGTGCTCGCCTTGTGATCTGCTGGCGAAAGGGGCCATGCAAGAGCTCAGGATTGTTAATCGTTAGGTCTGGCGGCCTGTGCCCTACAGAAATCCTGCTTCTGGCCTGGTTATGAAAGGGAGAAACCCCCAAGCCAGGCAAGGGTGAGCAGAAACTGAAATCTGGCCATGGTTGGCAGTGGCCCAGAGCTGGGAAGTGACTGGCAAGGGGCCTTGAAGTAAACCCCTCACACGCTGTACTGGTTTCTCCAGAGCAGGGAGGATTCAGGCTGGTGGGAGGGCAGGTGCCACCCACTGCCCTGCCCGGCAGGGAGGGAGACTCAGGGCAGAGGTGAGATGACAGCTTTTGCTCCAGGCTTTTGGCTTGAAGGGCCTGATGCACAGGCCAAAGCTTGACTGGGTTATCACACGTTCAGAAATGACCCTGTGGGACGTATCCAGGGAAGGCGATTAGCCAGGGAGGCCCCCGCCTGCTCCGGGTGCTGCTGACTCTGAGGGCCAGAGCTGGGACTGGACGAAGTCAATAATGAACTAGATCAATTCTCCGGTTCTGCTCATTCCCTGAGAAGCACCAGGCCCTGGCCCCTGGCAGAGGATGGATCCTGGGTTAGATGGACCCTGGGTCTGACTCACGCCGGCCGTGTCTATATCCCTGGGCAGGCTCCAGGCCGGGGGCAATTAGCTCTTGCTGCTGTACGAGGCGTCTGTGCCTGATTAGCCCCTGGTCACACCTCAGCCTCCGCCTGTGTCCCAGGGGCGGGGGGAGTCCCCGGCGCTGCTGCCAGGATGCTGGATAAATACTCCCCGTGCCTGGCAGGCTGCAGCCTGCGCTCCAGGCAGCCGGGGCCGGGGGCTTGTTCCTTCCACTGAAGATCATTGTCCTGCCCACCCGGTGAGTCGGCTGCGCGGAGAGACGGGGGGTGATTCTCTGACCCCTCTGTGGGGAGACTCCAGGCAGAGACCAGCCCCACAAAGCTTCTCTAATTCTGCCCATTGCTTGCTAGTGGTTCTGGACGATTTTCCTAGTGAACAGCCAACCCCCTCACCAGTGTGCACAGCAAGGCCCCCGTCACGCCCGGGCACAGAACCAGGGAAAGGGGTGGGGGGGGGATTTTTCCAGTGAGTCTTTCAAAGCTGAGACCATCTCTGCTCTGCCTTGTCCCGGGCTCTGTCCTGAGAGGAGGGATTTGTCCCAGGGCCGCTGGCCAGGGTTCCTCTGCCCACTGCTGGGGGGGTTGGTGCAGGAGGTGGGTGGCTCTGGGGGCACCGGGCCATGTCAGGAGTGGGGAATCTCATCCAGCTCTCACTGTTCTCCCTGGTGATCCCTGCTACCCCCAAGCCCGGCGCCTCTGCCTGCTGCCCCGACTGCGCCTCCCCTCTATGGGAACATCTCAGCATGTTACAGCCAGTCAGACACACACACACACACTCAGTCACTCATATTGACACTGACACAAACAGAGAAACAGACACAGACTGACACTCACACAGACACACATTCACTCACCCTGACACTGCCACGCTAAGACTCACGCAGACAAAGTGTGATGCAGAAACACACAGAGACACAGGGACGCTCGCTCACACTCACGCGCTCACACCCTGCTGCAAGGGGCAGTAAAACCCAGGAGTGCCCAGGGAAGAGACACACAGGCCAGCACATTCCCCACCGGCTTCTTCCTTCCCATCTCCACCTTCTGCCGCTGGCTTCTCCCCCGGCTTCACTCTGGCTCCCTCAGGTTCCCACACTAGGAGCTGGGCCCGTCCCTGGCCAGCGCTCGCAGACACAGACTAGCTCCCAGCAAGCCGGGCGCATCTCCATGGCAGGGTCTCTGGGCTCGCTCTGGCCGGTCGCAGAGGCAGGGCTGATCCGTGTCCAGGCCAGAGTCACAGGGGCAGGTCGGTTTGTACCCGGCACGGCTCAGCCCTGCCCCCATTCTCCCTCTGGTGCCCTGCGCTCTGGCTGGGTGAGAGCTGGCAGGGACCTGCCTACAGGTGCAGGGAATCGAACCCCAGCTCCTAGCGCCACCGGAGCCAGGGGGACAAACTGACCTGCCGTCCAGCCCCACTGAACCCTGCTCAGCCTGGGCCTTGTGAGTGCGCGTCGCTGGGCCTGTCTCGTCCCCCGTCCATGCTGATGTGCCCCTGCGCCTGGGCCCGTCCCATGGGCCGTGAGAAATCTGTACTCCCGCTGCGCTCCATGCGCCTGAGAGGGCCAGCAAGTGCCCGGGCCCTGCAGGGCTCAGGGACACTTTTCTGGCCCTTCCAGGAGTTCAATCTCCCGGCCGGTAACAATGTGACCTCAGGTCTGGCCTGACTGTGACTAGTGTGGGGCCAAGGTATCAACTTCCTCCCTAGCGATCGCTCTGGAGCTGCGGGCAGCAGAGCTGCGGGGGGCAGGATCCCTGGTTCCTTTGAAATGAGCTAGGGCTGGAAATCAGCAACTAAAGCGAGCTCCTTTTCTGGGGAGAGATGCCCCTGAGTTCCTGGAGCCTGGCTCCTCCGGCTCCGTTCCAAACAGTCCCCACTGATACCTGTGAGAGCAGCCCCAGGCCGGCAAGAGAGGGCTCTTGTGTGTTGGGATTCGGCAAATCAGTGTAGAACTGCACGTCTCTCCCCTGATCGCAAGGGAACTCACAGGTTCATTTTGCACTGACACAGGAGTTGGGAGCTGGCCGGGACAGCGACTGCTCAGCATGGTGGGTTTCAATAGCACCAGCTTCCACCCTGCGACATTCCAGCTGACCGGGTTCCCAGGCCAGGAGGCGGCTTACCACTGGATCGCCGTCCCCTTCGTTGTGTTATACGTCACTGCCATGGTGGGGAATTGCCTTGTTCTCTGCATTGTCTGGGCAGACCGGCGTCTCCACCAGCCCATGTATCTGTTCCTTTGCATGTTGTCAGTCAATGATCTCGGGATGTCTCTGTCAACCCTGCCCACTGTGCTCGGCACCTTCCTCTTCCATTTCACAGACATCGCTTTCGATGCCTGTCTGGCCCAGATGGCTTTCATTCACTTTTTTTCCCACATGGAATCTGCGATTTTAGTGGCCATGGCGTTCGATCGCTTGGTGGCCATCTGTAACCCGCTGCGCTACGCGGCCATCCTGACCCACCCCAGGATCGTGAGAATCGGGCTGGCTGTTGTGGTTAGAAACTTCAGCGTGATGTTTCCAGTTCCCTTTCTCATTAAACGCTTGCCGTTCTGTCGCTCCAATGCCCTCTCCCACACCTACTGTCTGCACCCTGACGTGATGAAGCTGGCATGTGCGGATATCTCAGTCAATAATATCTATGGCTTATTTGCTGTTCTCTTTGTCTTCGGAGTAGACCTGTTGCTTATTTCCATCTCCTACGTTGTAATTGTGACGACCATCTTCAATATAGCCTCTGGGCGGGAACGCCTCAAGGCCCTGAACACCTGCGTCTCCCATGTCTGTGCTGTGCTAATCTACTTCATTCCAATGATCGCAGTCTCTGTCATACACAGGTATGGCAGGAACACCCCTCACGTGGTCCATGCCCTAATGTCCACTTTTTACCTCTTCGTACCCCCTGTGTTAAACCCCATCATTTATACTATAAAAACCAAGGAGATTCGAAAATGCATCCTCAAAATGTTCTCTAGGTGACTGGGTGTGGGATGGTTTCTTGATGTAACTCTCTTTGGTTTGTAAGTACATGGATGGATGGGTAGATGGGAGAAATAGGATGGATGGATGGATGGATAGGAGAAATAGGGTGATGGATGTGAGAGGGAGGGAGGGATGGAGGGATGGATGGATGGATGGGAGAAGTAGGGTGATGGATGAGAGATAGCTGGATGGAGGGATGGCTGGCTGGATGGGAGAAATGGGCTGATGGATGGATGGATGTTTTCAAGATATTGAAGTCACTAATAATTCGGGGGTCTTCTGTTCTGGGGCATCTCACTGAAGATACTGCACAGGACCTGGTTTTTTAAAGGGCTGGATTTTGGTTCTCCGAGAACTGGCACATGAAGACATCTCGGTTTAGGCATCTACACACTGAAGCCACCAAAATCTCTAGTCCCCTTTCATATGTAGGACATTCCTTGTGTGTCAGGTGTCTGGCTGATCATGCAAAAAGAGACGACACCAACTCTGACATGAGGTGGGTGAACTGTGGCCTTCTGGGAGATGTTTTGTCTCTTATTCATTCTTTATGCACAATTCTTTGTGTGAGGCAGACGGTGCCCAGCGTGAATGTCCTCTGTATCACAGCTGCACACTCGGTAGCTGGAGCGAGGGGAGATTGCAAATGACTGATAAATAAAAGCCATGCAAACCCGACACACGACCTCGAGAGCCGTTCCAGCAGCCGATCGTACATGGGATTTCCTCCAGCAGCTCGGGCGTCAGCTCAGAGCTGCTCCTCCGTAACTTTTCGTCTGCCCCTGGCCGGCTGCCATCTCACCTCCCCCCGGTGTTAATGACACAGCTCTCAGGGCCAGACTGGGGCTGCTCCGTGCGCAAGGATGAACATGGGACCCCGCTCCCCGGCAGGCTCAGCGTGCTGGAGAGCTGGCAGGTCAGTGCCAAGCCCTGCGGGCCTCTTGGGCGCTGCCCTGGTGCAGATCCAAGGGAGGGTGGGAGGCACGTGCCAGCGGGGATGTCCAGCCTGGCTGACGGGGTGTGAGAGCGAAGCCCTGCCCGGGGTCGCACTGCCAGGGCCCCTCTCTGGCCCCGCGCTCGCCCCTGGCTCACACAGACCTCAGAGGGCTAGAAAGGTTTAAGGGAGGAGCTAGCGGTGCCTGTGGAGAGCTGGGCACGGGGAGGTTTTGGGGCAGTTTCTTTGCCGGAGACGCAGGGCACAGGACAGGGAGCCCAGGGAGCAGGGTTCTGCTCTACCAGTGACGCTTTGTGACTGTAGCAGGGTCTCTCTCTTGCTTGCTCCTGTTTGTGTTTGTGTTTGTGTGTGTGTGTGTGTTTGTGTGTGTGTTGGCGCGAGGTGTGTCTGCTCCGGTGTGTGCACGTCTCACTGCCCAGCAGCTCGGGCCAAGGGAGGGCAGCGGCACCGTCATTAAACACCAGTGGGAACAATGGGGTGTGAGCCGCTACACATCCATGGAACGGGCCAGCTCCCAGCCCGCAGGGGGCTGCACAGCCCGGCTCTTTTCTTTTCCGTGTGCTGGGCATCAGGCGCTGGGGAGGCCCCATTGCCACAGGCAGCGAATCCCTACGGTCGCCTGCTCAGCCCTTCTCTGAGGTGGGCCTGGGACAGGGCCAGTGAGGGGACATCCCCATCCCAGAGTGCCCCAGACGCCGGGGACCCTCCCGGCCACTCACACCCCCCCTACGGGTGCCACTGGGATTCCCCTCTGCCGCACACACACATACACAAACACCATGGGTGGTGCTGGGATTCCCCTCTGCTGCACACCCACAGGGCGCTCACACACACACACACACCATGGGTGCTTTTGGGATTCCCCTCTACTGCGCGCACACACACACACACACACACACACACACACACACACACGCTGCTGGAATTGCCCTCTGCCGCACACACGCAGGGCGCTCAGGGCCAAGGCCAGACACAGACAGTCCCTCCCCTGTGACCCATGGTCTGCAAGGTGCCGGCACAGCCACCCCTGCCTGGTCTCTGGGACTCCTTGTGGGCTCCCCTCCCACATCCATGGCAGGGCCCTTCCCACCCTGAGGGGACACAAGCTCCCGGGGGGACGTGTGACCCTCCCACCTGTCCCCTCCGCACCCTGCGCCCAGCCTGGGGTCCCCGTGCCGTCCCAGGGGTCCTGCCGTGGGGAGGAGCTCTGCCCTCCCGCTGCACCAGCCCCCCGGCGCATTCGCCTGCTCTCCCTGGCAGCCAGACGGGGCGGGAAGGGGGTCGGAGCCGCCCCGGTCCCTGCTCTGTGCAGCGTAGCCCGGTGCCTGGGAGGGAGCCAGGCTGGGGAGGGGCACTAGGGGCAGCCTGGGGGGTGGGGTGGGGGGAGGCTCTGCCTCATTGGCTGCTGACCCCAAAAGCCGAGTCCGGACAGGCGGCAGCCAGGTGCTCTCCCAGTCTGATTTGACACAAGAGGCTCCAGTCTCACCCTCCCGCTCTGGTCCCGCCTCGGCCCCGTGCGCTGCCCACTCCCACCACCTCAGGGAGGAGGGGGAGTACCGGACCCTACACGTCCCCCCCGACCCATCTCTGCCCGCCCCCTCACACTCATTGTTCCCACGGGCCGTGTGGGCTCCGGCCTGTTGCACTGGGGAGGATCCAAGGGACGGTGCAGACCGGTGGGCGCTGATGTTTAAAGATGGCTCCAGATGGGATGCCGGCAAGTATTCCTGGTCCGGGGAGCCGGTGGGACTCTCGCAAAGGCAGAATTCTCCGGCCCACACCTGGACACATCTTTGGTGAAGCAGCCATGGCCAGATTTCAGTCTCTGCTCACCCTTGCCTGGCTTGGGGGTTTCTCCCTTTCATAACCAGGCCAGAAGCAGGATTTCTGTAGGGCACAGGCCACCAGACCTAACGATTAACAACCCTGAGCTCTTACATGGCCCCTTTCGCCAGCAGATCACAAGGCGAGCACCTAATGAGGGCAGAGTGTGAGCCCCATTTTATAGATGGGGACACTGAGGCATGGGAAGCTGAAGTGACTCACCCAAGGTCACACACTCAGACTGTGGCAGAACTAGGTCTAGTCTCTGTGTCCCCTGAAGCCCATTCTAACGCCATGTCCCTTAGGCCACGCTGCTGTCTCTGGGGGTATGTCTACACTGCTACCCTCGTTCGAACTAGGGTGGCAGTGTAGACATACCCTGAGAGAGGGGCATGATTCAGCCAAATGTGATGCAGAAGGCTGGGTCCCTAAATGACACGCAGGCGTCTCTGTCTGGTTCCCCACTGGAGTCTGGAAAGGCTAAAATCCTGCCTCGCTGTACGAGTGGTGAGCCAGCCCCACTGAGCCAGACGTGTTCGTAGCTGCCCCACTTGTGTTCCCCCCCACCTGGGGTAGGTCCTCAGTACCTGCCGTTGGCTCTCCTCCGTCGCCGGGTGCTTGGTTCGACCGTTATTGCCGGGACGTGGGAGTAGGGGGGCCCGGGCCTGCCCTCTCTCACGGGTCCCAGCCCAGGGCCCTGTCACGTTGCTGGATCTTGAGGGGAGCAGCCAGAGCACTGATGCACCCATAGGTGGGGGTGTTGGTCACAAAAATGGTATAGGAGGGGGCCATGTGAGGTATTGAATAGAAACTTATTATCTGCTAATCCTATGTACGCTGTTCATGTGTTTGTATAATGTCTGTGTGTGCAATTATTAGCATGTACTTGTATGGACACTGAATATTTCCCTGCATGTGGTTGAGCATTGGGCAGGGCCGAGCCTGTGGACATGCTAATTACCGAGGCCCTGTGGAACAATGGCTCTCAATGGGCTATGGACACACCCAAAGAATGGGGGCTGTCACCTGAGAGCAGCCAGCAGGGAACACAGAGATTGGCCTCTGTCCAGGTGACCTGCTGCATACAAGAAGTGCCCTCGGCTGGCTGCCTGGGATCCCTGGGCACACGCCGGCTGGGCCTCTGTTCCTGGGCAGGCTCCAGGCCGGGGGCAATTAGCTCTTGCTGCTGTACGAGGCGTCTGTGCCTGATTAGCCCCTGGTCACACCTCAGCCTCCGCCTGCGTCCCAGGGGCGGGGAGAGTGCCCGGCGCTGCTGGCAGGATGCTGGATAAATACTCCCGGTGCCTGGCAGGCTGCAGCCTGCGCTCCAGGCAGCCGGGCCCGGGGGCTTGTTCCTTCCACTGAAGATCATTGTCCTGCCCACCCGGTGAGTCGGCTGCGCGGAGAGACGGGGGGTGATTCTCTGACCCCTCTGTGGGGAGACTCCAGGGGAAAGACGAGCCCCACAAAGCCTAATATGTTTCTATTCTCTTATCTTTGCTGGGCAAATTCTGCCCCTCACCAGTCAGTTGGTTCCAGGCAAATCCTCTTGGGACAGAAGGGCACAAACGCCAGGTGCTCAGCAAATCTCTGTCATGCCCAGGCAGCAAACCAGGCAGCAGGGGATCGGGCTGGAGTGGATTTTTGTACATAAGTCTTTGAAGGCCCAGATCTCCTCTGCTCTGGGTGAGAGTCCACGTCCCTAAGCTCTGTCGTATACTAGATATTTGTCCAATTGCCGCTGGCCCGTGTTTTGGGGTTGGTTGGTGCAGGAGGTGGGTGGTTCTGGGGGCACCAGGCCATGGCAGGAGTGGGGAATCTCATCCAGCTCTCACTGTTCTCCCTGGTGTTCCCTGCTACCCCCAGCCCGGCGCCTCTGCCTGCTGCCCCGACTGCATCTCCTCCAATGCTCCGGCTGGGTGAGAGCTGGCAGGAGTCTGCCTGCAGGTGATGGGAATGACAATCCAGCTCTTTCTGCAGCTGGAGCCTTATGGACAAATCCTGCTCCGACTGACCTACCGTCCGGCCCCCTGAACCCCACAGCCCTACTCAGCCTGGGCCTTGTGAGTGCTCGTCATTGGGCCTGTTTCGTTCCCCGTCCGTGCCGTGCTGATATGCCCCTGCACCTGGGCCCGTCCCATGGGCCATGAGAAATCTGTACTCTCCCCGCACTCCACATGCCCAAGAGGGCCGGCAATTCACAGCGCCCTGCAGAGCTCAGGGACACGCAGGCCCCATTGGGCATTCCAGGTCAGTCCAAGGGGGAGTTCTCCCTGCTGGAAACAATGGGAGCTTAATGGCTACAGCCTCTTCCTCAAAAGGTTCTGGAGCGGTGGGCAGCAGAGCTGCGGGGGGCAGAATCCCTTGGTTCCCTTAAATGAGCTACTGCTGGAAATCAGCTACTAAAGCGAGCTCCATTTCTGCAGAGCAATGACCCTGAATTCCTGGAGCGTGGCTCCTCCGGCTCCTTCCAAACAGGTCCCCACTGATACCTGTGAGAGCAGCCCCAGGCCAGCAAGAGAGGGCTCTTGTGTGTTGGGATTCAGCAAATCAATGTAGAACTGCACGTCCCTCCCCAGTCACCTGGTCGCAGGGAAACTCATGGATTCGTTTTGCATGTACACAGGAGTTTGCAGCTGGCTGGTCATGGTGGGTTTCAATAGCACCAGCTTCCAGCCTGCGACGTTCCAGCTGACCGGGTTCCCAGGCCAGGAGGCGGTTTACCACTGGATCGCCGTCCCCTTCGTTGTGTTATACGTCACTGCCGTGGTGGGGAATTGCCTTGTTCTCTGCATTGTCTGGGTAGACCGGCGTCTCCACCAGCCCATGTATCTGTTCCTTTGCATGTTGGCAGTCAACGACCTCGGGATGGCTCTGTCAACCCTGCCCACTGTGCTCGGCACCTTCTGCTTCCACTTCACAGACATCGCTTTCAACGCCTGCCTGGCCCAGATGTTTTTCATTCACTTCTTTTCCTTCATGGAGTCGGGGATTTTAGTGGCCATGGCGTTCGATCGCTTGGTGGCCATCTGTAACCCGCTGCGCTACGCGGCCATCTTGACCAATCCCAGGATCGTAAGAATTGGTCTGGTCATTGTGGTTAAATGTACCAGCATGCTCTTCCCTTTCCCCTTTCTGATTAAGAGGCTGCCATACTGCAAAAGTAACGTGCTGTCCCACGCCTACTGCTTGCACTCAGACGTGATGAGGCTGGCGTGTGCAGACACCACCCTCAATAACATCTGCGGACTATTTGCCATTCTCATCACATACGGCTTGGACTCACTGTTCATCACCCTCTCTTATATCATGATTCTGAGGACTGTTTTAAATGTTGCATCCCATGAGCAGCGCCTCACGGCCCTGAACACCTGCATCTCCCACATCTGTGCCGTCCTACTCTTCTATGTCCCAACACTTGCTGTCCCCATTATCCACAGGTTTTGGAAAAATGCCCCTCTTCTTGTGCATATTCTTATGTCCTATGTCTATATCTTTGTCCCTCCTGTGCTAAACCCAATCGTTTACAGTGTGAAAATGAAAGAGATTCACAAGGGGATTGTGCGACTATTCTCTAGAGGCTGAAAGTGAACTGACAGTTGTGTCAGTAAAGTTGTTATTGGGTAAGTTTTCTGTGCTTTGTTTGATGAGTGTTAAATCTTTCTGAAGAACATTCGAAACCCTCCAACAATAACCTATCTGCATGATAGTTCCTGTCCAGTCTGCATGAAAATTGGCTTATGAATATGAATATGCATAAGTTGGAGATGCTTTAAAGAAAATACCTCATGTAACTTATCAATGTTAATGTTACAGACCGCTTCATTTGTATATCCTATTTTGGTGCAAGTATCATTCTTGTATGTAAAGATAGAAATATGAAGTATATGACTTTATGATTTAATGTGCTAATGAGAGCCGTTACTGGTGCTCCGGAAGCCTGGATGATTGGATGATCAACTTAGCAACTTGTAAACAACCTTGTTTGTCTTGTAAGTCCAAAGGTGATTGGACTAGTAAGACATGTGACTGTGCCACCTGGAACTGGGATTCCATTTTTTGACCCAGGTAGTTTTCATGGAAGAGAGAATATAGAACAAAAGATCCCCACCTTGGGGAGAAGACTATTCAAGCAAGGGGAAGCTCTTTGTCTTTGGCTGGTCAAGACAATCCTGGAAGGGTACAAAGAGCTGAGGATCCAGGTCAGAGTAAAATATCATCTTTGTCCTGAAAATTATGCCTAGATCAAGTATAGCTCTTTAGGAAAAGAATCTGCTTACAATCGTCTTCTTAAACCCTTGTACTCCGAGTAGAGCATAGATCATCTACAAGTCTCCTCCACTTCATTCTGTCTTGAGACAAAACTTCTAGCTGACTCCAGGAATACCCCAGTTGTTGCTGTCCTTCAGTCTCAGTAGATCTTCTCCACATTGTCCGAGGTCTACCTCTTTTGCATTTTCCTTGTGGGTTCCATGTGAGAGCTTGACAGACTATGCTGGATGATGGTTTTCTCAGAGTGTGGCCTAGCCATCCCCACTTTTTTCTCTTGATTTGAATGTCAAGTGGTTCTTGTCCTGCTCTGTTCCAAAGCTTCTCGTTTGTGACAAAGTCTTGCCATTTGATGTGAAGGATGTAACTCAGGCATCTGTTTATGAATGTCTGTAGCTTGTGGTTTGAAGACGTTTTAGTATGCAAGGTCTCACATCCATACAAGAGCACACTCTTCACATTTGTGTTGAAGATCTGCAGTTTCATGTTCACAGATATGATTTGTGAACTCCATATGGGTATGTCTACACTAGCTCATGAGTTCGAGCTAGGTAGGCAACTGAGAGCAACCAGAGTTGCAAATGAAGCCCGGGATTTAAATATCCCAGGCTTCATTTGCATGTTCCCAGACGCTGCCATTTTGAAATCCCCCTTAGTCCGAACTAACTGCCCATGGCTAGACGCGGCAGTTAAACGTTAATTCGAACTGACTCCTTAGTTCAAATTAACTGTTACTCCTCGTCTAACCGCGGGCAGTTAGTTCGGACTAAGGGGGTTTTCAAAATGGCGGCACCCGGGAACATGAAAATGAAGCCCGGGATATTTGAATCCTGGGCTTCATTTGCAACTCCGGCTGCCCTCAATTGCCTACCTAGCTCGAACTAACGAGCTAGTCTAGACATACCCTATGGGATGAAGAGTCTTGAATGCAGCTGCTGCTTTCCCTGTCCTAGCATTGATATCCTTGTGTGTTCCTCCATCGCTGCCCTTAATACTCCCCAAGAAGATGAACTGCTCACATCTTCCAGGTCATCCCCTCTCAGTGTCATGGTGTTGCTGTTGGACTGGTTGGACTCATTGTCTTGATCTTTCCCTTGTTAATGCTCAGTCCAAACATTGAGGCAGTTTAGTCTAGCGTTGGGACCTTTTCTTCCATGCTTTCATGTTGGTGTGAAAAGAGGGAGGTATTGTCAGCAAAATCAACGTCCTTTAGCTGTTTGAAAAGTGTCCACTACATGCCCCGTTGATGGTCATTCATTGTGATCAAGAACAGGAAAGGTGACAACAGGCACCCTTGTCACACTCCTGAGAGCATGCTGAAGGATTCTGTCAAGATACCATTGTGGGTGGTCTTGCTTACAATATAGGGTGTTTTTTAGTGAATTAGCACTAGCTATGTGTTTTCTTTTGAGCTTAGTAAATGATTTTTGTCTGGGTGCTTTCACTTTCATTGATAAAGAGGGCAAACATCCTCATGAGTTTCCTTTGTGTAAAACTTTTACTCAGGGAACTACGGATTTATGTGGGGACGTGATCTCTTTTGAAATTTGGTTTCATGCATACTTTGCCCTGGCATTGCATTCTCCCAGGGCTGAAGAGGTGGAGAGTCTGCATTGCTCTTTGGGAGTCTGGTTACCCCAACTCTGTGCCTCATCTGGGGGAGATCAGAATATCTGGCCCAGCAGAACATGATGGTGGCATGATGGACAACCCCCTTGCTTTATGAAATGGATCTATGGACATGAATATACATAAATCAAAAGTGCGTTGAGCAAATTATGTCGTGTAACCCATTAATCTTCATGTCACAATCTGCTGGTTCTGTTTACCTTACTTTGATGTAGGTATCAATTTTGTGTGCAAAATTGGCCTTCTTGAGTGGGAATACTTTGTGCATTTCAAATGTGTGAATGAGAGACATGGAGGGTGTTACCTTCAAGGTCTTGATGAGCAACTGTTGAACAATCTCTTTTGTCCTTACGTCCTAGCAGTGGTTGAGAGAGAGTGGCCTCGATTCCTTAACAAACGGAATAGGAAAGGAGAGGCCTTGGTCTTTTGGCTGGGCTGCACCTGAAGGAAGGAGCCTGTGACCCCAGGGTGGCGGAGACAGCCCTGGTTTGGAGGGGCAGCTGGAAAAGTGGTTCTAGGGTGAGTTTGAAGAGTTTGTACTGAGGTTTCAGTGGAGAATTAGCCAAGTGGTTTTGTGTCTTTTGATTTGTAACCTACTTTGCTCTGCCTGTTTTCACTTATCACCACTTCAATCCTACTGCTTGTACTTAATAAAATCACTTTTACTTTCTATCAAACCCAGTGTAATTGTTACCTCGGGGGGCAGAGGGGGACAACCAGTGCGCACAATATATTGTTAAAACCCCTAATTCGTTGGGGTCTGATCCTATGTGGGGAGTGCTCTCTCAGGAGGCTGGGCCCCAAACTGCACTCACCTTGGACCTGAAGTGGGTCAGTCTGTACTGCTTCTCAGTGGGGGCAGGGACCTCAGCTTGGGGCCTTGGCTGGGGGAGACCAGAGGAGCTGGCCCAGCAGGACCGGGCAGTGAGGAGCCCCAGACAGCGAGAAGGTGAGTGGCAGTGGCCGTGGCAGCACTCTGAGAGGCCCCCCGAGGGGTCATCTGTGACCCCCTGTGACGGCGTGTTGGGGGTTCCCCGTCTCCTGCACCCCGAAATGGCACAAACAGACTGCACCAGCCAGTGGAATTGAGGGTGGTTTATTGCTCCTCCAGCACAGCGCAGCACAGATGTAATCTGGTTACAGGAACTGGGGCTAAGAGGCCTCAGTGCCCCCCCTTGAGATAGGGGAGTCCCAGCCCCCTCCCCAGCTCCTTCTTCCCTCCCTTCCAGCCAGGAACTAACTAACCCTCTTCCAGCCCTGCCCCCCAGCCAGGGCAGCATTCCACCTTCCTTTGTTCCTCTCCATGGGGGGTGTCTGGCCACTGGTTCAACAAGTTTGGCATTATCTTTGCATAGTGAGGCTTTCCCTGCTGGGTCTTGCTCCAGACAGCAGAGGTCACCACAGCCCAGCAAGTACCCCCACTACGTCACAGTTCTCCGCCCTCCGAGAGCGAACTGAGCAGGGTCACTCCGCTCGTGACCTGGGGAAGTTCGGGCCCCTCGCCACGGGACAGCGCGTCGGCGATGATGTTGGCGCTCCCCTTGACGTGGGTCACTTCCATGTCCTAGTCTTGCAGGAGCAGGCTCCACCGCAGCAGCTTGGCGTTGGTCCCCTTCATCTGGTGTAGCCAGGTCAGGGGGCAGTGGTCGGTGAAAACCGTGAAACGCCGGCCAAACAGGTACGGCTGCAGTTTTTGCAGGGCCCACACCATGGCCAGGCATTCCCTCTCTACGGTCGCGTAGCTCCGCTCCTGGGGCAGCAGCTTCCTGCTCAGGTACACAATGGGGTGACGTTCCCCTTTCTCGTCCGCCTGCATCAGCACCGCCCCCAGCCCAGTGTCCGAGGAGTCCGTAAACACGATAAAGGGCTTGTCGAAGTCTGGGTTTACCAACACTGGAGCCTTGGCCAGGGCTCCCTTCAGTGCACAGAGAGCCCTCTGGCACTGCTCCGTCCAGACCACCCTGTCGGGCCTCCCCTTCCTGCACAGCTCTGTGATCGGGGCAGCGATGGAGCTGAAGTTGGGCACAAACCTCCGGTAGTACCCCGCCATCCCAATGAAAGCCTGGACCTGCTTCTTGGTCTGAGGCACAGGCCAGTCCCGGATGGCCTCCACTTTGGCCGGCTCTGGCTTCAAGCAGCCGCTCCCCACCTTATGGCCCAGGTAGGACACTTCGGCCATTCCAACCTTGCACTTCCCAGCCTTTACGGTCAACCCGGCCTCCCTCAGTCGATCCAGAACCTGGCTGACCTGGGCCACGTGGTCCTCCCAGGACTGGCTGAAGACGCAGATGTCATCGATGTACGCTAGGGCACAGTTCTCCATTCCCCGCAGCAGCTGGTCCACCAAGCGCTGGAAGGTGGCCAGCGCCCCTTTGAGGCCGAAGGGCAGGACCAGGAACTCATAGAGCCCCAGTGGCGTGATGAAAGCTGATTTCAGTGTGGCCTCCTGGTCTAGCGGCACCTGCCAGTAGCCCTTGGTGAGGTCCAGGGTGGTGAGGTAGCGAGCTCCCCCCAGCTTGTCCAGGAGCTCGTCGGGCCTTGGCATCGGGTAGGCGTCGGACACCGTGATGGCGTTGAGCTTCCGGTAGTCCACGCAGAACCGGATCGACCCGTCCTTCTTGGGAACCAGCACCACGGGAGAGGCCCAGGGGCTGGAGGACGGCTGGATCACCCCCAGGGCCAACATGTCCTGGACCTATCTCTCCAGGTCCTGGGCTGTTTTCCCTGTGACCCTGAATGGGGAGCAGCGCACCGGGGGGTGAGTGCCCGTCTGCACCCGGTGGACAGCCAGGCTGGTGAGACCAGGCTTGTCGGAGAACAGCTGCTGGTGGGAGCGCAGCACCTCCCGGATCTCGGCCTGCTGGGCCGGGGTGAGCTGGTCTGAGAGGGAAATTGACTCCAGCGAAGAGTCCTCTCCGGTCCCAGGGAACAGGCCCACCAGGGGATCCTCCCCCTGCTTCTCCCAGGGCTTACACACAGCCAGCACCAAGTTCTCCCTGTCCCAGTACGGCTTCATCATGTTAACATGATATACCCGCTGGCCGCGCGTCCGGCCCGTCAGCTCCACCACGTAGTTCACCTCGTTCAGCTGCTTAACCACCTTGAAGGGGCCGTCCCAGGCGGCTTGCAGCTTGTTCTTCCGCACGGGGATCAGGACCATCACCTGGTCCCCGGTAGCGTAGGCACGGGCCCGTGCATTGCGGTCGTACCAGACCTTCTGCTTCCTCTGGGCCCTGCTCAGGTTCTCTCTGGCCAGGCCCATGAGCTCGGCAAGTCTTTCCCGGAATGTCAGGACGTATTCCACGACCGGCTCACCCTCTGGGGAGACCTTCCCCTCCCACTCGTCTTTCAGTAAGTCCAGGGGGCCCCTCACTCGCCTCCCATATAACAGCTCGAACGGCGAGAACCCCGTGGACTCCTGGGGCACTTCCCTGTATGCAAACAGCAGGTGGGGTAGGTACTTGTCCCAGTCCTGCGGGTGTTTGTGCATAAAGGTCCGTAGCATCTGCTTCAGAGTCCCATTGAACCTCTCCACCAACCCGTTGGTCTGGGGGTGATACGCTGAGGCCCAGGTGTGTTGCACCCCACTCTTCTCCCACAAGCACCGGAGCAGGGCCGACATGAAGTTGGATCCCTGGTCCGTGAGAACCTCCTGGGGAAACCCCACCCTGCTGAAAATGGTCAGCAGTGCGTCTGCCACCGTGTCTGCCTCAATAGAGGGCAGGGCCACGGCCTCGGGGTAGCGGGTGGCGAAGTCCACCACCACCAGGATGTATTTCTTCCCTGTCCGGGTCGCTCTGTTGAAGGGCCCCACAATATCCATCGCCACCTTCTGGAAAGGCTCCTCTATGATGGGCAGGGGTCTCAATGCAGCTTTCTTCCTGTCTTGGGCCTTCCCCACTCGTTGGCAGGAGTCGCAGGACCGGCAGTACCGCTGGACAGCTGCAAACATCCCTGGCCAATAGAAGTTTTGGAGCAGCCTCAGCCGCGTGCGCCGGATCCCCTGGTGTCCCGAGAACGGGAGGTCATGGGCCAGGTGTAGCAGCTTGCGGCGATACCTTTGGGGAACCACCAGCTGCCGCTGGAGCCCCCACTTGCCTACCGTCCCGGGGGAAAGCCATTCCCGGTACAGAAATCCCCTCTCCCACCGGAACTTCTCCTGGCAATCTCCTCCTAGGGGTTGAGCGGCACCCAGGTCAGCCCGGTCCCTCAGGGCCTGCAAGGAGGGATCCGCTCGCACCTCCGCCTGGAATTCAGCGGCTGGGGCTGGGACAGGGCCGTGGTTCCCCCAACTGCCTAGGTCCAACTCTAGGTCGGCTGGGACGGGGCCCTGGGCCCCCTGTTGGGGAACCTCCTCGAGTTCCGGGCCGCAAGCCCCTCGCTTGCTCTGGCTACGGGTGGTGACCAGCGTCCTGTGGGGTCCGTCTGGCCACTCCTCTAGGTCACTCCCCATCAGCACGTCGGTGGGCAAGTGCGGGTGCACCCCCACTTCCTTGGGGCCCTCCTTGGCCTCCCATTTCAGATGCACCCTGGCTACGGGTACCTTAAAGGGGGTGCCGCCTATGCCCCTCAGTGTCAGCTGAGTGTCGGGTAGCATACGGTCTGGGGCCACTATGTTGGGTCAGGCCAGCGTCACCTCCGCCCCTGTGTCCCAGAAACCTGTCACCTTCCTGCCATCCACCTCCAGGGGTACGAGGCAGTCCCTCCGTAGGGGCCGCCCCGCCCCCACCCGGTGCACGGATGAATCTGCCTCCCGAGGGTCAGACCTCCCAGGGGAGGTGCACTGAGCATCCTTCCCCCCTCCCCGAGCGGAGGTTTGCCGGCCAGCCCCTGCCTCTGGGGCAGCCTGCCCTTCCTCCCGCCCCAGCCAGTTAATCCTGGAATGTCCCAGGTCATGGGACCTGTTCTTGCGCCTGGTGCATTGAGCCCTCTTGTGGCCTCGTTGCCCACAGCGATGGCAAGTTAGGTTCTGTGGGCCCATTCGGGTCGGCTCTGCCCGGGCCCTGGCTGGTTTTCTGGGGTATCGATGACTGGTCCTGGTCCCTGGGGCTCACCTCGGAGGTGTCTCTCTCCGTTGCTCCACCGAGAACTGGTCTCTGCGCGATTCTCTTTCTCTCCGGGACTCCCGTTCACCCCCGGACCGGCTCTCCATGAACTCATCCGCCAGTCTCCCGGCCTCCTGGGGGTTCTCTGGTCTCCGGTCCTTGAGCCACAGCTTCAGTTTGGGTGGGCACGCTTCATAGAGCTGCTCCATCATGACCAGCTTGAGCAGCTCCTCTGCAGTCTGGGCTCCGACTCCAGACACCCACTTGCGGCAGTATTGCGCCAGGCGGGAGGCCAGGTCCACATAGGTCTCCCGTGGCCCTTTCTGTACCCCCCGGAACTTCTTCCTTTACATCTCGGGGGTCAGCCCGAACTTGTGCAGCAGGGCCTCCTTGACTCGTTTGTAATCCCCTGGCTGTAGGTCCTCCAGCTGACTGAGCACTCCGGCCGCCTCCTGGTTCAGTGCGGGGATGAGCTCCTGCAGCCAGACAGCTGGGGGGACCCGTTGCAGTCCACAGGCCCTCTCAAAGGAGCTGAGGAACCCGTCTATGTCGCCCACGTCCTTCAATTGGGCCACCGTGAGCCTCTCCAAGCGCCTGGCAGCCCCGGGACCCTGGGGCCCATCCACTCTTGGCGCAGCCGGGGCCCCGCAGGTTCTCCGCTCTGCCATGGCCAGCTCATGCTGTCGCTGCCTCTCTCGATCTTGGCGCTCCTTCTCTCGGTCCTGGCGCTCCTTCTCTCGGTCCTGTACTTCCAATTCCTTCATCCGCAGCTGGATCTCCAGCCGCCACAGCTCCGCTGGGCTGGCCCCTGCCCTAGATGGGCTACGGCTTGCAGGCCTCCCGGGAGACGCTGTCTCATCTCTCCGCTGGGTTCCAGCGCTCCTCCCCCTCTCTGAGCCTGACACACTCTCAGGGGGGGTCTGGCTGCTTCCCCTGGGGACAAGATCCTGGCCCTGGTGGCTGGTCATTATCTTCCAGCTGGGTAATCAGCTGGGCCTTGGTTGCTTTCCGCACAGGCAAGCCCCTCTCTCTGCACAGCCCCACCAGCTCTGCCTTCAAGAGTTGGGCGTAGGCCATCTGCCCGCTGGGCCCCTCAGTGCAGACTCACCAGTCTAGTGCTGCAGCGCCCCACGATTCCCCGGAACCGCTTCGCTCTGCCTCAAGCATTCTTGGCTCCAGGACTCTTGCTTCTACGGCGCCTTGTCGCTTGCCGCTGGGAGCTTCATCCACGGGGTGCAGTGAATCCCACTCCTGACACCAGTGTGACGGCGCGTTGGGGGTTCCCCCGTCTCCTGCACCCCGAAATGGCACAAACAGACTGCACCAGCCAGTGGAATTGAGGGTGGTTTATTGCTCCTCCAGCACAGCGCAGCACAGATGTAATCTGGTTACAGGAACTGGGGCTAAGAGGCCTCAGTGCCCCCCCTTGAGATAGGGGAGTCCCAGCCCCCTCCCCAGCTCCTTATTCCCTGCCTTCCAGCCAGGAACTACCTAACCCTCTCTCAGCCCTGCCCCCCAGCCAGGGCAGCATTCCACCTCCCTTTGTTCCTCCCCATGGGGGGTGTCTGGCCACTGGTTCAACAAGTTTGGCACTACCTTGGCCTAGTGAGGCTTTCCCTGCTGGGTCTTGCTCCAGACAGCAGGGGTCACCACAGCCCAGCAAGTACCCCCACTACGTCACACCCCCCCATCACAGGCGGGGAGCCCCAGAGAGCAAGGTGGCGCTGTCAGTGGCATAATCGACACGAGAGGGAAGAGCCCCAAGGGGTCTTTTGTTATCGTACCCTGTCACAACCTGCGTAATTAAAACGGTGTAAAGCGAGTGGCCTGCAAAAAGTTCTGCAATTTCCTTCTACATCTTTAAATTGCCGTCTTAGATGTAAAAGGAGATCAAAGCCTCTGGGGGAAGGACTGTGGGGTCCAGTGTCTGTGAGCAGCACCTGACACTTGCTGGCTGCGATCTGACTCCATGGGCAGCAGGTGACGTTGGCAAGGGATGTAATTTCCCTCTACTCTGCGTGGGCACGAGGGCTGGGCTGCAGTCGGCACAGAAGGGCTGCGTCTACACTCGCGGCTTCTTGCGTGAGTCATATGCAAATGAGGCTATGCGTGGAATATCGCGGAGCCTCATTTGCATACCTAATGAGCCCCCATTTTTTTCAGAAGAGGCTCTTGCGCCAGAAGGAGCATCTACATGGCCCCTTCTTGAGCAAGAAAACCCCTCTTGTGCAACGCCGTTCTTCCTGAAAAGTAATAGGTGTAACGGCATCGCGCAAGAGGGGTTTTCTTGCACAAGAAGGGGCCGTGTAGATGCTCCTTCTTGCGCAAGAGCCTCTTCTGAAAAAAATGGTGGCTCATTAGGTATGCAAATGAGGCTCAACGATATTCCACGCTTAGCCTCATTTGCATATTACTCGCGCAAGAAGCCGCGAGTGTAGACATAGCCAAGGGGCAGAGGCTTGGACAGAAGCGACGGGACTGGGGCTTTGCTCTCCAACCCAGCCTTCCACGCACCGCCCTTGCTGAATATAAACGGGAAATAGGAGGAAGGAAACACACCTGTAAAACAGAGAACTCGCTGGTCTGAGCTGACGTCCGTTCTGCCGCACAGACTCTGTGGTGTGCTCAGTGCCTAGTTTGGCAGGGCTGGGTGAGGGGGGACGGATAGCACAGTCCTAGTAGCCATGGATCACCAAGTGCTGTGACTGGGGGAGGCCACACGCTTTGTCACGTCTGCCAGCGGAATCCCTTGCGCACAGCAGGGACCGCGGGTGTCCGTCCGTCCCACCGCACACGCTCATTGCGTGTCTCCCTGAAGTCAGGCAACACCCGTTTCTTCCTGCTTCTCCGTTCTCTTCTTCCTACCAGAGACGTCATCCCAAGGGGCGACATTTCTAACTGCTGCGGATGGCCAGAGCTGAGACGGGGGTCGTTATGCCGGGAGGTGTGTGTGGTTCGCATCCACTGGCTTCGGCCTATAGCCAATTTCAGAGGTGGCTGAGGCTGCCAGTTTTACAAAGCAGATGCCGAGGACTCTTCCTTGTGTTCCCCTTTGCTGCTTAGCAGTTCGAACTAGGGCGGCTGTGTAGACATACCCCCAGAGACAGCAGCGTGGCCTAAGGGACATGGCGTTAGAATGGGCTTCAGGGGACACAGAGACTAAACCTAGTTCTGCCACAGTCTGAGTTGTGACCTTGGGTGAGTCACTTCACCTTTCCATGCCACAGTGTCCCCATCTATAAAATAGGGCTCACACTCTGCCCTCGTTAGGT